>NC_048598.1:24213115-24516882 GCF_003668045.3 Cricetulus griseus
TATTAATAAGTCTGTTACTACATATGCCCAGACATACAATGTGCATGTAAATACAGATAAGTATCATCATGCATCATGACTTGACTTGAGTCCCATGATGCATCCACACTGTCCCACTGTGCTTTTTGTGTATAAGTCTTCTGGGGTTGTTTAGAATCCCAGATTGTCCCTGTGTGGCTATCTCATTCTTACTTCTGTATCTTATCTGAATTGAGGTAGAACCAATTAAATCCCTTCCAAGAGCTGATTTCCAACAGATATTCGGACAGGTAGGACAACATTTTGCCTGGATTTGACACCAAAGAAATGTCATCCATGTGTCAGCTGCAACCTAGTGGCAGGGAAGATCATGGCCTCTAGCATGGAATCAGCACTTCTCTTAATGACCCCACGTGTTCTGTGGAGAGAAGGATGACAGCCCAGAGCTGTGTGGAATCGAGGGCCTTAAGGGCAAAAGAGCCGTTAGTCTTGTCAGGAAGGAATGACTTCAGCCATGTTAGGCCTGAGGCCATATCGTTATCTGCCTTGCTTTGCTATATCTGGCTCACTTAACTGGCTCAGCAATGCACGCTTTTATTCCATATACCTTTCATAGCGGAAATATAGATGGCTGAGATACACACACACTGGGAAGCTTGTAATTGCTCTGCAGACCATAGCCAGCATGACTGCAGGGAAAAGAAAAAGAAAGTTAAGGAAAACAATGTAAGTTTACATTCTCATCCACTCCATAATGTCACAGAAGTCAAGTAAATCATAATTGGTCATGAAGTTTATTCAGAACAGTCTGTGACTGAAAATAAAGTGCAAGGGACTAGAGCAATGGCTCAGTCAGGAAAGTGCTAATCACCCGATGGGTCATAGTGGTCTGAGGCTGGATCTCTAGAAGCCATGTAAAAACCAGTGTACTGCTGAAACCAGTAAACCGCTGTAAGCCTCTAACTCCAGCACAGAGTTCATTTGCCAGCCAGCATAGCAAATAGAAAAACTTCAGGTTCTTTGAAAGACCATGTCCCAAAAATTAGAGTTGGAGAGCATACCAACTGATTGTCTGGTGCCAAAGAGTAAACACAGAAAACACACATACAAGTAACAAGTATATGAACTGAACATGTTATATTTATATTCAGGAATATATATATATATATATATATATATATATATATATATATAGGCATGCAATAACAATTAATGAAGAAAGAGATCATGAGTTTAAAAAAGAATGCAGAGAGGTATATGAGAGGTTCTAAAGGATTAAAGAGAAAGGGAAATGTAATTAAATTATAATCTCAAAAATTAGAGGTAGAGGAAAATTAAAGACAGACATCTCATGTCTATTTCTGGCCTCTGTGTACATGAGCACACACACTCACATCCACACATACTGGGGCTCACACCTACATATATGCATACAACACACACACACAATGCAACACACATAACACAATACACATATGTATGCATCAAAAAGTCATAAAATAAAATAAGCACAGGTATGTGCAAATCATGTGTTCTGAAAATAAGGTACACACAAAATGATCCCAATAACAGTGTTAACTTTATTCACTTTTATTCTGATAAATCATCTTAAAATGGAGATAAAGCAGCAGGAATTGGGGAGAATATAGAAGTGCACATCAACTGCCTTGTTCTTACCTGTGTAGCTGCTGCACAATGAGAAGTATAAAGAAAAACACATAGAGGTAAAAATCACAGGGCACATTTCTCAGGGGAAAAACTGATTGGATGTCCCAGTTTCTTTAGGTATACAATCTGTAGTTTGCCAATGTATCATGACCTAAATGTGCATTTATAATTCTGATATTTGCACTTTGGGAGCTAATTTCCCACATGCCAATGATATGGTCACTAAATTCAAATTTCAGTGAAATGTATCTTAGGTTTTGAATTGATAGAACTGCGAAAGGTTATCCTGCATTGGGGACCAAAATAGAACATAGAAGAGGCAAAGAAGTACAACAAGGGGACAGGAGTTTCTAACTCCCATACCTCTGTAACAGTTCTGATGCCAACCTCATCAAGGAATTTCCAGTTGCATATGGGACAAGGTGAAAAGAATTGTTCCTGTGTCCTCCATGAGAATTATCCAAAAGAGAGGTGGGATGACAGCAAATAAGCCAGAAAGGACAGTACAATACAGGCATACTGTGACCTGGACAGTGCCCAGAGCAGGAGGGGGGCACTTATCATGAGCTGGAGGAAAAACTCACCAATTTACAGAATGAAGGGGGCAAAGAAAGCAGGACTGTGGGATAGAAGCTAGGCTGAAGACCAGAGGGATTTTCAGTAGCTCATCAGTATAGAACTTAGGGAGAAAACATGATATGCAGATTCTTTTCTAGTGTGTGTGTGTGTGTGTGTGTGTGTGTGTGTGTGTGTGTGTGTAAAACAGTAAGATCATGGATTTGGTGGGGGTGGGGTTACATGGAAAGAGTTAGAGGGAAGGAATGGATAGAAATTGTGTGAGTACAGTTCTCATATATGAAATTCAAAAAATTATAAAACTCTAAACTAAAATAAATAAACAAAGGTAATTTTTTAAGTAATAACAGTAATATTATGTGGAGACCCTTCCTGGGTAGCTTCCCTTCTGGTATATTGCTAAAACTTGGGGCAATCCCTTGTAAGGAATTTGTCAGTAAAACCTGATATCAATGTTCAAAGTGTCTAGAGCTGGAGTTGTGCCTTTATGTCCCCTGACTACTGAGGTCAGATGATTCTGGCCACTGGCCACAATGAGATCACAGAGAACTGATTCATGAGGCTACTTATTACAAGAAATAAAATAGTTTCCACTTGAATAAGCCAAACCTCCTCGGACGTCTCTTTATTGCTGGACCCTGGCAATGTTACAGGCTTTGTCTTATCAGACAAAGTGCCTGAACTTGGAATTAATTACTAAGGAAAAAGGAATGTAACATTCATAGGAGTTGATATGTAAGAAGCAGTGCAGGTCTCACAAGGTTGGTGGTGCTGTCACAGACCATTCCTGCACAGCAGCATAAGCTTCAAGTTTGTCATTTGAAGCCTTGGTATAGGTAAGTTCAAGTTCACAAGATGAAAAACCTAGAATTATGCAAGTGATATGGATTGGCAGATTCACTGTTCAATGAGGCAGAGAACTGGGATAAAACACAGCTCTGTTTATTCCTGATATGATAGCCTATATGGAGGGGTTGGGAGAGAATAACACGTATAGGAAGGACAAAGGGAATCTACAAGTTGAGACATGTGGAAAGCTGTTGTAGACAGTAAGTTAGCATGAATTCTGGCTTCCACTGTGTTTTATCACACATGACTATTGAGACAATACCAACTCCAATACACAAAAGCTGAACTCGCTTCCACTACCATAAGAAAACCGTTCTGCTCAGCATTGGGAATACACATTGTTTCTCCATCTCCCACCCTCAGGAGCATTTCCTGTGTTGATATGTGTCTTTTCCCAAGACCTCCAGGGGAACTGAAAATGATCTTAAATAAATGAATTGAGAGTTAGGGATTTCACACAGTGGGAGAGCACTTGCCTAAAAAGCACCAGGCCCTAGGTTAGGTTCTCAACACTGAAATAAGAGAGGGGGACAAGAGAGAACTTACACAATAAATTCTTGGTGTGATCTAGCTAACCATATTTGATCAATACTTTAAGGTGTTATCACATTAATCATGAGGAAATGTCATAAACGTGTGTGTACTATTTAACATCTCAGGATGACTTTTGGAATGAAAATTAAAACTGTAATTTCCTGAGTTAATATTCAGAGCCTTGTGTAGATGAAGCTCTCCCTACATAGATCTCCAAAGGCCTGTGGGTTTCTGTTCCTCCATACATGAGTAGGACAACATATGCAACATGAAAGTTCACATACAGTGAACTGAACTTGTATATTTATAAAATTGCCTAGACTGAAGTGTTCTAGATTTGTTTGCTTTTATTTGTATTCAGAATGTATAGAAAAAAACTAACACAGGTAAGATGGGATGGATACTGTACCACACCTCTCATATATGTATTTGAGACAGGGTCTCACTATGTAGCTCTGGCTGTCCTAGAACTCACTTTGTAGACTATGCTAACCTCAAACACACAGAGATCCTCCCGTCTCTGTCCCCCAATTTCTGGGATTAAGGGTGTGCATCACCACATCCAGCCCCAGATTCTTCTTAATACACTTCGCAACAAATGCCCTTTTGGGGAACTGTCCTCTCTCACAAAATAGACTGACTAGATTACTAACTTAATCCTGAAGTTGTAGTCTAGTGGCTAGCCAACGTTTTGCTGGGAATTACGTGATAGTAAACACTATATATTCCGCAGATAATATGGATAATGTCACAATTGTTCAACATCCCCATTATGGTGGAAGAGTAATCATACACGTATAGAGAAATGGTCATGGCCATGATCCAATAAATCTTTATTCCCAAAATCGCATAGTAAAAAGGTTTAGTTCTTAAGCTATAGTGTGCTAGCTGTTCTTCTGTTTTCTAAAATCTTAATGCTTACATAATTAACATTTGATAATATTTCGATAATAATCAAATTAACTTGATTGCCCTCTTTACTTACCCAATAATTGGCTGAGTAACTGTTGATGAGTTTGTGAAGGACAAATTGAGAAATCTTACAAGAGTTATAATCCTGAAAACAGCTTGGTATTGGCACAAAAATAGACTGGTAGACCAATGGAATAGAACTGAAAACCCTGATATTAACCCACACACCTATGAACACCTCATTTTTGACAAACAATCCAAATTTATACGATGGATCAAAGAGAACATCTTCAACAAATGGTGCTGGCACTGGTTGCAGACATGTAGAAGACTGCAGTTAGACCCAAGCCTATCGCCTTGCACAAAACTTAAGTCAAAATGGATCAAAGATCTCAACATAAATACAGCTACACTGAACCTAGTAGAAGACAAAGTAGGAAATACCCTTGAATTAATTGGTACAGGAGACCGCTTCCTGAACATAACACCAGTAGCACAGACACTGAGGTCAACAACTGATAAATGGGACCTCCTGAAACTGAGAAGCTTCTGTAAAGCAAATGAGACAGTCAGCAAGACAAAACGGCAGCCCACAGACTGGGAAAAGATATTCACTAACCCCACATCTGTCAGAGGGCTGATCTCCAAAACATACAAAGAACTCAAGAAGCTAGTCCCCCAAACACCAAACAACCCAATTAAAAAGTGGGGTACAGAACTAAATAGATAATTCTCAATAGAGGAAACTAAAATGGCTGAAAGACTCATAAGAAAGTGTTCAACATCCTTAGCCATCAGGGAAATGCGAATCAAAACAACTCTGAGATATCATCTTACTCCTGTCAGAATGGCCAAAATCAAAAACACCAATGACAGTTCATATTGGAGAGGATGTGGAGAAAGGGGAACATTTCTCCAATGCTAGTGGGAGTGCCAACTTGTACAGCCACTTTGGAAATCAGTATGGCGACTCCTCAAAAAAAATGGGAATCAGTCTACAAGATCCAGCAATTCCACTCTTAGGCATATACCCAAAAGAAGCACATTCATACAACAAGGACATATGTTCAACGATGTTCATAGCAGCACTATTTGTAATAGCCAGAAACTGGAAGCAGCCTAGATGCCTATCAACCAAAGAATGGATAGAGAAAATGTGGTACATTTACACAATGGAGAACTACTCAGCAGAAAAAAAAAACAATGGAATCTTGAAATTTGCAGGAAAATGGATAGATCTAGAAGAAACCATTCTGAGCAAGGTAACCCAATCGCAAAAAGACAAACATGATATGTACTCACTCATATGCGGATTTTAGACATAGAGTAAGGATTACCAGCCTACAATTCACACTGCCAAAGAAGCTAATAAACAAGGAGGTCCCTAAGAGAGACATACATGGTCCCCTGGAGAAGGGGAGAGGGTCAAGATCTGCTGAGCAAATTGGGAGCACGGGAAGAGGGGGGAGGGAGCTAGGAGAATGAGAAGGGGAGAAGAAGAGGGATGCCGAGGACATGAGGGAGCAGAAAATATGAGTCAGGGGAAGAATACACGATAACAAGAATGGAGATATCATAATAGAGGGAGACATTTTTGGTTTACAGAGAAATCAGGCACTAGGGAAATGTCTGGAGATCTACAAAGATGACAACAGCTAACTATCTCAGCAACAGAGGAGAGGCTACCTTAAATGCCCTCCCCTGAGTATGAGATTGATGACTGACTTATATGCTTTCATCCAGCAGCAGGTGGAAGTAGAAGCATACATCCATAACTAATCACCGATCTGAACTGGAACCCAGATGCAGAGAAGGACCAGTGAAGAGCACAGAGGTCCAGACCAGACTGGTAAAACACACATAAACAGCTGACCTGAACATCCAGGAACTCTTGCCCCCCAATCTGATAGCTGGAATAACAGCATGGGACTGATCCAGACCCCAGGAACATGGATTTCTGTGAGGAAACCTCAGAAATCTATGGGACCTCCTGTAGAAGCCCAGGATTTATCCCTAGCATAGGGCCTAGGCCCTACCCCAAAGGAAATGAAAGACTCTGATGACACACTATAGAAGGCCTCACCATCCAGGGGGAGCAGAAAAGATATGTGACAGATAAGGTTTTAGTTGGGGGGGTAGGGGAGCACGAGTGGGAGAAGGGAACTGGGATTGTTATGTAAAACAATCCTGTTTCTAATTCAAATAAAAAAAGTTGGAAAAAATTCACACATAAAAAGCCTAAAGCCTAACTATGCAAATATATTTGAACTTAAAAATATACAAATGATAAACCAAATATAAAAAAAAAAAGAGTTAAGTTCGGTTGGACTGAAGGTATTATTCAGTGACAGGATATTTGCCTACTGTGGCTAAGCCCCTGAGTTCAATCTCATACACACACACACACACACACACACACACACACGCGCGCGCGCGCGCGCGCGCGCGCACGCGCGCTCTCCCACAAACACCATATTTTCATTAATCATTACTTGGTTGACATCTAGGCTGGATACATTTCCTGTCTATTGTAAATAAGCACAAGAATGAGCATATGTGTAAATATCTCTGTGTTGGATCTTTGGGGTGTATGTTTAGGAATGGTGTAGCTGGTCTTATGTCATTTCTATTTCTAGCTTTTGGAGACTCATCCAAAGTCATTTCCACAGTGGCTATACCTATCAACAGTGAATAAAGGATGCTTTCCTTCTACATTATCAACAATGTGTATCATCCCTTATTTTCTTGCTATTTGCCATTTTGATTGAGTTAACATAAACCTTCAGAGTTGCTTTAATCCATAGCACAGAGGACTCAAGCATCCTTCTATTAATATGCTTCTAGACCTGGTTAATTAAACAGGCCCAGTAAATAAATCCATGTGTGTGAAATTTATTCAGCTCTAAAGAAAAATGAAATTTGTAGGGACATTGTTGCAACTGAAAAATATATAATGAGTGAAATAACCCAAAACCAGACAGAGAAAAGATCACATGTTCACTTCTCATATGCAGACTGACTTCTACAATTTCTCTTTTTTTTCCCTAAGACTTATTTATTTGTTTACTATGTATACAGTGTTCTGTCTGCATGTTTGCTGGCATGCCAAAAGAGGACATCAGATTCATTACAGATGGTTGTGAACCACCATATGGCTGCTGGGAATTGAACTCAGGACCTCTGGAAGAGCAATCAATGCTCTTCAACTCTGAGCCAGCTCTCCAACCCTTCTGTGACTTCTTATGGTAGTGTGTTTAACTTGGAGTATGTGTAGAGGCCAGGAATATAGAAAAAGGCCCATTAGAGAGGACAAGGGGAGGAAGGCCTTAAGAGAGGAGAGATAGTAGAGCAGAGATGAGAAGAAAATGGAAAGGGCATATATATACTAGAAGCAGAAATGTAAGTGTGGAGGGGATTATAGAGTAGGACAGAGGAGCACAAGGGGAGGAACCAACACTAAACATATATGAAAAAGCTATATGGAGATCTACTTCATGAGCTTATTATAAATATACTTAAGAAAAAAATGAACATGGCTACCATGCTGAGGTGGATAATGCTCCTCTAGAAGACATAAGCTATTTAACAGAAACTCCTGCGCCAACTGTGAGATAGCTAACTATGAATTGCTGGTCAGAGAATCTCCAAAGATTCACAAACAATACAGGCTATTGATATTGCTCTTAATTTCCCACCATAGCTTTATGGTAAGATTCTATTGCTGAAGACGCCATACACATCAGTCACAGGAAATGAATAAATAAATATGGAACTTGACTGGAAGCTTCCTCTATGCTGGCTAGCCTTCACAACACCAGAAGTTTGCTGTGCAGGCTGCTGGAAGAGAAAACTCATCAACAGTCTTACCAAGTTGTGACTCTGAAAGCTACCATAACATCCTACCAGGTAAGGTGTGTGATAGTGCTATGATTGTTGTGGAAGTAACCAGTCACTTTCTGTTTACAGTTGAGGCCTGCTCCAAAAAAGAAAACACATAACTGAATCTGTAAACCTCGTCAAGAGCTAATACTTAGAAAGATTATCTGTCCTTATAGATAACTTACTATTATTGTTTTTTTTTCTAAGCACTTAAGTGTTCAGACTGCCTTCTAAATGCTCATGCTTATATCCACAGGTATATGCTACTCTTGGTCTTCTTCAGGGAATCTTACTGCAGAGACATATTACTGGTCAAAGAGCTGAAGATAAAGTACTGTGGATGGCTCATCCCCTAACGAGACATCTATATTATCCCCTCCAAAGCTCAGGAAACATTGTAGAAAATGAGCTGGAAAGAATGTACAAGCAAGAACATTGGGCGTATCTTGTGTCGTCCAGACACAACAAGGCCATTACACTCATGAACCTACTGCAACTGTAGTTACCTACACAAGATTCCATAAGCTTAGGCTAGTCAACATTTTATTGCAGAAGCAGAATGCTCTTATGTGGTCCTACCCTTCCCTGAAGAGTCTATTGATAATTAATGGTTAGTAGGGGAAAGAGTGTCAGTTTCTTCTTTGGTGTAGCCACTGATAAGCTGCCCAGTTTCCAAGAAATAATCGCCTACCTATGTCAGTGAAAGCAACTGTGATCAAACTCAATGGGTCACACAAAAAGAGAAAAAAGTGGGAAAGTGGCTTGTTTTAAAGAAGGAATTTTCAGCAGAAGAACAGAGAATAAGAAGAGGATAATATGAGTAAAAAAAATAACAAAAATTCATTCTACATATGTCAGAAACTGTTGAAAATTATCAATAAGTAATAACATGGACTCTGTTATTAAATCTAAATATACACATAAAAGTGTATATAAATTAGGTAGGTGATAGATATTTATAGATGGGTATAAATTTATAGGTGATAGATGATATATACATAGATGATCTACAGATATATGATATATAGTGATAGATGATCGATAGAGATACAGATATTCATAGCCATACAGATAGAGAAATATGTGAAAGATGATTGATAGACAGATAGATGATAGAGAGATAGATAGGTAGACAGATAGATAGATAGATAGATAGATAGATAGATAGATAGATGATAGAAGATGATAATTATATAGATTCATAGGTCTTCTGCTATAAACAGCTTGTATTCCAGGAAGAAGAAGATGAGATTTTTCTGTTTTTCACATATCAATTTTGCTTTGCCTACTTGACAAAATTTGCTGAGACTAACTCCTTTTGGAAATCCCTGCCTGCTGTGCCCACCTTTGGTGAGTTTGTGCATCACTCAGCCACTGCCTTGCTCTCCCTGTCTGCCAGCACTTCATATCCAGAATGAATGACAGTGGTTAAATGAAGAATAAAAATCCCAGGAGTTGTTACTCAGTGCATTGACTTCTTCCAAAGATCTTGAATACCCTTTGTCCTTACTAAGAATGTTTACTGGTATAAACCCCAACAAAACGTTGTACCCTGTCTATAGGAACTCTTTCAACTCTTGTCCCAGAGATATATATTAATACTGAGACTAAGAAGACTCATCATTGGCTGGAATCTTAAGAGTCCTGTATTCTATTCTTAGCTACATTGTTTGGCTACATGACATTGGGTATGGTTTTCTCTGCTCTGACTTAGTTTTCTCACATATAAAATACATGTCCTATACTAAACTTCCTCTGGGTGCCTTCTAGATGCTTAACAATGTCACAAGGCATCCATCTTTATTTCAGCGACCTTTGTCAAGAACCAGAATTTGCCTGGAATCCTGGAAGAACATGACCACTTAAGCCTGCCCTTTTTTCCTTTCCCCAGAATTCCTGTTCTATCTTTCAGCTGGGAACCTTCAGCTTGGTGGGAATTGTGTCACTTCAATTGAAGCAGCACAGGCTTAGAAGTCAGGAGCTCAGAATGTTTTGTGTGACTTCTCTATAATATGAGGTCCTTGCTCTAAGAAAGAAGCATCTTCCACACTAGCCCTAGGCAGCAAAGGTCCCTTTGTCCTCTTGATCTGTCTGCTTGGGAGAAATAGGCTGCCTGCTAGGACAGAAGTTATTCTCTGTGGGGCCAAAATAAGAAACTGTTAGCCCCTTCTGAGTCACAAGGACACATGAGAGGAGAGCTGCGGCAGAATAGCTCATAAGCTAAGGAGGGGGTGGGTGGAAAAAACGGAAACACAGAGAGTACTAGCTGGGGAATACAAAAGACTTAATAGAGCAATGATTTAAAACTAGATGCCTTTTTAAGGAAAGCAGATTGAAATTCCACAGAGCTTCAATTTTCCTCTAAATGCTTGTGATTTCAGAGACTCCCTGGGGTACACACTTCCTCTGGAGAACTTGCAGCATGATGGAAGCCATGCCCCACCTGCTGCAGAGGGAGATGACATGCATTCTGGGACAGACTAGGGCAACCCCACAGTATCATGAAGGGAAGCAAGCCCATGCTTCTAAAGGTAGGACACAGCCGCAGGACCATGACCAAGCTCCATGGGAGGCTTCTAAGCTTTCTCTGCTCCAGACACTCTCCCTTTCATGGCAGTCGTCAAGGCAACAGAGCAAAGTAAGAATCAAAGGACAAATGGCATCAGCCTAACTGAATGTCTCAACCTTTACCTACCAACTGCATGCACTAACAGTGTCCTCTCCTGCCTGACAACAGCATCCCAGATGCAGAGACAGCAGGACGCAGAGACAAGCATATACCTCCCATGGCTTCTACAGATAGGGCCTCCCCATAGGCTGCTGAGGAATTTGGAACCCCCTGAGGTATTCTCAAGTAGATCAACCTTTAAAAATAATCTGCTATTTTTATCCATTCTTGCAATTTGAGTTTAGGCACCAGCTGAAGTACATGCCAGCCAAAGAGCTTCAGAAAATGAAGATTTCTTTGTTTCCAAAATAGACTGTTCTTTCCTAGTGTTTTCCTTATTCCTAACTTTTGAACACTGTGAACATTCAAATTAAAGTGGACCCCATATCATGGACCCATGTCCTGAGCAAGGCAGACGCTTTCAAGTTTACCAAACTATGAACAAGGAAAAAAAAACAGTTTTCTTCATGGTAGACTCATTCTAAGACCTTAACAGAAAAGCAAATCCACAGATGTTCATGTTCCTTGAGCAAACTTGAAAAAGAACCAGGTATATCTGTGAATCTCTTCTCATATTCGTGAAATCATCTCTAGATGACTTCAGGTACCCGACACAACATAAATGCTAAGTGTCCATTTCCTATACTATTATTTAGGTAATAACAGACATGGTATCCATGCATACTAACTAGAGATAGGATTTTGTTTTTAAATTTTTTTCAGTGACTGATAACTCCACATTCTTCTGGGGGTAAACTCACAGAGAGAGGGCTGGCTACACTTGTGGTATGGTACACTCCAACGCAGCTCTTGCGTGGAGAGCTTGGCCCTGTGTAGCTTAAGTGAAGGGAACTGTGTGTGTTTGTGAATGTTAAGGAGGGCCACATGATGCACCCTATTTGTTGTCTTCATAGTGGGGAATAAAAGCCTAAGGAAATCTTACAATTAATAAAATGTTAAAGCAAATAATTTGCTTTTGATTCACCCATGTGATCTATACACCTACTAGGAAGTGCCATAAAATGCTGTTTTGTTTTCAGGTTCAGTGACAAAGACCATTGGAGACCTGGCCAGAGGTACCAAGAGACTAGCTCCACTGTCTGCTGACTCATGACCACCATAAAGTAAGTCATTCTTGAAAAACACCATCTGTATTGTGCCTAACACTCGGCCACTTTTTGAAACTGTCTTACTTCCCCCACTAGATTACACATTTCTAAAAGGCAGGGGCAATGTCTAAACCATTTTTGGAGTCCTCATCCACATAGTTTCTTATGTATATTCTTCATGAATTTATTCAACCAACACTGACTTAACACACACTAGGCCAGCAGTTGCACTGCTACTTGAGATGTGATGGAGAATATGAAGCTTTCTGCTCCACTGCTGTGCTTTCTAATGAAACAGACAAATCAACAAATGATTGACATTAGGATGGAAACAAGGCATATAACAGTACCGGCTCATGTTTCTTGAGCATTCCAGAAACCACCAAAGATTTTAATACTTCATTTATGTCAACTAATTAAATTCTCACTGACTCCATGACCTGGTCTAACATGTTCCATTTTCCCCATTTGAAATAAGGGAATTAAGAAATAGAGGATCATGGTAATTTAGAGAGATCTCAATGCTAGCAGTGTCAAAGCTGACCTTAAACAAAGGCAAATCAAGCTGGTATGTTTTCCAGCCTCTGAAAAACATAAAGGGGACCCATTGAGAGGGGGTTCAGTGAAAGTCTTTCTGCAGACACATTTGAACAGACACCTGCAGACATGATGCAGCAGCACAAAAGTCCCTTGGTAGACACAGATGTGGTGAGCAGATACAACTGATCCAAGTCCCTACTATCTTACTCATGAAGAAAGGTATTGAATAAAAAGATTTGTCAAGCTGGGCATTGGTGGTGCACGCCTTTAATCCCAGCACTCGGGAGGCAGAGGCAAGCGGATCTCTGAGTTCGAGGCCAGCCTGGTATCCAGAGCGAGTGCCAGGATAGGCTTCAAAACCGCAAAGAGAAACCCTGTCTCAAAAAACCAAAAAAAAAAAAATGTCAAAAAAAGAGAGAACTTCAAATAATAGAGCTGGAATAAACTTTTTAGGCCAGGCATTTGCACATCTTTCTTCCTAAAGGCCCTGTTTCCCTACCCACAAAAAGTAATTACTAACATACATGTACATCTCTGACTGATGGGCCCCAAGATTCAGTGGGGGATATTCTCATCAAATCAGCCCCTTCCATGATCATCCCCCATCAGAACAAAAATTGCTGTTGTAGAGTTCTGTCATCCCAGCACCACATGGCCATTGTCACCTTGGAATAAATGTAGTTGTGATCACTCACACAAGGTCCTCACAAGATTGTGTCCAGTTACATTATGTCCTTGTGGACATGAGGGAGAGTGTGCAAGTGCCCACCCCTGCCCCAAGATGGATGAGCAGTTAAATTATCAAGAGGGGGTGTGGTAAGATCCAGCAATGCCACTCTTAGGCATATCACCCAAAAGAAGCACATTCGTACAACAAGGACATCTGTTCAACTATGTTCATAGCAGCATTATTTGTAATAGCCAGAACCTAGAAGCATCCTAGATGCCCCTCAACTGAAGAATGGATAGAGAAAATGTGGTACATTTACACAATGGAGTGCTACTCAGCAGGAAAAAGCAATGGAATCTTGAAATTCGCAGGCAAATGAATGGAACTAGAAGAAACCATTCTGAGCGAGGTAACCCAATCACAAAAAGACAAACAGGGTATGTACTCACTCATATATGGATCTTAGACACAGAGAAAAAGATTACCAACCCACAATCCACATCGCCAGAGAAGCTAAGTAACAAGGAGGACTCTAAGAGAGACATGGTCCCCTGGAGAAGGGGATGGGGACAAGATCTCCTGAGCAAATTGGGAGCATGGGTGGAGGGGAGAGGGAACTAGGAGAATGAGAAGGGGAGAAGAGGAGGGGTGAGGAGGACATGAGGGAGCAGAAAGGTTGAGTAGGGGGAAGAATAGAAGAAAATAAGATAAGAGATACCATAATAGAGGGTGACATTTTAAGTTTAAAGAGAAATTAGGCACTAGGGAAATGTCTGGAGATCTACAAAGATGTCCCCAACTAACAATCTAAGCAACAGAGGAGAGGCTACCTTAAATATCCTCCCCTGATAATGAGATTGATGAATAACTCATATGCCATCCAATAGCCCTCATCCAGCAGCTGGTGGATGTAGAAGCAGACACCCACAGCTAAACACTGAACTGAACTGGAATTCAGTTGCAGAGAAGGAGGAGTGATGAGCAAAGGGGTCCAGACCAGGCTGGTGAAACCCACAGAAACAGCTGACCTGAACAATGGGGAGCTCTTGGTCCCCAGACTGATAGCTGGGAAACCAGCATGGGACTGATCCAGACCCAAGGAATGTGGGTGTCAGTGATGAGACCTCGGAAATCTATGGGACCTCCTGTAGTAGATCAGTACTTATCCCTAGCATAGGTGTGGACTTTGGGAGCCCATTCTACATAGAGGGATGCACCCTGAGCCAAGACACATGGGGATGGGCCTAGGCCCTATCCCAAAGAATGACAAACTCTAAAGACCCCCTATGGAAGGCCTCACCCTCCCTGGGGAACAGAAAGGGTATGTGATAGGTAGGGTTTTAGTTGGGGGAGTGATAGGTGAGGAGGTGAGGGAGAGGGAACTGGGATTGACATGTAAAACAATCTTGTTTCTAATTCAAATAAAAAATGGGGGAAAAGGAGGGGGTGTGGTGTGCTCTGGTAGCAGGGGTCTCTTCCTAATCAGAATAGCTATGGTAAATTACTGGTAAATGAGCCCATACCTGTGCTCCTGTAAGTCACCCCAATGAAGTCATTGGCTCAGCAAGGTATACCTCGGTGGATTTGTTTCCTTGTTCTGCTGTTGTCCTCTCCATCTGGGGTGCATAGAAGTAGAGTCCTCGGGAAAAGCTAAGCAACACTTACTCCAACAGAACACACACGGGCTGTGTTGGGCAGTTTCCCTTGCAAAAGCACCATGGTGGGAACCGGCATTATGCTGAGGATGGCACAGTAGGAATAGGCCACTTAGCCCAGGTCTCAAAGAATCACAGACTTTGGGTTCAGACACACATGGATTGAAACTCACCTTCCACAACAACTAGCTCTTCCATCCAGAATGAGGAGGTAGCTTAGCATCTGTTTAAGCCAGCTTTCTCACCAGAAAAATGGAAGTCAATGTACGTTCATTTGCCACAGTGTGATTAGAATTATGTCAGCAGATATATACACAGCAAAGAGAATGGTGATGGTTACAAAAAGTGTATGAGTGAATTGTGCTCCCTTCTCTGGCCCCTGCCATCTGAGAGTCAGTGAGCCTCTGACTCTGAAAGATAAAAACACAAGTGAGCAGAGAGGTTACCAAGGACAGAAGCAGAGCAAAGATGAGATTCTAGGCTGTCTCTTCTATCTCCTATGAAATACATGGGCACCCAAGTCATTTGTGCTCCCATTTCAAGATTTTAAACAATTCCTAAAAAGCTCTCCAGGCTCTTCTCCTATTGTATGGGGTAGCCACCAGGTGTCATCAATTATACATATAGTCCTATCTGCCTAGCACAGCAACCAAGTAAGAGAAGCCTGATTATTTTCTATGTAGGAAGGAATACTGTTTAGGTTAACTGTAAACTTTGTGCAAATTTGAAATACATCTTTGCTGTGTTGAGCCGTGGAGTAGCCATGGCTGCTTCTGTTGTTGTGTGGCCTGAGTTACTTTGGCTGCTATAACTTCAAATAAGGAGACTAGGACTCAGGTCTGAGATCCTTCTTATCTGAATCCAAAACCTATGCTTCCACACCCTTATGAGTGTATGAGTTGGTTGTCCATTGCTATGACAAATACCTGAGATGCTCCATGGACCTCAAGGAAAGCTTTCCTGTGGCTCAGAGTCACTGATGTGTCCATTTATAGTCATCTGGCTCTGTGACAACTCGGTACATCACTGTGGGGGCACATGACAGAAGAGGCCTGCTCCTTTCTTGGAAGCCAGTAAGCAAAGGAGGAAAGGAGAGACAAGATCAGGGTCCCAGTATCGACTTTAAGGGCACATTCCCGATGACCTAACTTCCTCCCACTTGGCCAGCTCTATCAAAAGTTAGCAGTGCCACAAGCTGGTAACTAAACCTTGAGTGTATTGGCCCTTAGAGTTCCCTTATCCCAACATTAGCAATTAACCTATATGAAAACACCAGGTACTAAACAACAGTGTTTCTGAAAACAGGTGTGGGGTTTAAAAGGTACATCTCCAACACCAGTGGGTGTTGTGCAAATTTGACTTCAGCAGGACTTCAGCAGATCAGGCCCATAACTGGGCCCTAACTGGGAAAGTCTTGAAGTGTCTCCAGGAAGGAGGTGACTATTATAACCTCCCCTCTGACAGCATGGAAGGGGGGCTGGAGGCAGAGGCAGAGGGAGAGGCAGTGGCTGAAGCCAGAGGAATGGCAGGTGGTACAGATCGGCAGGTTGACAGCATCTTCTGTGGGGAGTTCTCAGAGAAGCCATGTATAACATCTCCCTTTCATTCCCGAGTTTGGAATCAGTGCAAGGAGAGAGGCGTGTGGGGACTCAGACATCAACTTTACAAAAGGCTGGACTGGAAAATGTCAGTTGGCTCACAAGAACAGTGGACTGAGTAGTAATTTATACAAGAATTAAGCTTTCTCATGAAATCGTAAGTAGACAGAAAGCTTTAGGCGCCTCCCTCACTTCCTGAGGAGTCAAGGTTTATTCTAGTAACCCACTCCAGGCAGCCAGAATACACACACTTCGTAAAGATTGAATGAAGCGTGACTAGTTCCTCTGCCATCATCAAGCAGCCCACTCCTTCTACCGGAAGCAAAGCCCTGGACAAGCACATACACACCTGTTCCGATTAAAGTCTCTTTATTCAAGAAAACACCAGGGCAAAACACCGGCCAGAGCGAGGTTATAGAACCCAGCAAGTGCGGCCAGAACAAAAGGGGCTCGGGTCTCCACCAGCCGTCCTTAGGAAACCTCCCTTACGTCACCTTGGCTTTCCTCCACCACGCCCTTATGGGCGAGTCCCGGGTCCACCTGATACCTGTCCCAGGGCGGGGCTAGGGTGTCTCCCTACACACACCAGCTTCCCTTTCCTGCCTCAGCCAATCAAAAGGGAACTAAAAGGTTCTTTCTAGTTCTGTGAATCTATGCAATATTTACCATTAGCTCTAAAAGCAAAGGTTTCCTTGTAGTGCAGCCTGGCAGTGACTTTCGGAGTGTTCCTGAGCCCTCACAGAAGGCAATATATGAAGGCTTATTCCACTGATTCATGCATAGAAACAGAGGTCGCTATAACAAGCTCTCCAGAGCCTATGGAACCAGAGGTTAAGGGAAGGCTTTGACTCACAGAAGCACAAGTCCGGCTTAGGAACCAACTCTAAAGTAAAGTTCTTAGTCAGAGCACAACCCATTGGAACAAACAGAAAAGAAAGACATTTTGAAATCTTTTTGATTTATGGCCCACTGTAGGACATTGAGACATTATTTACAATCGATATATGTGCCTGCTGACATCCCACTGGAGCTGTTGATGCTGCCTTGCACTGTGAAGGTGGTCAGCCCAAGCCAAAGACATACTAGCTGTGTCCTGTTGGTGCAGGCAATAAAGTCAGAGGTAGCCATCTGTCTCCCTGAAAATGGTGCTGGTTACTCCAGCCCTTAGAGGGCTGACCCAAGGAGAAGGATGCAAGAAAAGGATGGACTATAACAAGCTCGCCCTATGTTCCCATTTGAAATGCTTCATAGCACCATTATTCTCCAATTCACATTCTTTATGGATTAATACAGAATAGCTTTGGGTCATTTGCACTTCACAATAAAACATCCTCAACACATCTCTCCTAATGCTGGAACACTTGGAATGCCTAGAAAGGCAAACTCAAGTCTAGACAGGTGTTCAGTCAGTCAGCATCTGCAAATTTATACCATGCTAAATGATAGTGAAATGTAATGCCTGAGATAAAACACTAAGTATTTTCCTTTGTATAAAATGTAAAATTGGAATTTCCTTGTCCTCAAAGGGCTCCCTCCTTCCTAGGGGCAGGAAAAAGATATCATCTACCTAGAAATTTATAACCCAGTCATACTTCTCTTCTTCTTTTCAGTCTAATGCATAGGCCATAAACCTCTCAGGTTTATGACTTTGAGAATCCTCCCCAATTCCTGAGTCACTATCTTTGCATAAATGTGCCGTCCTCTTCAAAAGAGAAACACAAGTACACGCACCCACAAACACTGGCATCCCCTTGCTTTTCTAAATACAACTTTGAAGCAAATTTCACTTAAATACTAGTATTTTTTTTCTAAAAGCACTTCTTGAAGTCTAGATCAGTTCACATTTCTCTGCAATATGATGTTGTGCATCCTCAGTTTCCACAAATATAATGCTCATCACACAAGTCTATAATTATTTGTATGATGATTAGATTATAAAGCCCTGTGAGACAGGGAGCTATGGCTGTCTTAGCCAGACCAAGAAGGTAGAAATGGAAACTATTTCCTGTGTCCTCTAGTATGGGTATAATAAATACTGATATAGCCTCTACCTTCCTGAAAATAGTCTTGGTTCTTCACCTCTTAGCAGGTTGACCCAGAAATCTTGTTTGAGAGGAGAATATAGTTAATAGGAAAGAGGATTTCATACATGTCTAGTCACTAATGCTCCCAGTGTTAAAGACATTCCATAAATATTTATTAAAGAATAAATTAGGTGGGGGCTGGAGAGATGGCTCAGAGGTTAAGAGCACTGACTGCTCTTCCAGAGGTCCTGAGTTCAATTCCCAGCAACCACATGGTGGCTCACAACCATCCGTTATGAGATCTGGTGCCCTCTTCTGGTGTGCAGATATACATGGAAGCATAATGTTGTATACATAATAAATAAATAAATACATAAATACATAAATAAAATCTTTTAAAAAAGAATAAATTAGGCAATGAATGAATGAGTGAAATTATTATGTAATATTCAAATATTTGTCAGAGAAGTGGCCCTAAATGAAGATCCAATCTGATTTGTCACTCTTGATTTTTGCTCAGTTAGACAGAGCAAATTCTTAGTTACAAGAATTTGCCAATATTCCCACAGGTACAATAGTGGTACAAGGGTTAAAGGAGCAACCAATCACTTTCTTATTGGATTTCAGGCCTACTCTACAAGACAGAACTGATACATGGTGCCATTAACTAAGCCCAAAACCCATAGCCAGGTATGTCTAGGCCATAGATGAGAACCTAATACTATTACTGAGCTAAATAAACCAGATATTACACTGTTTCCCTAAGTTCATATCTTTATATGCAGTGATTAGTGCATCCTTCAACCCTTATCACAGAAGCTTCTTTTTGTAATAGATGTTGATTAATAAAGAGACCCACAACTGGTCAATAGGGAAAAATAAACAGACTCTGAAGTTCTCAGCTCTAAATAGAACATCTGTATCACATTCTTTACCCTCAAGGCTCAGGGATGATTGCAGAAGAGGCGATGAAATACTGTAAGAGCCAGAGGTGCTAGACATCTGCAAGGAAACAACATTTGCTGAACATTTCAGGACCATTGTACACATGAACTCACAGCAGCTATAACTGCACGCCGAAGACCTGCCCAAGACCAAGTCAGTCAAAATCTCAGCATGAACAGGGGAGGAACCCATGAAGAACTCTCAACTCCAATGGAGTTAGCTATTAGCAGCTAAAGGGTACTGGGGCTGGGACAGTCAGTTTCTTCAGGAATGTGGCCCCCAAGAGGCTAACCATGCTCCAGTAGATGGTCCAACTCCCACAAACATGCAGGCAACAATAAAAGGATTCATTGGGTTTATACACAGAACACATAAACTTAGGAGGGAAAAGAGAAGGAAGATGGGGAGAAGTTAGAGAGGAGGCAATGGGAGTGGATGCTGTCAAAGTATATTGTATCCATATGTGACATTCACACATAAAATATAGGAAAAGTAAAACATGAAGAATATCCTTTCATAGGAGATTCAAGATAGAGGTGACAACAGCCGTGGTGGTGGCCAAGGAGGACATGGAGCTGCAGAATCTGCTGCAGATGCTGGCCCACATCAAGGCTGAACTCCAAGCAGCTGCTTTCAGCACTAGAATAACAATAGAATGGACAATGAGAGCTTGAAAAAGGTTTCAAAATACAAAAGACAGTCGTTTAGTAGTTAGTCTTGTCACAGAATTTCTTCAGTTTTTAACCTTGACTTCATGTTGGCTGTTTTCCAGTCTGAAACTAGCACATTTCAAGATCTTGAAGGTTGAGAACTTAGCCTGAGATTTGGGCTATTTATTTATTTATTTGGGCTATAAGCAGAAGGATATCCTTGCCTCAAAAAAAAAGAGAATGTCAAGAATTTTTTCATTTATCACTTGTCCATAGTGCAGATGCTAAGCCATCCCTAAATCTCTAGTAGCAGAAATGTGAGGCACAGCTTTCTCTACTATGTATGGTACCACCTTCCTTTATGGTGGTTGATGATTAACATTGTTAGCTTGACTGGACCTAGAAGCACCATGGGGACCAGTCTCTGGGCATGTATGTGAGACACTTTCTAGACTGTGTTAATGGAGGTGGGAAGGTGCACCATAACTATGGATGGTACTGTTCCATGGGATTCTCAGCTGAACAAAAAAGAGAAATAAGATGAGCTTCAGCATTCATTTCTTTGAATTATGTTGATAGATGCAATGAGAACTAGCTACCTCACACTCCTACCAGAAATTCTCCCTTTCCATGATATAGTGGCTGTGTGGGAAGGTTCCTTCAGGCTTTACAGCAGGCAGGGGAAAAAGAACCAGGTGAGGTAAGAATGAAACTCCCATCAGCACAATTTTGATAGAGATGCTGGGCCAGGACTTCTAGAGACTGACATCAGCTTGTGTATTTTTGCCAAATTTAAGCATAGTACAATTTGGGTGGCAGGGGAGGTTTTCAGACAACAATGAACTCTTGAGTATAGCAAAGCTTAAGACATGTTTACATTGAAGCTCTTTACAAAACACACATGGCTTCATCTGCAAGATGGGTTCTTGTTGACTTTAGAAACAATGCCCAAGATAAGGGTCAGGGGAGAAAAGACTGAGGTAAACAAAGCGCCTAACCCTAAGATAACGTAGAAGTCACTTAGGCTGTTGTAAAGTACAAATGACATCTCTCACAAGGATGAGTTTTATGGCCTAAAGTTGTGCTTAAGATCTTAGGGGGCAAGGGTCTGGGATAAGGTAAAACATAAATTCTGGATGATACTGGCCACATCTGGCTCATCAGACAGTAAAGGATCACCAGGCTGTAAACTACATCCTTTTGCAGAATTCCAGGAGGAGCAGCTAAGCACCTCATTCCATTTGAGCAGTGAGCTATGTGTTTGGCTTCCCCGGCTTCTCCATTCCTTATCTGTATGCATGAGGCTTTTGCCTTCTACACTAGCTACACCCTTAAAACTGTGAACCAAAAATAGACCCCTCCATCCTTAAGAGGCTTTTGTCACAATTTTATTAAATCCATAGAAAAATTAACTAATACAAGCAGTACAGGCATGGCAGTGGTAAGAGCTCCCACCTATGGGGACAGAAGCATGAGGCTAATTGATCACATATACATAAGCCAGGGAGCAGAGAGCTCAGGCTACAACCTGAGTTTTATGGTAGCCCACAAAACCTACCCGTACAGTGACCAATTTGTTCCAACTACCACTAAAGGTGCCACAGCCTCCCAAAACATAACCACCAGCTAGGACCAAGTGTTCTAAAAGGTTAGTGTGTGGTGGATACTTTTCATTCAAACCATAACAAATGTGAAAACCAAGTTAATGACCTGTCAACACTTGGTCAACAGTAAAGGCTACAGGAGGAGTCTTGCCACTAGAAGCTCGAAATAAAAGAACAAGGAGAGAAGCTGGGCAGGCACTGGTGACACAGACTTTTAATCTCAGCACTCAGAGGCAAAAGCAGTTAGATCCCTGTGAGTTCAAGGCCAGTCTGCTCTACAGAGTGAGTCCCAGGACAGCCAGGGCTGCACACAGAAACCCTGTCTCAAAAATGAAATAAAAAAGAAGGAAAGAAAGGAGAAAGAAAGAAAGAAAGAAAGAAAGAAAGAAAGAAAGAAAGAAAGAAAGAAAGAAAGAAAGAAAGAGAGGGAGGAAGGGAGGGAGGCAGGGAAGAAGGAAGGGAGGAAGGGAGGGAGGGAGGGAGGGAGGAAGGGAGGGAGGGAAGGAGGGAGGGAGGGAGTAAAACAAAGGATGGCCATCACTGTATTTGAAGCTGCTCTCTCTAACGTAACAGTAGAGCTCTCTAAAAGACCCAGAGCCCAAACACGAGAGCTGTTGACCAGCATCTGCCTGACTCTGTAAGCATCTCTTGACACAACATAACACATTTACTAATTCAATCCATATTAATCACTAAGTACAGACAATTCAAAAGTCTTGCCTGAGTCTTTCTTCTGCCCTGTCCTTGAAATGGGAAGCCAACAGAATGCCTAGCTTCTTGTTCCAGGAGCTACATGGGTTTTCAGGAAGCACATGAATAAGTAGCCTTTGAACTTGCCCTCCAGAAGAGTAGGCACTGGTCTCCAGCCAGTGGATCACTCTCTTGTGTTGCTGTTGAAGCACCTATCTGTGGACCCTGAGTCCCATTCTGGCCTCTCATCCCATATCCTGGACCGGCTCCAGCCCCTCATGTGATAACTTCCTGTTGGTTCTCAAAACACTCACTCTCAACACAGCATTCATTCTACAAATATTTCTTGAGATTCTACTAAGTACTAGCTAGATACTGGGGATTTAATAGTGAACAAAGCTAACATGGCTATTGTCTTCATGAAATTTAAATTCAAATGGATGACACAGATCACAAATACTATTACAGACACAAGAGGCTGGTGAGATGGCTCAGCAGCTAAGAGCACTGGTTGCTCTTCCAGAGGACATGGGTTCAATTCCCAGCACCCACATGGCAGTTCACAGCTGTCTGTAACTCAGGTTTCAAGGGATATGACACCTTCATAAAAACATAGATGCAAGCAAGACGCCAATACACATAAACTAAGAGTAAATAAATAATTAAATGCTTTAAAGATATTACAGATATGATAAATAAAATTAAAGGTGGTATTTATCAAGAAGGAAGGCATAATGTATTATAGGAAATTTAATGAGACATATTTTAAACTAAGGGAGAAAAGAACACTACTGGGGCTGGACAGGTGGCTCAACAGTTAAGAGCCCTCACTTCTGTTACGGAGGACCTTTGTTTAGTTCCTAGTACCCACTTACTCACCATCTCTAACTCCTGTTCTAGGGGATCTGGCCCAGTCTCCTGGCCTCCATGGGTACCAGGTTCAAAAGAGTGCATATACAGGTATGCAAGAAAAGACTCACAAACATAAAAATAAATCTTTTTAAAGAGCAGATCTGGGCGCTGGAGAGATGGCTCAGTGGTTAAGAGCACTGGCTGCTCGTCCTAGAGGTCCTGAGTTCATTTCCCAGCATCCACATGGTGGCTCATAACCATCTATAATGAGATCTGTTGCCCTCTTCTGACGTGCAGGCATACATGCAGACAGAACACGCTATACATAATAAATAAATAAATCTTTGAAAAAAATGCATCTGAAGGCCTAGTGGATGAAAGAATCTGAGTAAGGAAGTGACAGTAGCACCATGTTCCAAGATAAAGAAAGAACATGAAGGAAAGCACCAACATGGGAAAGGGATGGATGCTTTTGAAGACTTGGAAGAAGAGCAAAGGGAGAAGATAGTGGGGAGACATGGTAAGAAAAGCTTGACAAACAAAGAAAGATCTGCTCACAAAAGGCTTGGTAATTCATATTGAAAATGCAGGGTTTTGTCCATTGCAGACTTTCAAAACAGGGCCTTTAGAGATGGCTCAGGGCTTAAGAGCACTTGCTGCTCTTATAAAAGACCCAAGTTCAGTTACCAAGACCCATGTGTGGTAATTCATACCTTGTCACTCTAGCTCCAGGGGATCTCACACCCTCTTCTGGCCTCCACAGGCATGGCAGTGCATGCATGGACATATATACACATATATACACATCAATAAAAATATTTTTAAAGTTCAGAACAGGGAAAATTGACTTGAGACCATGCTGGCTGATTGAGAATAGACTGCAGAGAAGACGGAAATGGGTGCGAGGAATTTAGTCAGGGTTTTGCTGTGTTGACAGGAGTAGAGACCTGCCAGAATAGAAGCCATTGAGACAGAAAGGGGTGGATATGAAGATTCTATTTAGAGGCTGGATTGACAGATTCTCTGACATTCCCTTTCCCCATCTCCCAAGAGTTACTTTGTCTGCCTAAGGAGTAGATGTCATCATTCAAATGAACTTTGTCTCAAGGAAAATCACTGGTCAAGACTGTCCATCAAGCATCCCAACTCTACAACAGTCTGGTTAGTTTGCTCAGATGGGCATGACCTTAGTCTCATTTTAACTGTAGTCTCAATGTCAAATCTGGCTTTCATTACACCATATTTTCCTCTCCCTATTCAGGTGTGCAGGTGTTTTCTCCCCAGAAAGCAATACAGAGAATGAAGTTGGGTGTGTAAAGACAAAGCATTAGATTCTTAAACTAAGAATTTTATGGCTTTGGTTCTGATTAATTTGTGAGTCTTTCTTCCCAAACAGATGGAGTTGGCTAAGATGAACAAATCACTTGCTTCGTGCAGGCACCATGTCCATTTTAGAATGTTTGCTATGGATTTTTCCCACGTCATCTATTAATTACCTAATTACATCGTCTAATTATGGGATTCTTCATGTATTTACACTGATTACGTAATTGAGTGCAATTACACTAATTAGGTTAATGATACAGGATAACAGACTACAAATTGCTTTAAAGGGACAGTGGGAAGACTGGTAGGCCAAAAACCCTTTGGAGGTAGGTCAGGATTTATCTGTTTACAGCTCAGAGGTTCTCTCAGTTTCACCCTTTTGCTGACCTCTCAGGTCCACTCAAGACTGCAATGAAGAAGAATCAACAAGGCCATACTTAGGCAAGGACAGTTGTGGGTAACCACAAGACTGCCCTCTGTATGGAAGATAGAATAATGCCTCTCATGGAGACTCTCATACCCAAGTGACCTGAACCTAAACTATACTGCCTTATATAGACAAAGGATTTTGCAGAAGTGACTAATGGTAAGGACTTTGGGATGCAAACATGTCCTTGAGGGTATAATCGCATGAGCCTTTTAAAAGTGAAGACCTTTTCCACTGCATCAACAAAAGGCACAAGAATGACTCTGAGACAGCAGCAGGGAAAGGATCTGACAGCCAGCTACTGGCTGAGAGGGGCCATTTGCAAAGGTCAGAAAGGGTCTCTGGAAGCTACATCATCCCCCAGATAGTAGCCGATAAGGAAATATGCTTCAGTCCAACAAACTCGGAGAACTCAATTCTGCCACATGAACGAGAAAGCAGATCCTGCAGTTGGCCCTACTGAGAAGAACCAGCCCAGCCAACACCTTTATTTAGTCTGGTGAGACCTCTGATCTACAGAAGTGTACTGTGATAATTCTGTATCCTTTAAGCCACTAGGTTACTGGCCATTTGTTATAGTAACAGTGGGAAACACATCCACATATCACTCTGTCTTCTCCCCACCCCTTCTTGAATTCTTGCATCACTGCCAGGCAATCACTCTCCAATTACTCTCTAACCAAAGCCTGCCTTTGAGGGGACAGCTGATGGCAGTCTTACACCCTCACACAAGCACAGGTCAGTGTTACCTCTCCCCATGACATTTGCACTTTCTGTTCAGGTCTCACTTTGTAATAAAACAACATTTTGACCATAAAAACAAGTGAGAACTTTATACTTGGAATTAGGTCAGGGTCATGTCAAATCTCAGCTCACTTGTACACCAGTTCTGTGAGTGTGGTGAGTGGCAGCATTGTGTAATATGAATTTCAATACCCTTGTAGTAAAGTGTGGATCACAGTATCTGTCACACATAGTTGTTACAGACATGCAACAAGATGATGTATGTTAAGTGCCTCGGAAAGTTTGTGTACCACAGATAATGTTCCCTGTGCTTCCATCCTTTCTCTGAAGAAGCTGAGCCATCAATGACCAGCTTCAAAAAGTAATAAGAGTACAAAGGGACGTTCTTATGTCTAGGAAACCACAAGGACAAAATAAAATGTCAGGTGATTTATTTCATGTAACTTTGCAATTATCAGTAAGACTACAAAAATAATAAGTAATATCATTGTGTAAAGGAAACTGACTAATAGTGGTCACGCCAAAACATTCATTACTCCAGTGATGTAAAAGGCAACTGCTGTCATGGGCGACACTTAGATGGACTTACCTCCTGTCTGTTTCTCTCCACAGAAGGCAAACTGGCCTTAGAAGTGAAAGGGACAGACAGCATCTGGATCCATCTCTGTCACTCCTGCCCATTTTAAAACATGCGACCCTCGGCACTCCCAGAAAAGGCTTCTCCAGATGCCAATGTGTAGAAAAGGTAGAGGTGATTGAGCAAGTGACTCCCTCTTGTCTGTCTCTTCTGGGAAACTCAATGATCTAAGCATGTGATATGCATGATGTTATTGAATCCTCCCAATAACTTTGTGGGTAGTAGGTGTGCATTTCTTATTTGTATTTCTGGCAGGTAATTATTCTGTGGTTGGGAGGCAAAGCTGGGTGCACTCAGGTCTGCTGGCTCTAGAGCTGATACTGTTGATAGTAAGTTCTCCATGCCCTGACATTACAGGGCCCCAGCATCACCAGAAGGAGTTGATTTCCAATTGGTGGCTTCAAGATGTATTCTTCCAGTTCATACCAGTATCATCAAAGGGGTTTTTATAGTAAGATAATCAGTCCCAGAGTCCACATAGATGATCTTTACATTTGGTGCAGATTAAGCAAGGAGCAATACTTGAAGACCTACCTCTTGTCCTAGCTCAGTTACCTCTTGGCTGCAGGGTCTTGGAGACACCATTGCACCCAATCACTACAGGTAAAACATGGCTAGTGGTGTCTTAAAGGCGACAAAGGATGGTGGCACTCACATATCTTCATGATCTTGCAAATCACATCTGTTAAATATTGCCCATGACAACTGAAAATCATAATTTGAAAGATTTCCACAAAATACAAGCAGAAATTCAGATCTGACTTAGACCTCTGAGTCGAAAGACTGACCAATGT
This sequence comes from Cricetulus griseus, assembly GCF_003668045.3. Classification (NCBI taxonomy): domain Eukaryota; kingdom Metazoa; phylum Chordata; class Mammalia; order Rodentia; family Cricetidae; genus Cricetulus; species Cricetulus griseus. The sequence continues at coordinate 24,240,446 of NC_048598.1, forward strand.
TAAAACACATTGACTTCTGGACTGGCTATGTATCACATGCACTCATTAGCTTTGGACATCATAATATGAACTAGCTGATTACCTCATTCCCTATGTAGTATTATCCCAAGTCTGGAAATTGGCATCAGATTATTCAGTAATATCTGCTTTGAGGGGTTACCCTCAAAGACTTTCAAAATCAACATTGGTGAGAACAAGCAGTTGAAAACAGCTATCTAATTTCAACTTTAGCCCTTATAGGGCTCCTTTTATATGCCAAGAACACTGAGAATTGTCACTTATCTAAAGCCTAGTCTCCTCCAGTTCTCTTTTTTGGGGAATTATGCAACAAAAATAGAAAACAGAATATCGAAGCACAAAATTAGAGATAGCACACTGCCATCTCTGAAGCTGTCCCGGTGTTTTGTAATTACCAGCTTCCGTTTGACTTCCAAATCACTGGCTATTTGATTCTTGGAGGACAAAGGCTATGCAGTGCTTATTTTCTTGGTACATATAAGTTGTGTGACAGAGAATAGGCGTTTAAACAGCATTCACTGAGCTACGAATAAATAAATGAATGAGCCCAGTGACCAACTAGATTTTCCCGAAAGATCCTTAGCAGTCATCTGCATGCTCTTTCCAGTTGACAGACAGCAAGCTTGTGAGCTTACACTCTCCTCATCTCCAGAGTGGCTGTGCAACCCTCCCCCACACCTAGCCTTGTATTCATATCTGTCTCAGCCCGGAGCCGCCGTCCTTACTCCTCTTGGCCCTCTGGGCAGCATTCCTGTGCTTCCTGGCGTCAGACCTCAGACACCAGTGACATCACTTACCCACTGCCCCATCAACTGTGGCTGCTACCTGGAATTCCGCACATAGCATCGTCCAGCAATTATTGATCAGCCTTTTCAGGACCTCGGCAGAATGATTTCACTTCCAACTAACTAATTGTGTAAGGGAAAGGGCTTTAAAACAAGAAACGGGGGGGAAATCCATTAAATTCTCTAAGAGAAAGCCTAGGTCATCCTGCTAAGTATTGCATCCATACAGATGTGTTATTAAAACAGATGTTTGTGCAGGCAAGCCTAAACTGCTAACAAGATTGCATCTCCCCAAGGACAAGTTGTTCTGTAAATGACATTGTTTTGTATGTTGGTTCTAGTGGTTTGTTTGTTTGTTTGTTTTTAAAGGTAGGAAAAGGAGTCTGGGACAATATGAGGTAAACTGTTGCCTCTAGTCGGGTTGTTGTCAAAGCATCAGAGGACATAACCAGGGAGGGGACAGAAGAGTCCTCCAGTTCACAGATTCCCACCTATTTAAAGATAAAATGATTAGCAAAACCACATCTTTTTTCACTATTTTCCTTGGGAGGCAGGACCTCAAATCTTTATTCAGCTTGCTCAGTTAAAAGCCAATCTCTTCCATAAACAGCCTCTCTGATTCACCCTGATCATATTTTACCTACTACCTGTGTTATCACAATCACCTACTGGCCAATTCCATTTTTTCTCGTTTCATCTGTCAGTAACATATGATGTCCTACAACGAATATTTGACAGGATCTAGAATCACAAAGGAGGTAAACCTCCAGGCACATCTGTAAGGAATTCTGGATTTGGTTTGCTGAGGCGAGAAGAGCAACCAGAATGTTTGCAGCCCCATCCTATGAGCTGGGATCCTGCCTGGAATAAAAAGAATGAAGTTAGCTGATTATTTGTCACGGTTTCCTGACTGTGGATGTGATGGGACCAGCTACCACCATGCCTACCCCACCACAATAGACTACTTTACTGCCAAACTCTAAGGCAAAATAAACCTTTCTTCCTTCATGTTTGTCAGATATTTGGTCACAGCATCTAGAAAAGGAACTAATAAAACCCATTTCAGTGTATCTATCTGAACATGGCTTCTGCCACTCCATAGGACTGGTTTTTAAGTCGGATTGCTTTCCTTCTCCAAATAAGCTCCTTCTAGCATTTCCTCCAACAGCAGATGGGACTCAACCAAAAGCTCTGGATCCAGCTGCTTCTCACTGTCCATCGTTTAGTATTGAATCCTCGCCACCATATCCTTCATATGAGCTATGGCCACAGCTTACCACCAGTCTCTCTTCCCGCTTTGCTTTTCTATCCCACATTGTTCACCTGATTCAAATCTGCCTGTGAGTTCCAAATGGGCATGGACATACAGACTCTTCAGCATCACTTACGACATCTCCCTCAGATTTATCTTCTAGAATTCTCTTCTTTGTCCTCTGCAGTCCTCTGTAAGGCACTGAACCACTCAACTCTGAAGAAGGCTGTCCCTCATGTAGCCTAGACAAACTTACCCTCAAGATGAGCCAAACACAGATTGAATTCGTCTCTTCTGGGTCCTGACATGATGGAGAAGCTTCATAGTCATCTTGGTAAATGGACATTTTTAAGTGTGGCCAGAGCCATCTTTAAGGCAGATCAAGGGACTTTCAGAGATGGCTCTGTGCAATCCCCAACCACAAGACCCAGAGGCTTCATGGAAGACTGACTTTTTCTCTTCAGCAGTATCTCTCACACTCTTCTCTCCTTGATGGTTTCACGGGGCATGCTCTTATCTGCACTGTAATAGGCTCCTTCTGTAGCCCTCTGTGTTTGATCACTTCTCCATAGCTGACACTTGGAGAGTCTCATATTAGGGAAGGAAATGCTATCATGGCTTAGGTGTCTGGCCTTCATCCAGAAACCACCACCTTCTAGCTCACAGTGTGACTTCTTCCCACCAGATATTGAATGTTGTTACCTCAAGGTTTGGGGATGTCATTTTGTGTATTTTTTTTCCCTAGTTCAGAGGACTCACTGAGTCTGATATCTGAGGTTGACACAGACATCAGCCAGGGAAACAAAACAAGCTAACTACCACACACAGGAAAACAAAGCTCCACCAACAGCCCAGAGCAAGCACTGGATTCAAGGACCTGAACTCAAGCTCAGCCCTAAATTTTGTCCCTTTAAAAATCACTCCCAACACTGTGTTCGTCTACCTTCTGGGCATATATGAGTTTTTTACAAACTTATTTATTGCCACTGAAAAGCTTTCAGAGAAGAACTGGTTTGGCCAATCAATCCAAGTTAATCACTTTGATATGGAAACCTGGAAATCAAGCAAGCAGTCATTAAATTAGAACCTTGTAGTGAAGAAATCAGCAGAAAGTCTGGAAGAGCCTGTAACTATTGCAATATAAATTAAAACAAATCTTCCCCTGCACTGAGCTGAGAGTGGCATTTTAAGGATGACATAATTGAACCTCACCAGCTTCACCTTGACTTGAACATGAATCACCCCAGCACATCTCTAAGCAGCTGTCACTTACTATTATTTCCACGCAGCAGAGAAAGAAACCTAGGTATCTTCCAGAGGTAGGGTGCCTAACTCATAGCCCCACAGCACATTGTGGGCAAAATGAGAATCAGAATCCCAGCCAACTAATCTGTGGTTATGGAATCAATCTGCCAAATGATGCAAGATGTAATTAAATAAACGCCTATGCACATGGCATAGTGTGTTTAGTAGGCGCTCAATAAATTTCATGGAATGAGTGAAAAACAAAACGCAAAACAAATACATAACTCTATGATCCCAGCCAATGCACTGTGCGGAGGCCCCAAAGAAAGCGATCAGAATAGGCACACACAGGAAAAATCGAGAGAGCTGTGATCTATATCTATGTCAGCTCTGTTGCCTTTCCTGAGGACTGGATCAGAGAGCCTGTTAATTTGGGGAGACGCCTCATCTACCCATCTAGTCAGCAAAACTTAAGACAAATGAGCTTTTCTTATGGCATGGTGAAAGGGCCAGATACTTCTTTCTCCATCAATTTCAGGACAGCAAGAGAAAGTTGTTAGACCACCAGGAAAAGGACCTTTTAAACCCAAGTGTCACATACAGAGTGTGGCTTTTGAGATCTTAGTAGCTAGCTTGATGCTTTGCTATGCTTTAATAGATACTTTAAACTATACGGCCATTGTTATTAGTTGTACTAAAAACAGTCAATCCCTTGATGATCAAATAGATAATAATGCACTGGCTGTGTTCCTGGGGATATTTGATGGTGACACATGTCACAAGCCTGTAAAAAACTCTTAACCGTACCATGAAATTTGGGGACCATCCTATAATAATCTTTAAACAAACATTTAGGATAATCCCTTTTAGAACATGGCTGTGGAGTGAATATGAAATTTTCTTTCTGTCTAGTGTTTCCCCAGCAGGAGGCACAGTTTGGGGAGACTGTCGAAACTTCAGCAGTTTGGATAGCTGGAGGAAGTAGATCTCACAGTGGGCAAACCCTTGGAGGTTTATGCTGTGCCTGGCTGCTTGCTGCCTAGACTCTACTTCACAGCCAGCCACGAGGGAACAGCTGTCCTCCATTGCGTGCTCCTGCCTCCGTGATTTTTAGCGCAAGCAGATAGGGCCAAGCAACTCCTCTGAAACCATGAACCAAAAGAGATGTTTCCTTCCTTAAGCTATTCTGTAAGGTAACTGCACTGGGAAAGTAAATAATAGAAACAGTTTCAACTTCCTGTCTCTCTTTCCTAGAAAATGTGGTCTCTGTTTTGGATTCTACACTGTAATGCTCGATTCCTCAACTAGACCCAGGGTGGCTGACCAGAAGTCATAAAGCCCTGGAAAACTAAAACACAGTCAGGGAGTCACAGAGAGAGAAGTACTCAGCTGTTCTCTAATTATAAGACTTTGAATTCTGGGGGGCAATCTGCAAAGAGCACTTCCCATTAGATTCAAGTGGAGTCACAAAATAACAGTAAATAAAAATGTGTTTATTTTTCCAACTATGTTTCTCTGGATATGGTGTATAATGTGGCCATGTGGCTTGCATATGTGTGCATAGCTGCTTGTGGATGGATTCTTGTGTGCAAGAATGTGGAAGCCAGAGGGTCAGTACCAGATATCTTTCTCAATCATTATCCTTTTTATTTCCACACAGGGTCTCTCAATTGACTGGAGCTCACCAGCTAGGCTGGCTGACCATGATGGAGCTCCTGTCTGCCTCTGCCTCCCCAGAACAGGGATTACAGGTACATGTCTTCAAGATTTTACAACAGGTACTTTACCAGCTGACTCTTTCCCCAGCCCCAATAACAATAACAAAATGTATAAAGCCATTAGTTTAGCTGTTATACAGAAAATTTTGCCTTGTTGGGTGCTTGAGTGGGAGATTTAGGGAGTTTTTTCTATCTGCTCTACAGTTTCATAATCAAACCAATTGCTGTTAATTGATTTGGGATGTATTGGGTGAGCAGGAAACACACATCAGAAAGAATTAAACACAGTGTGGACAGTCTGAAGACATGACCCAAACAAAAGCCGTGGTTTTTGACTGAGGGTTGGCTCTCTTTAAATCTTGTTTTGAGAAGATTAATTTAGTGGGGATTTTGTGGCTCTTAAGGAAAAGTCATGATAGCTTCAGACATGTGTTGCCTTGCAGGCCTCTCCCTGCTGAAGGAGTGCTTCAAGCCAGCCCTTCACGAGAGTGGTGAGCAAGCCAAAGGCTTGAGAGCCCTGTAGGAGGACACAGAGCCGTGTGTACATGGCTGAAGTTCATGAAGACAGCAGCCTAGTTTTAATCAGGCAGCTAGGGGCTGAGGACTCTGTTAATCTATTCGTGGAAATGTGCTACATCAGCCTGAAAAAGAACCTGGGATGTCTGCCCTGGTCCTGTCCCATCCCTCATATTCAAGGGGCTAGCTGACCTATTCAGTCCTGACTTCCCAGTTTCCTATGCCACTTTAACAGCTACCTTCTCAAGCCATGGGACTCCCTCCAATCCCCAGCTTCAGAGAACTGAGGAGATGAAGCAGAGCTGTATAAGGAGTCTGTGTGGACACCCAGGAGGCCATGCTTTGTGAAACCATAAGGGAGAGAACTGTACCAGAGCTGCTGCCCAGGAAGAAAACTCTTAGAACTGCTATATGGAAAACCAGTCTTTCATGACAGACTGGACCCTGCAGCTGGGGGTTGCACAGAGCCATCCCTGGAAGTCATTTGATCTGCCTTAAAGATTAAGCCGGTCATGCTTGTAGCTGTGGCATTTACCAAGCTGAGAATTAAGTTGCCCCATTATATCAGGGCCTAGAGGGGACATGTTTATTCCTTTGTTGGCTCATTCTGAGGGTGCGTTTGTCTATGCAGACTGACGGTCAGCCTTTTTTGGAGGTGAGCTAATGGGCTGTGTGGCAGGAGAGCATGTTGGCTGAGGCTTCACACGACACCAAGGACTCAAAGCTGTGCCCACTCACAGGGAAAAAAAAAAAATGCCGGAGCCCCTGACCTACTGGGAAAGCTTCCAGGAAGGCTAATGGCATCTGATCCTCGCCCTTGCTCTGCTATTTCCATCTCAGATGCATTATCTTGGCAACTAGGCCTTGTGAAAAAACAGCTCCCTGACCCAGCATTCAGAGTAAGCAAGTCAGGCTACATAGAAAGAACCTACGAATTTCAGACTCATGCAGGCCGGACACATGTGTGGAGACAGAGCATAGAAGTTACTGCGTCAGCTGTTCTCCATGGGTGATAGGAACACTTTGCTGGACCTCGTTGTTCTGATTGCAGATTGAAGAAACTGACTTTAAAATCCTGGGGGGAGTTGGGGGGGGCAGGCTGCCGTAAACCCGAGCATCTTGACTACTGCATTATAGCAGACAGCGCTGTGGAGCCTTCGTCTTCAATACATGGAGCCCCACACACAGTATCAGGCCATTTGCTAGATTGGATGCCACTTTTGGTGACAGGTCAGGGAAAGACACCCGATTTGATGCCGGTTGACAGGTCCGTAAATTTGGTTTCTAATTTTATGTATTTATTTCTTTTAAAGAAAAGAGGGAGAGAGGGAATACTCAGAGCCACGAAATCATTAAAACCAATTCCCTTTCTCTCCCCCAGCCCTCCCTCTCCGGAGTACGTGTGTGAAACAATCTTCACAGCTCCTGAGCCCTCCAATGGTATCGATCCAGATGTGGAAATTGGTATTGACTGTGGCTGCTGCTCGGCGCACTTCCCCGGCTTTTAAAGACACAGCGTATAGGTGATTTCACTTTGCACAGGACACAGCTCGGGAGACATTTGCTGATCCAAACTAAATAATACAAATTAAAAAATTGGGTTCTGTGTCTTGCACTCCCCATTAAGCCACATGGGAACCGGAAGAGCTCCAGAGCAGATGGCAACCAAAGGCGGCCATGCTGGTTCCTTCCCGGGAAAGGAAAGAGTGATTTGTTTGCACTTTTCATTCATCCTGACTACTGGGCAAGGCCTGGGTAAAGAGAACAGAGCAGTGTGGTGGGGAGTACAAGCTGGAGATCCTGTGTTAATTCTCTGTTGCCACCCTAAAAAAAAAGTACCACAAACAATGGTGTCAAAAACAGATTTATCATCTAGGCAGGGATGGCACAAGCCTCGAATTCCAGTACTGGGGAAGCAGAGGCATGCGGGTCTGTCTATTAGTTCAAGGCCAGCCTGGTCTACAGAGTAAGTTCTAGTGTACCAAGGGCTACACAAAGAAAAACAAAACAAAGAACAACAAAAAGATTTATTTGTAGTCTTTGGACTCATAAGTCTAGGATGAGTCTCACTGGATGAAAATTAAGACTCAACAGCTTTTGTTTGTTTCTGGGTACAAAGGGGAAAACATACTCCCCACTTCTTCAGGTGCTTAGCAGAATTCAATTCCTTGACACTTGGGGCTGGTATCCCAACCTCAGACTTCTTGCACTCTTGGCTTCCATCTTCAAAGTCATCATGAGTCATCACTCCAGCCTACTCTTCTCCCTTAGCTTTAATTTATGTGGTTAGGCTGGGTTAAGTAGAATAATCCACAACTTGTCCCCCATGGAGGACTTTCAAGTTAACCAAGATCTAAAAAAAACTTTTCCATGGAAGGTGACATATTCAAAGGTTCAGGGAGTCAGAATTCAGGCAAGCTTAGGGAAGCAGTTCTCTGCTGATGACAGATAGCGTGATTCTATTCTATTATCAATCCAACACAGTCTAGCATCATTTAAAGATCAAAAAGTGAACATTTGGTTGTGTGTAGTGTGTATATATGTTCATGTTCACTGGTGTGTGCATGCACATAGGCGTATATGCACACATGCACTGTGCACACATGAAGAGCAGGAGATGTTGGGGCTCAATCTTGTTCCACCTTAGTGTTCCACCTCTCACTGAGCCTGGAGCTCGATGCTTTGTCTAAGTTGGCTGGCCAGCAAGTCATAGAGCATCTCCTTACTTCCCCAGTGCTGGATTACAAGTGCATCCTCCTGAACCTGGCTTTTCTTCATGTGGGTACCGGGGAGCAAGCTCAGAACCCCATGCTTGGCATGCACTTAGCCATGGATATTTGATTTTTAGCAATGAATAAGAATGTTATTCATGTACAGTTACTTTCAAAGTAAATGCACACTCACATCATGACCCAACTGTCTAGCCACTTATAATATTGCACACCAGAGTCTGGGTTCTCCAGACACAAGCCATTCAGAGAAAACATATGGGTCTCTAACACAAGGTTAACTGGGTTAGCCATTATGGCCTGCAAACAAGAGCCTGAGACTTCAGGAAGGAGTAGTATTGAGTAGGTAATTGCCATCCTCATCCCTAACCACACCCTTGCCCTCAGCTGATAAGTCTCTATTTGAAACTAGCTCATCCCATTGTTTGGGCTAAGTGACAGGTGAAAACATGACAAAAGTCTTCAAGAATTCCCATTCCAGTCCTGTTCATACCTCATCGTTGCTTCCTACAGGATACCAGGCGCCCCCAGCAGAGGGTTCGTCTCACGCCCATATCTACTTATCCATTCCTGAAACCATCCCATCTGCATTCTTGAAGGGTCCGCCAAGCCAGCAGCTTGGGCTGTACTGTAAGCCCAGCCCAGGGAACCTCTGTTTCCCTGTTGCTTCTGCCTACAGACAAGCTCGTCTGCTTTCAGCCCATTGCAGGGTAAGGGCCCCTTTGTTGAGAGGCTGTCAGTCTGAATGGCTAATTGAGACCTCCCTTGTGCTGAGCTGGTACAGATGGCCTTGAATGCAGCACTGTTAGACAAGGGGGAAGGCAAGGCATCATGAATATTTAATCAGATATAAGTAAATATTAATGAAACAATTGTATCTTTAAATGGTTAAACGACTTTTCCATGTTCCAGACCATTTTTATTTCACCATGGCCTATACACACTCGTGCACACACACACACACACACACACACACACACACACACACACACACACTCACTCACACACTCACACACACGCACGCACGCACGCATGCACATGATATTACTCACTTTTCATCTGAGCTAATAATTTCCAGTGTGGCCTTCTTAACATAAGAATCCCGATTATGCTAAATCTAAGCCTTCCTGAATTCATTCCTGAAGTTGAAAAAAAGCCAATTCGGCCCTGAAATGTAGACTTCACAACTTTCTGGAATTCCAATGACACGCCTGAGTCTTGTCTACTCTGATTTCATGGCACGAAGCCACGCATGCCATGGGGAGGCAGGGAACCTTTACTTGAGCTCATGTGTGGTAATTGCTTTATTCTGCATGAACTCGCTCTAATTCTCCCCCAAAACAAGAGAGAGGCTTAAGCCTGCAATATTAATGACTGAATCATTTACTCCTCTGCCTGGAATGTCTTCGGGTACATCATCCTCTGATCATATGCCTTATTTTGCATGAAAACATCAGTGAGTGTCCTATCTGTAGTTCTCAATACCATCGGTACATTCTCCTCCTTAACATGTTAGTAGTTTACTCGGTTCAAATTATGTACCCTGAGACTTACTTTGTTTATTCTCCCTCTTCACTGCCTCACAGTAGAATTTCAGCTTCTTTGGTACATTTCCAGTCTTTCATTTTGTTATTGACTTTTAAATTTCTTAATGTTGACATTTTTACCCCTCTTTTTCCAGCCCCATGCCAAGCTGCACCATCATCACCCCATTAAAATGACTTTGGTACCCAGAGTCTCCTGCCCCACCTCTGAATCAAGGCTGCCCACTTTCCTCTCAGGCCCTGATGACCTCACCAGCGTCTTTGTCCACATTTTAAATGGCTTCTCTTTCACCTCATTTTCATGATCAAGTTGCTTCACGGTCTTCTGGGCTGTTTTCAGACCACTCACCCTAGCTATTGTGCTAATGACCACACCCTCGTTTCCAACAAAGATAAAATAATTCAATCAGAGAAGTAAATGGACTCTTTCCACAGGCAAATCCAACCGATTTAAAAACCAACAGTTAATAAATCTTTGAATCTTCTATGTAAACAAAAAAACTCTGAATTCCATAATTGTGTCTTACAAGACATATAAACATTATGATGTCTGCCTTTGCAAGGCCTTGGCATAACTTCTCTTAGTTATTTTTATTCATTTTTTTAAAATTACAATACAAATTACATCATTTTCCTTTTCCCTTTCCTCCCTCCATGTGCCACCCTTCATTGCATTGCTCTCTTTCAAATTCATGACCTCCTTTACTTTAATTGTTGTTAAGTGTGTGTGTGTGTGTGTGTGTGTGTGTGTTGAGAGAGAGAGAGAGAGAGAGAGAGAGAGAGAGAGAGAGAGAGAGAGATGGTCATATAGACAGCAGGGAATTCAGAATTTGGGAAATTGAATCGTGCATGAAAGCCCCACTAAATGAGATCAGGATCAAGTGGTGGACCCAGGGTACAGATGGACGGTTGGACAGTACTAATTGAGGAGAGTGGAGAAGGGCCAAGGCCAAGCTAGGGTAGGCGGAGAGACAAATTGTAACTTTTGCATAGGATCATCTTGAGAATTATGGGGTAAGTCAGGTGTTCAGCATATGGCTGCTCTGTGAACAGGACTTTTCCCTACACTTCAAACCATGCACAGTAGCCTCAAAAGATACAAGAGACTTAATGTCACTTCTATCATGTGAGAGCCACACCCTCAAGCACAATGCATTTAACCATCCTGGCAGTGCTAATCATCCAGGGAGAGCCACTCATCTTATTCTTCACATTAAGTAATAAACATTTCTATTTTACTCCCAGGTATTATTTATTTTTGCCACATAATTTTTTTGCAAAATTGTACCCTTATTCTTGAGATTTGCTTGAACGATCATCTAAGATTCTCTTTTCTCATTTTTTCCTTTGTTTTCTTTTTTATATATGGATGTTTTTCTTGCAAGTGTGCTGTCTTAGTTAGGGTTCCTATTGGTGTGACACCATGACCAAGGCAATTTTTATAAAGTAAAGTATTTAATTGGGGTGGCTCGAATACAAGTTAGAGGTTCAGGCCATTATTATCATGATGGGACACGGCACTCTGAAGAGGCAGACATAGTGCTAGAGAAATAGCTGAGAGTCCTACATCTTGCAGGCAACAGGAAGTGGTCTAAGATACTTGGCATATCTTGAGCATATATGAGACCTCAAAGACAGTCTCCACAGTGACACACTTTCTCCAACAAGACCACACCTACTCCAATAAGGCCACACCTCCCATGAGTGCCATTCCCTTTCTGGGCCATTATCTTTCAAATCACCACGATGAGTCTATGCAACACGTGTGTGCCTGGTGCCTGTGTAGGTCAAAAGAGGGCATCAGATCCCCTTGGACTGGAGTCAGACAGTTGTGAGCTATCATGTGGGAGGTGGGCATAGAACTTGGGAAGAGCAACCAGCATTCTTAACCACTGAACCATCTCTCCAGCCCCTAAAATTCTTTCTCGGCTATGTGCAGAATAGGAAAAGCAAGTCAGATGTTGTAATACACACTTGTAATACCAGATCTCAGGAAGATGAGGTAGGAGGAATTAGGAATTCAAGACCAGTATGGAATATAAAGCTAGATCATGTCTCAAAAAATATACACATTGTTCACAGGAATAAGGAAATTCAAGATCATATGCTGAAAACCAGTAAGGCAGCCCTCTAAAAATATTTAGCTAAAGAAATAAATAAAAGTTAAGGACAAAGCCAGGTGGTGGTTGCACATGACTTTAATCCCAGCACTCAGGAGGCAGAAGCAGGTGGATCTTTGTGAGTTTGAGGCTAGCCCAGTCTACAAGGTAAGTTCCAGGACAGGCTCCAAAGCTACAGAGAGAAACACTGTCTCGAAAAAAAATAAACAAACAAAAAACTACGGACAGGACCAAGGAAATCATAAACATAAAATGTTTCATTCCTGAATATAGATAACTTGAAACCCCCCTTCCTTTCCTAGCTCTGAATTCCTATTGACTTCAGGCTAACATTTTATCTGGTTTGCTTTTAAGTTCATGCAGAAGTGGACTGTTAAAAGAATGACTTTGAGTCCAAAGACAAACACATACTAAGAGAAAGAAAGGAGTAAATTTTCCTTTACTGTGGCCCCCAACTCACAGAGTTTTTCTGGATCAGTATGTCTGGTCTCCATAAACAACAAAACAGTTATTCGGTAGACACCAGCTTAGCCTCCTGTTAGTCAATTCTATTTGATGCTATCTACCTGGAAGGAAGGTCATACCCCACAGATGACACTCTGAGTTCCAAAGACTATCCCCTATTTCAGATGCCAATAGGAAAGAATGGGTTGTCACCTAGATTTCTGAAGGGATGGCTATAAGTTGATGCTCCCACCACCTCTCCCTGGGTCTGATTAATTTGATATAGAGGATCACCCAGGAAAACACATTTACTAGTTCACTATAAAACATACAGATAGGGGGCTGGAGAGATGGTTCCGAGGTTAAGAGCACTGACTACTCTTCCAGAAGGCCTGAGTTCAATTCCCAGAAACCACATGGAGGCTCACAACCATCCATAATGAGATCTGGTGCCCTCTTCTGGTGTGGAGATATACATGAAAGCAGAATGTTGTATACATAATAAATAAATAAAATCTTTTTAAAAAACATACAGATAAACAGCTTTGTAGGAGAGATGTTTAGATTCATATATGAAGGCTACCTTGTTTTCTTCAAGCCAGCCACCTCCCCAGCTTCTCTACATATGCAACGATCTGGAAGTTAACCAACACATTGTCCAACAGTACTTTTTATAAAGCTTGTTTCCACTAAATAGTTTTTCACATTATACCACACACATAAAACACAGTTGTGGGGCTGGGAATGCAGTTTATTGGTAGAGCTCTTACCTAGAAAACACAAGGACTTGCAATTCAATCCTTAGTACTATCAAAAAAAAAAAAAAAAAAAAAAAAAAGGAAAAGCCTGACACAGAGATAACAAATGTATAAGCAAGGTCTTGGACTCAGTGTTTACAAGCCAATTCCTAAATGACTACTACAAGATGTGGTTGTCACAACTACTTCAGTAAATAGAACCAGAGGAACATATTCTGTCTTAAACACACTATGGTATTAAACAACAAAGTGAATATTATCCTCATTTCATAGAATGAGGACTCAAGCTCAGCAAATACATCTGGGCATGCTATCCATTACTGAGTTTCTTCCTCAGGAATAGGAAAATTCAGAGATCACAGGGCATCCTGAAGACTGTATCCATCTTCAGCTGTCTTACCCAATAGCTGGAAGAAGAAACGTTTGCAATAGCTTCCTTTGCCTCTTTTTGTTTGTCCCTTCCTCTTTCTGCTATTAAAGAGAGAAAGCGATGGACTGGGTTTTCTAACCCTCCCATCATCTGCTAAAATGATGTTATGGCTCATAGAATTGCCAAGCTAATTGGATTTTGACTTCACCTAAATTACTTTTAGGAATCCAATCTCTTGGTCAAAGCAGAAACAAGTGGGCTCCGGGGCTCCAGCTCAGGTTTTTAAGAGACACCAGAAGTCAAGATCTTGTATACTGTTCCAAGATGACACAATCTTTCATTCATTGATTAGGGGTTCATTGGGTTATATAAAAAAAAGTGTAACAAATGGCCCTGTGAAGAGCATTTAAAATTCACCAGTGAATAAGGCTGAATAAAGAAAACAATGACTGTCCACACTGCAAAAATAGTATGAGATTCTCAAATGGTAAATTTGGAGCTAACTGCTTTCCTGAAGTAACTACCAGGTCTACTCTGGGGCTCTTTCTTTTTAATTGTTGTTGTTGCTGTTGTTGTTTTTATGTGTGCTTATGGAAAATGGCTATTCAGAAAATTGAGAGTGGATCTCTATGATGTTTAATGTACATGTTTATTAGCCACCTTGAGAAAAGAACCAGAATGTTCAGGCGGGGATATCACTAAATGGTAGAATTTATGCCTAGTAGCTGGGTGGTGGTTGCACACACCTTTAATCCCAGGACTGAGGAGGGAGAGGCAGGCAGATCTCTATGAGTTCAAGGCCAGCCTGGTCTTCAGAGTGAGTTCCAGGACAACCAAGTCTATACAATGAAACCCTGTCTCAATAATCCAAACCAAAAAGAAAAGGAAAAAAGAAACAGAATTATTGACTAGCATGCACAAGGCTCTGAGTTTGATCCCCAGCACTGAAAATACAAAACAAAAGAACTTTTTATAAGTTTATAATTTAAGCTATGTTACAATACCTTTCCACCAAAAGCCACTGAGCCCCACCGCCATGTGTGTGCTTTACACCAGTCCTCCGAGTTCTGCCCGCCTCAAGGATGGACAAAATAATACACAGACTTATATTAGGTGTAAATCCTGCTTGGCCAATGACTAGGATTTCTCATCTGCTAGCTCAGTCTTAATTATCATAAATCTATATATTTTATAAGACTTATCTTATCTGACACCTTCCATTGGCGCCCTCCCTTGCCGGTGGATCACATGGTGTTGCTGGAGGAGCTGAAGGGGAAAAGGAGCCACTTCCTGTTTCTCCTTGCTTAAATATGAGTCTCCTTGCTATGTCACTCCCTGCCTGTATCACCACTTCTCTACTACATTTCCCAGAATCCTCTTTGACTCCTAGTCCCGTCTAACTTGCTGCCTCATTGGCCAAACAGAACTTTATTCAACAATCAATGAGATTAACATACACAGAAGTACTTCCCCCATCATCTCCTCTTTTCTGTCTAAATAAAAAGAAGGATAACTTTTATAATAACTGAAAAAAACTATAACCATAACTATATGTCTTCAACTCTATCAAAGACCACAGAAGGATACTATATATACTCTAGAATTGACGGACACATCTGGCTACCTGGACAGTCACCCAAGTTCCTCTGTAATGTTGGGACAAAGCTACATGGTATGATGATGATGCTTATCAACTTGAACAATAAATACACAAGACTGGATGGTCAAAAGGTCAAATTAAAGACTAAGAGGGAATATAAGAGAGGCTGTAGGATTCAAATTGGCAAGAATAGACACTACATGGATTTAGAGGGAAAGAAAAAGGAAACTATCAGATGATGAAACATTTGAGACTTAAGAAAGATCTTATAACATACTGTTTAAGATCAGGGCACAGCCTCAGCCCTTCTACAGCAAGCTTGTATTGTCAAGATCAAGTCTGAGGTCCTAGAGTTTAGGAAATTGATGCAAGTTCACACAGCCATCAATGACAGAGTTAGAATAGAACTTTGGACTTGATCTTCCTTATCAAGGCCTAGAGAAGCAACCAAAAGAGTAAAGAAACAGGCTCTGGGAGAGAAGACAACTAATGTCATTATAATGTGGATCTATGCTCCCCCAAAGGCTCCATATTAAAGATACAGACTAGGAGGGAATAAGTCCTTTGAGAGGTATATTTTTTAAATTAGAATTTTTATGACTTTATTATTATTTGACAATTTTGTCTGCATGTATGTCTGTGTAGCATGAGTACCTGGTGTCCACATGGGCCAGAATACTGGATGCCCTGGAACTGGAGTTATGGGTGGTTGTAAGCTACCAATGGAGCTTGGGTTTGAACCTGGTTCCTCTAGAATGACCACTACTCTTAGCTACTAAGTGGTTGCTCCAGCCCCTAAATGGTGTATTTCATCCCTGCCTGTCCCCTTTCCTTTTCTCACTCCCTATTTCCTCCCTACCCTGAAATAAGCTTCTCTCCTTTATAATATGGCTACAACCCAGGGTTCTGCCTCACCACAGCCTGGAAATGACTGTGAAATCTTCCAAATCACATGCCAAAATAAATCTTTCCCCCAGTAAGTAATTCTATATTTTGCCATTTTGCCATAGGAATTAAATGCTGACTAATACACATAACAAAGATGAAGACAGCAACAACCATCATAGCATAACGATTTCATTCAGTGTACCCTACAGTAAACCAGGCAGGAGATTAGAGCCATAGACATACGCTCATCTCTATGATCATTTCATGTTGCAGGTACTTTTATCCTCTGCATTTCACAGATGTGGAACCTGAGACTGCCAGAGCTTAAATGGCTTTCCTTAAACGACTGAACTGTTGAGGGGTAGCTCTCAGTTCAAACCCCATACAATGTAGAATGTGTATCTGAAGAGACACTGGGACCCCACAAAAGATAAACCCCAAAAGTCATCAAAGAGTCGGTATCACACCTAATACAGAGATCAGGGCTGAAGACAGAGACAGGGTCAACAATGAAGGCACAGAAACTCATGAGATGTTAGATGTAAAGACTTGGAGAAGACATAGGAAAGGAAATCAGCTGGAATGAAATGTTCTTGATGGGGCTACATCAGAGAAGAGGAAGGAGAATGGGAGGAGGACTAGTCACCAAAGTGAGAGAAGGCAAGAGCCATGGAGATCTAGAAGTGACCTGTTCAGTTACTTCTTGCATCCTTGTTTTTCTTTTCCTTCACGAAGTCCAAGGGAAAGATCTAACATTTGAGAGAAAGCAAGAGTGGGGGATTTGGGGATTCACGAGAAAGTTTGGAAGTGGAGAGTGAAGGGCAAATGATGTAATTGTATTTTAATTTCAAACTAGAAACAAGAGGCTGGAGAATGGTTCAGCTATTAAGAGCACTGCCTCCTTCTCCAGAGAACCCAGATTCCATTCCCAGCACCCACATGGCAGCTAACAACTGTCTGTAACTCCAAGATCTGACACTCACACAGACATACATGCAGGCAAAACACCAATGCAAATAAAATAAAATAAAACAGCAAAAGGGGAGGTCTAAGAATTGTACAAAGAAGCACGGCCTGCACAGAAACGCTTTCATCTGGAAAGGACTTTGTGCCGAGTTAGCATCTCTGACACTGATGTTTGCTGCATTCCCACTTTCTGATGGTTCACCTCATCTTTGTGTTCCAATTTCTCCCTATCCTTGGAGGTCAGCCTTACTTGCTCTTGTGTTCTCTCTCAGCCACATTCCCCGGGACTCAGCAGCATACAATGATCTATCGGGTCCTGATTCTTGATGTCACCTGTCAAGGTTTGTTCGATTTCAAGAAACAAAAAACATCTAATTTTAGCTGAAACAAAAAAAAAAGTTCTTCCTTTAAGTAGTGTCTCGTTACCCAAGGCTAGGAAAAGTAACCAACCAACAGATACTCTGATAACTAGGTACAAAAGACTCCTCCCAACCTCCACCCCCTCAGCTTTGCTTGTTTACCTTGTTAACCTTTTACCTACATCATCTACATCATTTCTCTATTTAGAGAGTCTTCTCTGGTCACCCAAGAGTCACTAAACATCCCATGCTTGCACTCTTCCTCTTTTGGAGACCATGTGGTCTCTGGTCTCTTCAGATTCTCACGCAACGGAATCAGATGATGACAACTTGGGTCATGTGTCCACTCCAGTCTTCAGCTCTGACCAATGGAAAAATTTACATGTTAAACTGTGGCTGCTTCTGCCCATACCTTCTGCAACAGCCCTGAGAAGGTATGAAGGAGCCAGGCAAGGCCTAACAGAGAAGCTGAGAAATGCACTGTGTGTTTCTGCTCTGCGGACATTGTCAAGAAAGAAAAACTGAAGAGGAGAAGACAAGGAGAGTGGTGGAATGAAAACACTCCTGCTGTTGCCAGGGAATGCAGTGGTGGCCACACTCATGAAAGAAGAGGGAAATGCACACAAGGTTCACCTTTTCCTGTATCTGAACAGTGACACCACCCCCACTGCATCCCTACCCCCACTCCCATCCCCCACCCCACTGCACCCCCATCCTCCCATCCCTGAGCGAAGGACCTTTGACATCAGCATCTATCAGGCTCTAATATTATTTACACAGAAAAGCAAAAATAGAACCACAAGAAAGAAAGTTTTCCCCCAAATCCTGAGGCAGATAACTCCTGATACCCCTTAGTCTTCTATTCTAGCCAATCACTCTCTAGAATGTTTGCATCTCCTCAGCTTCATTCTGCAAACCATTCTGGCCTGACTTCTGCCTCCCAATTCCTTAAGAGATGCAGTTTGCTAGACACACCAGGGCACTCTACCACTGAGACCGGTGGGGGAGTTTCCAGCCATTGTCTCTCATCTGATGTCTAAGCAGTATTTGATTCTGTTGGAGGGATCCTTTTTCAGAACACTTTCTTTCCAAGGCTCATGGGCAGCACACTCTCTGAGAACCACTCTTCTTTGTCGGCTCCTTCCAGTGAACTGAATGATCTTGGTTTGCAAACTTCAGTGCCGTTATCTCCTCTCCTTACCACACTGGCAGCACTTTCATCTACAAGGTGATCGTCCATCTATCAGTGGCTCCAGTCTCCAGCCTGGATTTTGCTTTGAGTCCAATACTGGCATCTCTAACCCATATAACTAGACAGTTGTTGCTAATGTGACAGCAAAGGATGTGCTGACAATGGTGACTCAGAAGATCCCATGGGATGGATCTTTTTAGCACAACCATATCTATAGGTTAAGGAAAGTGAACTAGCAACCCCACCACCACATTCCTTCTCTCTCTCTCTCTCTCTCTCTCTCTCTCTCTCTCTCTATCTATCTATCTATCTGTCTGTCTCTCTCTCTCTCCCTTCCTCCCTTCCTCCTTTTTCTGTAGAGACTATCATATGATGGGGATTGTCCTTCTGTGTATATGTTTCTCTTATTGGTTAATGAATAAAACACTGTTGACCAATAGGGCAGGAAGATAGGCGGGACTAGGAGAAGAGGAGAATTCTGGCAAGTGTAAGCAGAGATCAGTCATCATGTGAGGCACCAAAGGAGTTAGGGGTCCACACCCTTCTCTGATAAGCCAAGACCACGTGGAAATACATACATTGATAGAAATGGGTTAATAATTAAGACAGAGCTATCCAACAAGAAGCCCTAGCCACTGGCCAACAGTTTTGTATCTAATATAGCATCCGTGTGTTTATTTGGGGCTCAAGAGCCACGGGAACTGCTGGGTTAAGAAGCTCATGTAACAATCATAACCTTTGGCAAAGCTCTGTTGCTAAGGTTCAGTTCAGAATTAAAGGTACATTGCCCTCTCCTCCCAACTTGGCTCTCTTGCAGTGAGCTCTACCTGTGAATCTGGTAACAGAAATCCAGGTCACACTTAAGCTTACAGTGTCACTCTCCTATACTCTTTGCACTGCCTACTATTTATTAATATTTCAGCTCTCAGCACTCAAATATTTCTCAATTATTTCAATTCATATTTATACCCACCTTGCCAATAGCACAATTCCAAACACACTGAAACAGTTTTAAAATGCTTTTCTTGCCAAGTTTTTTCTCTCTCTCCTCTATGCCCTCTCCCATAACAGACAGTGCTTTTTAAAATCCAGTTTTGTTCGTGGAACTCTTTTGCATGGGTTCACAGTAAGTTTTGGTTTGGTGGTGGGAAGGGTTTGGTGGGGGCTGACATTGTGGCAGATTCTTACTATGTAGGCCTGGTTGGCCTAGAACTTGCTATATAGACCAGGCTAGCTTCAAACTCACAGAGATCTGCCTGCATCTAACTCTCAAGTGCTAGGATTAAAAGCACGTGCCATCAAACCTGGCCCAAGTTCCCACTGATCTGAGGAAAAGGTCAACCTGGTTTTGTGACCTTCAGTCTTTACTGGGCAAAGCATTCTTTCTTTTCTCCTATTTCCTTGCCTCTAAAGTCAAGCAACACTTGCTTTCTTGTATGGCATTAAGAAATGCCATCTCCTCAACCTCAGGATCTAGCAATGCAAGGCCTCTGACTAGAGCCTTCTTTCCTCCCTTCACTGCTTTGAAAGTCTAGTCATCCTTCAAAGTTTGGCCCAATGGCCCTTCTTCAAGACTTCTTCAACCTTCTCAGAGTAGGTCCAACATCTTAGTTACATATTCACAGAACTGTCTATATCTCTCCTTTTCTTGTCAAAATTGGGATTAAATAATAATCATAGATTAATTATTTAATATCTGTCTGTCCCATTGGAATGGACCCATGAGGGTGGATACTTGGTCCAGCTTAATAAATATTGTGTTGTTGGTAGTGAACAGCCTTACAGTGATGTGCACATATCATAGTGCTGAATATATTCAATGATAAGGGCAGGTATGTAAGCATATGCATTTGATCATAGCACTCAGAAGGCAGAGGGAGGCTGATCTCTGTGAGTCTGAGGCCATCCTGGTCTATAGAGTAAGTTCTGGGCCAGTCAGGACTACAGAGAGAGACAGAGACAGAGACAGAGAGACAGAGACAGAGAGAGGAACAGAGACAGAGACTGACCCTATTGCATGCACACAAAGTACACTTTCAGTAAGGACTGTCTTCTCATGTTTCTAACTTTCTGGTATGGATCAGAATAACAGAATAACCCAGTGAGCTCCTGAGGCCAGATTTGGGGCAAACATAGATCACAGGAATGGTTTATATATAAACATTCCCTACAGCTGAAACAAACACAACACAAAACCTGAGACACTGTAGCCACGTATGGACTCAGAAGAATAAGATGGAGTAGATAATTCAGTTAGTGAGAACTTGACAGTCTAAGTGACAGAAACATCAGTGAATTCCTGGAGCAGAAACACCATCATGGGATGTGACAGACATGAACCTAGTCTACACCACCTGACCTACATCCAAGTATCTGGAAATGGACTTGCTCTGTCCTCCCACCATCTCCTCAGAAAGAGCCAAAACACAACACTGTCACAAGCACACTCCTGGTATCTTCCTAAAAACATAAAAGCCAGAAAGGTTCTGGGAGGACGTGTCAGGGTTGCTCAGAGGTCTGAGCTCCCATGTATATGTGCTAAGTGGACCAGCATCCACCCCTAACTGCTGATTTTTCTTTCCAGAACTTACTCAGATTCAACCTATTGCATTATTGTCAGTGATTTGGGATACAAAACAATGATGGTCATTGTAATAAGTACCACAATTCTAACGACTTTTGTTTTTACCCAGGACAGAAAGGCCCCATCTAAGTGCCTTCACATGCCACCATGTCCTTCACTCTGGCAGTAGCCAGGGCATTATATTCTGTTATTATCCTGATTTTACAGATGAGTAACCAAGCACATGCACAAAGAGGGTAAGTTGTTGGCTCAAGTTCACTCAGTCCTCCTAGATTTGTACAAGTCCAGAGAGAGCTGAAACATGCTACCTGTCATGCCTACGTTCTTCATCGGCACCCTGCACAATTTTATCTCTATTGTCAGTTTGGGTGGATAGGAACTGGGATTTTTTTTAAAGATGGTGCAAGTCTGTAATCCTAGCACTTTAAAGACTGAGTCAATGAGATGGTTGGGAGTTCAAGGCTAGCTACATACTGATTTTGAGAACTGCCTGGGCTACATAGTAAGACTTTATCTTAAAGGGAGAGGTAGGAGAATGAGAATGAGACCAATAGCAAGAATGAGAGAGAGAGAGAGAGAGAGAGAGAGAGAGAGAGAGAGAGAGAGAGAGAGAGAGAACTAGAGCCATGCTTGAAATCTGAACTCTAAGGATGTAGGAAATTAAAGTAGGAGAATTACTAGTTCAGGGCCAGCCTGGAATACAGAGAGAGAAAAAGGAAAAAAGAGAGAGGAAAGAAGGAAGGAAGGAAGGAAGGAAGGAAGGAAGGAAGGAAGGAAGGGAGGGAGGGAGGGAGGGAGGGAGGGAGAGGGAGGAAAGAGAGGGTGGAAGGGAGAGAGGGAGGGAGGACGAATCAGACAGGATGAGCTGGTACTTAGTTCTGATCTCCCAGTCATCAGTCTGCGAGTATAATACCCTGGCATCATGACTGCACAACCTGTTTGCTTACATGTTACAGTCCCAAGCTCTGTCTCTTCCCTTCCTTTCCCCATGCCCTGTTCTCCATCACTACAATGTGAGAGTTGATAGTTCAAGTGTGGAACCTAATGCTCGCTCTCTCTCTCTCTCTCTCTCTCTCTCTCTCTCTCTCACACACACACACACACACACACACACACACACACACACACACACACGGATGGGCACACTGTCCAGCGGTGCCAGGCAGAAATGTCAGGAAGGACAGATGCCAGGGCCGGTCACAGAGTTCCTCTTCTGACACCTCATGGCAGTGGGAGGCAAGTGTATGCAATCCTTGAAGCCTTTTCCTTGCTCGGTTCAATCATTCGGGAGTGAACTACATGTATTGTTAAAATATCCAGTGATGGGTGAAAAGAACAGCACAGTCTCGGGGGAGTTTGAAAGGTCTCTGCTTTCGCATGCATTTAAAGTGGAGAGGGCTGTCTGCTGTAGTCTCTTTTGTAGTCCAAAGTGTTTGCGTGTTTTGAAGAAAATGATGTGTGTTCTGCTTTGTAGTTTTGCTAAACATTTAAAAGCCCAACAGAGAGTCTTCTAAAAATGTAACTGCAATCGAAATGCCTGGAGAACACAAGAGGCTGAGACAGCAAGCACAGGCAGCATCCAAAGATGCTTGAGCATAATGTTCAAGCTTCGGAGGGAGGGAGATCAGAAGAGCCCGCTGGAGTTAACAAAGCACCCTTCTCAGCCTTGGCAAACTGTGTGCTGCTCATATCCATGCTGGTCGTTTTGTGCAATGTTTGATTCTTCACATACAGTTTTTTGGAGACTTGCTAGTGAATGTGGCTATGGTGGACATTACTCAACAGTTCTGAGTTCGTTAGCAGTGTACAAGTCTGTGTGCGTACATGCGTCATCAGATACACGTGGGCTAAGTGCATCAGAAGTCCTGCTCAACAGTCCTGGCATCACACCCATGAAAATAGTTCCACACTGTCAATCATGGCCACCATGGCCACGGGGAATTTCAAACGTATATTAGGAAATACACTTGAGGGCTGGGGAGATGGAGCAGTGGATAAAGTGATTGCTGCACAATCATGAGGACCTGAGATCACATTCCCCAGCACCCACATAAAAGCTGGGCTTGCAATGAGCATGACTGTAACCCCAGCACTAGGGGGTAGGCAGAGATAGATAGATCCTGGAGTCTCAGTGGCCAGGTTTAGAGAGAGAACCTACCTTAAAAATAAATTGTTGAGGAAGACACCTGACACTAACCTGTGTGTTCTACACATGCCTGCAGGGGCAGAAGTACCACCTCCAACACACACACACACACACACACACACACACACACACACACACACACACAATGAAAAAAGTTTAGCAAAATAAATGAAGCGGTAGGAGCAGGTTTTCCCATTTTTTTTCAACTTTTCACATGTTAATTTTTAGTTTTCTTTTTTCCTTCTTTTTACTCTCTTTTTGTGTGTATGAGGGGGATTGGGTGTGGGAGTCAGTTCTCTCCTTCCACCCTGTGAGTTCTAAGGGGTCTCATTCAGTTCATCAGGCTTTTATGGCAAGTGTCCTGACCCACCGAGCCATCTCAAAGGCCTCACTCTCATCTTCTCGTTCAATGATTGGAGATGTGCAGTGCCCACCGAACAGAAGCTCGAGGCCCGAGATCACACCTGTGCCCAGAATGGGAATGCTCATGTCGTGTGCTCGTTGTAGGCAGCATCTCAAGCCTCACCTACCTGACGTCTTCTCCTTTCCCATGTTTGTTATGAGAAAGATAGATGCACACATCACCCTCTCGCTTTCCTCAACTGCTTCTGTCTACCTCCCTTGTCGGTCTTGGGCTTTGTCAGTCCCTTTGTCTGTACTGCATCTTTTTTAGTTCCAAAAATAGTTCATTCAATTTAAGAAGAACAATTAATTTAGAAAGGGGAAAAATCCGAAATAGGGGAAGGCATTTCAGTCTCTCTGTCAGGCATGGAAGGCGTGGAGTCACCGGCAGTGCCAGGCAGCATCGTTATCGGAGATTCCATTTCATTCTTGAATATGAGCTTCAGGAAAACCAGGGACTCAGAAAGGTCACGCTAGTTTCTACAAGTTCCCCAAACGCCCCTGTCAGCTTGAAATGGTCCCAGAACATCACTGCGGTGCTGCTGGGATTTCTCTAGCGCTTGTGCAAGATTTGCTCCGTAAAGAGCCGCGTAGTGTTTTATGTGACTTCTCACCCAGTAAATATTTATTATCTTCCCAGTCCCTTGACCTGTCTCCTGTAATCTCATACACCTACAGCCCTCTAACAGCTCCAAGGAGCTTTTCCTTTGAGACAGAAGTCCTTTTAAAGGAGCTCTTTACAAACACAGGAATGAGAGCCACCCGAGGCCCCGTCCCAAAGCAAGGCACCTTGCTGACCTACTTCTCCTCCAGAAAAGCTGGCCGGGTGATGTGCACCCGTCTGTGAACAACTAACATAAGGATTCCTCAGGAAGGCATGACTAGTTCAGAAAGCTAAAAACCCTCCAACGCAGTGGGTCTCCTTCGGGATTTTATATTCTGGGTAGTATCAGTGGGTGCTTTGGTTTGTTATGCGTGAAAGGAATGTATGGGTATTACGGGCTTCTGTAGGAAAGAGGCCAGAGATAGGCCAGAGACACTGCGAAATGCTCTGCAGCAGACAGGAAATCCATCTGCAGCAAAGAATTGAGCAACGGAAGGTCATTAATACCAAGATTGAGGGGTTCTTCTGAAGAGCAGTCACTCCTGGGCCCAACCTAGGATTCCCAGTCTCCGGACAAAATCCCCGGAGGTGTATGTTTGTTTGGTTTGGTCGAATTGGCAAGTATTCTTTGCCATTGGCCATCAATTCCATGAAGATTTCTTCAGTAAAGTAGATCACATATTGACCATTTTCACGAATGACACCATCCCCTTCCTTTTCCCAGATACGAGCTTCTACTTTCATGTTATATGTGTGTGTGATTTATATATATATATATATATATATATATATATATATATTATAAGTACATAATCTAGGATCCACATATTAAAGAAAGCACATGATGTGTGCTCTTAGAGTCTGGCTTATTTTACTTAATATGATCATCAACTCCATCCATGTTCCTTCAAATGATGTAATTTTATTCTTCTTTATGGCTAAAGGAAACACCATTATGCATATGCCTGTGTTTTCACTATCTGTTCACCTGTTGACTGACATCTTAGCTAACTCCATAACTTGACTAGTTAGTGTGCAACAATAACTATATGTGTGTAGGTATCTTATGCAGTGCTGACTTAGATTCCTTTGGCTATGGTCCCAATGATGATCATAAAGTCATTCCGTTTTTAGGTTTTTGAGGCACCCCTGTATTAACCAGACTCAAGTGTTTGTTTTCTAATGGTTTAGAATAATGCTTTTCATACTGAATCATTTATTCATCTTATTGATTTATGGTCAGCATATTTTAATGGAATTAGAATGGAAGATAATAGAATGAGAAAAAAAGGAATCTATATCAGAGTCTGCTTCATATTGTAATGACAGGTGCTCATGAAAATTTTATTTGGTTTTATATATTAGCTTAATTGTGGTAGGATAGATACAAAGGAATGCAAGATGTGTTTCTCTTACACATTGTTTTATTATCAAGTGAGATGAATGTCCAGAAATGGGTGATGCCACTTAAATGTGAAGAATAAAACAATCAAACTCCTAGAAGGTAATGCTGAACACCTCTTCCAGAGACAAGGGGCAAGTTGTCAAGAAACACACCTGGGCATATCACCGAGTGGAACATGCAGGCAAGAGATGCTCTGGGTTTTCAAAAGCAATATGAAATAGTCATTTAAAGCTGTAATATAAATACGCAAGTTCCAGACTGTCTAAAATTAAAGATAGACAATGGCAACAGTAATGAGAACAGGAAATATGGGATATTTTACACATTCCTAGTTGAAATCAATATACATATTTTGGGAAATCCTGGTAAGTGCTCATTTATTTTAAGATCTACCAGATATACTCTGAAGTATTCCCCTAACAGAACTGCCCATGTGCCATCAGGCAGAATAATCATTTCTTCTTAATTTACAACCTCATGTTGAAAATAACCCAAATACCCAAATAATAGGACAGATAAATTATTAATGTATTCATCAAACAAAATATTACATGGTCATGAGAAGTGATTTAAAAAGATTAATATTCCAAAGATAAAGTTAAATTAAAGAAATCAGACACACAATACCATTTAGATACATGTCAATCTGCTGTTTTAACTTCAGCACAGTGGCTGTGCCTTAATCTATTGCTATCTCAGTTAGCAGCTGTAACTCCAAAGTTACTAGCCTGTTTCTCTAGCAGTGGCCTGTTCACTGGCAAGAATTCTGCTCTTGCAGGCACTGGCTCTGTCACTGATGCTAAAGGTAGTGTTACCTAAATCTCTGTCATTCTGATTATGATTAAGACTTGAGATTCAAAGGCTGGGGTGAAAACCAGAGAGCTCAGAGAGGTTGAATAGCAACTAGCTAACCCTTTCTCCTTGCTGGTGTCCATGGAGGACCTGTACTTCCACTTCACCAAACCAGAAAAGGCTGTGCCTGTCCAACCCCCGCCACTACTTCCTGTGACTGTCTCTCTCTGACGCTCTCTGATGCTCTGTGATTAATTTCTGTCAACTAGTTGATAACTCAGCCTCCAAACCCAAGGCTAATTTTATTTAATTAATGCAAATGAAAACTTGGAGATCACAGTGTGATCTAATATCCCCCAACATTAATCTGTAAAAACTAATTAGACATATAGTAAAATATATAAATATATAAATATAATATATATATATATATATATGAGCCAGGTGTGGTGGTGGATACCTTTAATTTCGGCCAGTGAGGGGTAGAGGCAGGTAGACCTATGTGAATCTGACGCCAACCTGGTCTACAGAGTGAGTTCCAGGACAGCCATGGCTACATAGAGAGACTGTCAGAAGAAAAGGGGGGATAAAAAGGATGCTATTGCTGTTTAAAATGAGCAACTGTTACCTTTTATGGAGAAAACTAGCATTATGGCTGTAAAAAGATGACTCAGAGCTCAGAGATGCTAGCTCAGTGTTAATCCATTTCTAAGGAATAATACACAATGGTATAATATCACCAAGGGAAAGCCAAGGCAGGAGCTAAGTGCAACCTGGAGGCAGGAACTGAAGTAGAGAGCATGGAGGAAGGTTTTTTCTTGACTTGCTCCCCATGGCTTGCACAGCTTGCTCTCTCATACAGCCCAGACCCACCTGCCTAGATGAACTAGGTCTTTCTATATCAATTAGTAATTAAGAAAATGCCACACAAAAATACCCACAGTTCAATCTGATATAGCGGCAATTTCTTAATTGAGGTTTTTCTCTTTCTAGGTATGTCAAGTTGACAACCAAGATTAACCATCATAAGTCTACTCCTTGTTAGCTTGATATACAAATGCATCAATGTAGAATTATAACCTTTCCTTTTTTATTTACCTCCATTTTCTCATGTGAATACCATAATATAAAACATAGAATAGTATTAAAAGTTTTACCACCTTATACAAATTCCAGTGATCTAAATGTCCAAGTTCTATTTTTCAAATCCAAAGTCTCTTACTTACAGGTTCCTGTAAAATACACAATAAGTTACATACTTTATTGCTTCAAGAGGAAAAAAACAGAACACAACTATAATCAAATGAAAACAAAACCCAAGTTCAACAGTGTAGCTCAAATCAGTGTTTGACATACAGGACTGAACTTATGATCTTCAAGGCTCCAAAAGGCTTGGGAAATCCTCCTTTTCCAGCTCTGCCATTATCTCATAGGCTCAGGACAGCTCCACAACACACCTATCATTGTACTTGGTGGCTATCTCACAGCCTTGGTATCTCCAAATATTCTGGGATCTCTACTTCAACTGAGGCTGCACCTTCACCAATGGCCTCATCAGGAACTTGACCTTGTCACATGGCACCAAGTCTCAGCTTCTCCCTTATAACCCCTTCAGTCCCAGCGTTCCTCCTACAACAGAGTCTGTACCTTCACTAATAGCATCTCCTGGCTTATGTTCAAGGAGACTCTGACCCCTACACACAGTGCCAAGCTACAGCTGTTCTCCATGGCCCCTGCATGCTTATAAATCTAGTACCATGTGGGAAACTCTTACACATTTCCAAGCTCAGCTGCCTGCTTGAGATGCAGTCTTAGCCCTCCTAAACCACAGCTTCCGTGTGCTGGCCCCAAGCAAACACTTCCCAGATGCTGATCAATGTCTTACTAATCTCTGATTTTTCAGCTCCTTGACTAGCAGCCACTGTCCCACTAAAGCATACGATGTACAATATTACTGATCTACACCCCAAGACCCAAGAGTAATTCTTGTTCAAGAAGGATTGAAGTTCTTTGTTGATAAGAGACCCAGAGGTAGGAGAACCAAAAAGGTCAAAAGTATAAATAATTTTCTATTCTGAAAAAAATATTAAAATGTACTTGATTAAAACAATTGTTCTCAGAAATTTTGGTTAGTCTCATCCACTTCATCTCTCTCTCTCTCTCTCTCTCTCTCTCTCTCTCTCTCTCTCTCTCTCTCTCCCTCCCTCTCTCTCTCTCTCGCATGCACGCGAATGCATGGTGTGTGTGTGTGTGTGTGTGTGTGTGTGTGTGTGATAATCCAGGTATGTACAGTGCCATGGTACATCTGGGAAGATCAGAAGACAAACTTCGGTGTCAGACCTTGCCTTCCACCTGGTTGTGTTTGTGTTGTCTGCCCCATGATTGCTGCCCCATGAACTTCCAGGGATTCTGCAGTGCCTGTTTCCCATCTCCCCAAATTATCATGGAGATTATAAACATTCATGCTACAGCTCCAGATTTTGTTTGGATTCTATGGATTTGAAATCAGGTTCTCACAGTTCCATAGCAAATACTTTTAGTCACTGAGCCATCTCCTAAGCCTAACTTTTAAAATTCATTTTTATACTTTATTTCTGAATAGTAGTGGTCATAACCTCAGTTCCAAGGAATATCTACCCAGAAATTTGAAAAGTACTAAAACAGAGGAGATATGGAGGAGTAACATGGAAGATGCTTTGATTCCACTATAACTTCCATTACTATGTGCTTTTTGAACATCCAAAATAAGCCACGGGACTTAGAAAGCAGTTTGCTGTATAAATTGGTTCAGAGACAAAATCTTGAGCTTCTTTTCCACCACTCAAGAGTCTTCTCTTCTACACTCCACAGAAAGAATTTTTGGAGCCAGCACTGAATTCAAATGATGATGATGCAGCGATGATACAAGTTCTTCAAATAAAAGAACAAAATCAACTGGAAGGCTATGAGTGGTTTATTCTTGCTAACCTGACTCTAAGGGGATTGTAGAGGGAAAGGCTACCGGCAACCACAAAGAGACAGAACTGGAGAGAAGATGACAGCAAATGAGTTATGAATAAATAGGTGAAAGAGCAACATAACAAAACAGACAAACAGATAAAAAAAAACAATGAATCAAGTCTGTCTTTCCTTGGCTTTCTCTCTGGTGAGAATGCCTGGAGGGTGAGAAGCTCAAAATTGCTTTCATACAGTGAGTTGACTTTCACTGAGGAAGTCACAGAAGGTTCTAGAATGGGAGGTGCTCCAAATTGCTGAAGACAGACTTCTTTAAATTTTTGGAGAGTTAAACTATACACATCTGTGCAGTACAGGATGGTATCCACCAGCCACATGTGGTGACTTAAATTTGAATTAATTCAAATTAAATAGAATTTACAACTCAATTGTCCTGTTGTGCAAAGCATGTTTCCAAAACTTACGGCTGCTTTAGTGGACGGGTGGAGGAGCACCTACTTCATCACAGAGCATTTGATAGGTCAGGACTGCGTCCTTCTCCATCTCTGGAGAAAAAACCAGGGTGCAGTGTCTGAACTGAGATGGAAGGGAGGCGACCAACTGGGGAATGGAAGGAGTACATGAAAGGTGAGGGAGTGACTCTTCCTGAAAGTTCTTCCTGCTGAATCAGAAGACCACGGTTTCCTTTCTAACCTCATTTCTAGAATGTCAGCATGAAAGATTGTACACTCCGTTTGAAACTTGAAAAATCACTCCTTTAATTGATTCACTCATAGCCTGGGAAAAAAGTAATGATACAGTATTTGAGGGTTCCTAGCAAGAGGTCCTGATAGCTTGATTATTGTCTAAAACCAATCAAGCAATAAGCCATTCCCAGGCATTTTTAAATCAACCTCTCAGTGCCTCACTCATAAACATGAACAGCAGACCAGTTCCATAACTACAGAAAAAATCTAAGATATACAAAAGTTTCTCATAAAAATACCGCTCAGCAGTTAAGATCACAGGCTGCTCTTCCAGAGGACCTCAGTTCAATTCCCAACACCCACGTGGCAGTTCAAAACCTGTCTCTAACTTCAGTGCCAGAGTATCTGGCGTCTTCACACAGACACACATACAGGCAAAACGCCAATTCACATAAAATAAAAAAATAATAAAATAATAAAAATAAAATCTAAAACAAAATTAAAGATATGAGGAGGGAAGCTACAGAAAGGGACAACGAGAAGAAGTCATGAATTGGGCTGGAGAGATGACTCAGTGGTTAAGAGCATTGGCTATTCTTCCAGAGGACCGGGGTTCAGTTCCAAGCACCCACATGGCAGCTCACAAAAGTCTGTAATTCTATTCCAGGGGATCCAATGCCCTCATCAGACATACCTGCAGACAAAACACCCATGTACATAAAATATAAATAAATAAATAAATAAATAAATTGAAAAAATAAGAAAGAAGTCATGAATCATGAACATTTAAGAGGAAATATTATATATGATACCTTGAGAGACGAGAAACAGATGAGTGAGACCACATAATTACAAAGTAAAATGAGTTACTAGGAAATAAAAATACAATAGAAATTTTAAAAATCAATTTTAAAGCCCCAAAAAATTATAAGAAAATCTTCCAACAAGCTCAAGCAAGCAAATAAATGGGCAAGATGCTAATACTACTATTACTACTAACTACAACAATAAGAATAATAAGTAGATTTTGTTCTTTTATTTTAAAGAACTTACTCCTTAGTTCTGTTTCATTATCTGTTAAATTCAGTGCTGACTCCAGAATTTCTGTTTGTGATATCATCATCATCATCATCACCATCGGGGACATTGTGAGGAACGAAATCCAGAGAATCAATTTGAGGAGAATGACTTCAAGTGAATAAAAGTTCCATAAAAGAAAATAGACGGGGGCAAAGAGGCTCAAAGAAATAATAGAAGAATATTCCAATTCCACAGAACTAAAGGCTCTAAGGTTTCAGTAAGGAAGAGCCTTGTGAATCCCTAGGACAACAACTGACTGACAGTGTGAACCAAGACACAGCATCATGAAATTAGCTCTGCCATGAGGATGGCAGAGATAAATGAAGCGATTCATTGAAATACTCCAAAGCACATACTAAGACCAAAGATTATTGGTTGCAATTGATTCACATTTTTATTATTATTTGAAGAAATTACTTAATAAAATACAACTTTATTATATATGAATGTGTGCCAGAAGCAAAGTCATTCATCGAGATGGGAAGAAAGAAAGAAAAAGACAGAAGGAAGGAAGGAAAGAGGATGTGGAGATGAGCAAAAGAATGAGAAGAAATGTGCTATACTGAACCCTAAGTGACGATTACACAAAGGGTAGTTAGTTACCCAGAAGGCAATGCATATGTTAGCATTGTGATGAAACAAAAACAGCAAAACAAACAATCAAACAAAAACTCTGGGCCATTATCAGAGACAGAATGCTGAATGACACCTCGAGAGACTTAAGGAGCATGGCTGCCTAAGCACCATGCTTTTGAATTTGCACCCCGAATAGCTAGCAGAAAGAATCAACTTCTGTTGTAGCCCACCCAGTTCATGTCATTTTGTCAGGACAGCCCTTGGCAAAGAATACCAGTGGCTAAAGAACTCTCTATGATCCACACAATTAAAAAAAAAAAAAAGAAATGTGTTCAACATTAAAACATTTCACTAAACTTCATAAACTTCAGCATCAGAATGCCATCAATTTACCCTGGATAGTGACTAACAATTAATGAATGATTCAGCTCCTTCAAATCCTTCATTTGTTTTACCAATCTTTTAAAAATACTTTGCTTTTTATTCATGGTTGTGTATGTGTCTTGAGTGTATGTGCTCATGAGTGCAGTGACTGAGGAGGCCACAAGAGGGAGACCAAGTTACAGGAAGTTGTGAGCTACCCAGGGACTGAACTCGGGTCCTCTGAAAGAACAGGAAATGTTCTTGAACACTGAGCCATCTCTCCAGGTAGGTTCCAAAGCTTTTAAAGCACTGATACACTCCAGGGAGCCAAGAGGGTCAGCATATAGTTTCTGCTCTCAAAAAGCTCTGTCTTCATGCCGTTTGTGAAGATCATTGTATGCAGCATTACCCCTACTCTGGCCTGCTTTTGCTTAGAAGAAGGTCTTTTATTTATTTATTTATTTTCTTGCGTAAAAGCCTAGTTTGGTTCCTGATTTCTTTCGGTTGTTTACAACCACCATTGATGTCTTCTGTTTTAAAATGTTGCTATGAAGAGACTGGCTGTTGTCTTATATTTGAAAGTAATGCATGATGTTGGGCATGGTAGCACAAGCCTTTAATCCCAGCATTCTGGAGGCAGGGGCAGGCAGATCTCTGATTTCAAGCCCAGTCTGGTCCAAGCAAGTAAATTAGGA
Organism: Cricetulus griseus; assembly: GCF_003668045.3. Classification (NCBI taxonomy): domain Eukaryota; kingdom Metazoa; phylum Chordata; class Mammalia; order Rodentia; family Cricetidae; genus Cricetulus; species Cricetulus griseus. Next base: position 24,273,238 of record NC_048598.1, read on the forward strand.
CAGCCAGGTCTACCCAGAGAAACCCTTTCTCAGTAGGGAAAAAGGAAGGGAGGAAGGGAGGAAGGGAGGGAGGGAGAAAAGAGGGGAGAGAGGGAGAGAGAGAGAGAGAGAGAGAGAGAGAGAGAGAGAGAGAGAGAGAAGAAAAGAAAGTAATGTATTTATTTCTCCTAACTGAACTTGAGTGTTTGTCATTGGTTTTTAGACAGAGTGTGGTCAGGTGCCTGGGAATGGCTTTCATCTAAGTGAAGCAATTCAGAGGACATCATAGATACTCTCAAAACGTAGCTGTCCACCTTTCACTGGCTTCAGAAAAATTTTAGTTATGTTCTTTGCAAATACAGCTCTTGCCCTTACTCCTCCTATCATCCCCATTCCCTTTCCTGATTGTGTTCCATGTCCTGGTTTACTGAGCCTTCCCTGAGCTCTGTCTGCTTTGATGGCCAACTGTAGGGCTAGATCTGTAGGTACCTGTGGTGAAGTGGTCAGGGCTACAAGTACCTACAGATTTATCCCTAGAGTCAACTTGTCTATTGCATTGGTAATTTTAGTTATTTCAATATTCACCTCAAATGTTTCTCTTTCTGGGGTTTGTTTATGGACTACAACTCTCTATTAAAGTTTTGAAACCACTGTCTATTTTTCTTGAACATGTAAGTCATAGTTACTGTGAGGTCCATGTGCAATGACTCAACTATGAACCTCCTATGTATGAGTTTCACGGTATTGCCTGATGTTTTCCTTATCTTGTATCTGTCGAGACCTGTTCATTGGAAGGCCTACTAATATTTTTAATAATAATGAGTGGTGCATATGTAAAATCATCCAGACAATCTGAGACTTCGTTGATGGTATTTACTTTCAGGGAGTATATACTTTCTTGTGAGATCACGTCAAGCTGAGCGAGTCGAGAACTGTGCTAAGTAGAATTCTGATTTTAGGCCTTGTGGTGCAGTTCCATTTCTTGCTGTGCCTCAATTTCTAATGCAGCCCTGATGTGTGTCAAAAACCCATCTCTTTAGAGGTCCCAAAGTAGACTTTCTTTAAAATCTCTCCCAGCCCTGTGGGAATATTTATTCAGTTTCTTAGCGTCTAGATTGTGACTTAAAAACCAGCAAATGACAATAGAAAAACACAGGGCAGGGAAAAGGCAAAAGCTGAGCTAGGCTTATGTCTCTCTGTTCTTGGCTTATAGGACCTGACATCTGCCCTTATTCTGCAGCTCTCAAATGCCTTCAAACAGATTTTTTTTTAAAGGCCCCTTCTAGTTGTTTTCTTAGAAGTGCAAATCTCAAACTGTTTTGGTGGTGGTGGTGGTGGTCTGTTTTTGTTTTGTTTTATTTTGTTTAGTTTTTTGAGGCAGGGTTTTCACACATTTTGCCAAGAGTCAGGACTATAGGAGCAAGCTAAGAAACAGGCTCAGAAGTTCTTTCTTTGGGGTCTGCAGAGATTGCTCAGCGGTTAAGCACGCCTACTGTAGTGCAGCTCACAAGTCTATGTAACTCCAGATCCAGCATATCTGATGCCTTTGGCTTCTAAGTATATGTGTGCATGCATGTGAGCGCGCACACATACACACACATATACAATTCAAAATAATAAAAAAATCTAGTTGGGAGTGGAAGAACACACCTTTAATCCCAGCACTCTGGCACAAGAGGCCAGCCTGATCGACGTAGTAAGTCCCAGGCCAGGCAGAGTGAGACCTTGTCTCAAGATAATAATAATATTATTACTATTGATAAATCTTTTTAACTACCTTTTTAAAAATAATAACCTTGGGAAATCAAGCCCAACCTAACTTCCCAGCCACAATGGCCCAGGTGTTGCTTTTCCAACAGAAAAATGATCCATTTCTCATGTTCATTAAAAAAAAGCTTCCATTATGGCATAGCTTCCACTAATTGAAGCAGGATGGCCATACTGCCCTCTTGCATGAGTGCCAGGTATTGTGAGCTCAGAGACAGAATTCATTCCTTCTTTGTCCACAAGGGAAGAATTCCATCTAACCCAGACCACAGCACAGAATTCCTTTGCTATTCTATGCTCTATACCATGCTGTATCTTGCTGTCAGCTCCATCATAATTTGGGAAAGTGTCAGATAAAATAATCTTTTAATCCCAACTAATGGGGGCACTTAATATTGATTTACAAAAGATAGTTGCTATTAACTTATATATTTAATATTGACTTTATGAAATGTGACGCAATGAAGAGAAACATAAAAATTTTCCATCATTTTGTCATCATTACTTAGACTATTAAGCTGTTTTATGCTGCTGTGAAATTTGTTGAAAATCAGAGTGCTAATTCAGGAATGCAAAGTTCATTGATTTCTCTTCATTTTTTTATCTACATATAAATTCAACATAAAGGGAAGGTTGCAGAAAACTAATTGTGTAATTGAATTCTACTAATTTTTATCTTAAAATATTTTGAGGCAGCATTTTTTTAAAAAGGATGCATTAAATGTTAGAGCTAGAAAAGTCTTAGCTCAACCTTCTCCTGAAGTATTAATTTCTTTCTTAAAATATAACTGTATGAAAATACTTCACTTTGCATATGAAAATATAGACACAACTTAATGCTAATGAGACAAAATAAGCAGAAAAAAGATATTTAAAAACTACAGTGGGAGCCGGTTGGTGGTGACACAAAGCTTCAATCCAAGCACTTAGGAGGCAGACGCAGGTGGGTCTCCAAGTCCAGGGCCAGTCTGGTTTACACAATGAGTTCCAGGACAGCTAGGAAGACACAGAGAAATCCTTTCTTGAAAAACCAAACAATGAACAAACAAACAAACAAAAACTGCAATGCAAACCCACTTTTCTGTTCCTCTTTCTTAACTACATTGAGATGCTACCATATGTCAGGCAATCAAACACTCATGTTCTCCCACAAGTTACCGGCTGTCCATAGGCAAATACCTACCCAGAGACAGAAAGTTATGTGAACTGCATGCAAGGAGACCAAAAGAATTAATCATTTTGCCTAAGGAATTCAGAAAGGAATTTGTGCTGGAATAAGCCAATGAGAGGAGAAAAGTGATGCTTCTGTTAGAATTAATGGGAAGAAATTTTAGCATAAAAGCAATAAGAAATTAAAAAAGCTGGAGCTGTAGCCTGGAGATAGATATGGAAAGTTAGGATATTCCACGTAAAGGGGTTGGACATTATCTGACAGGGAGCTGTGAGTGGCTCAAGATCCACTTGGGTTTTTCAGAACACGACTATGAAGGGCTGGGGAGATGGTTCAGAGGGTGAAGAACTTCCAAATTCCAGCACCGAAATAGGAGTATTATTCCAGCTTCCTGGCCTAGCTGAACCAGTGAGTATCTGTCCCAAAAGATAAGGTAGAGGATGATTGAGAAAGATATCCCAAGTCAACCTCTAGCCTAGACCCTTGCACGCATGCACACACGCACTCTCTCTCTCTCTCTCTCTCTCTCTCTCTCTCTCTCTCTCTCTCTCTGTCTCTCTCTCTCTCTCACACACACACACAGAGATACAATTATGTCAGCATTTTACATTGATGATAGAATAGGTGTGGTAGTTTGAAAGAAAATGGCCCGCAAAGGGAATGGCACTATTAGGAGGTGTGGCCTTGTTGAAGGAAGCGTGCCACTGTGTGGTAGGGCTTTGAGGTCTTTTTTGCTCAAGTTTCCCTCAGTGTGACAGTCAGTTGACTTCCTGTTGCCTACAAGATATAGCACTCTCAGCTACAGCAACATGTCTGCTTGCACACCGATATGTTCCCTGTCCTGGTTGTAATGTATTGAACCTCTTAAACTGTAAGTGAGCCACCCTCAATTAAATGTTTTCTCTATAAGAGTTGCCATGGTCATGGTGTCTCTTTACAGCAATAAAAACCTAAACTAAGATAATGGGGATTAAACCGGTGGCTGGGAACAATACAAATGTCTAGATAAGACAGTCTTGAGCAGTGGTATACTTATCTCTGTGGCATCAGTCTTCCTCCACTGACACATAAGTGAAGGATCTAATTTAAAGATGGAGGATGAGAAAAAATAATTTAAGCGGTTGTGATGCATTATGATTTATTAAACTACATTATGATTTATTGCCTGGGGATACAGAAAGCAAAGTTAGCCACAAGCCATAGGGCCAGGCAATGGTGATACACACCTTTAGTCCCAGCAGCCATATTAGCAAGTCATAGAGCCAGGTGGTGGTGGCACACACCTTTAATCCCAGGGCTCTAAAGTCAAGCAGATGGATCTCTGTGCTAAAGAGAAACAGCTCACACAAAGGTGATCTCAGCAATTGGGATCACATGTCTTTAATCCCAGCACTAGGGAGACAGAAAAGAAAGAACCAAAGGGTCTCATGAGAGATTTATTCTCCAGCCACACTGAGCACAGGACAGTCCTTTCAGCCTGAGGTTGAGGTAAAAGATAGTGGCCAGCTGTTTTGCTTATCTGACCATCAGCTTGAACCCCAATATCTGTCTCTGGGTTTTTATTGTTCCTACTACGTTAAGCGAAATAAAATAGGTAGGTGGTGAGCCCCTTACTACAGATAAGAGATAAGGAGGACTAATGCAGGGAAGGGGGTGATGAGTTCCAGACGGTTCCTCTGAGTGGTTTAGGAGAGAGGTTTTGATATGGACATCTGTGGAATGGCTGACCTATACTTCCTTTCTCTATCAAGCTCTTTAGCCCACTCACATGCCTATGCAAGACTTGCCCCCTTTCCTGTGCTTTTTTGACGTGTTATCTATGCACTGGTCATTCTCTGTGTCTGAGCAGACTGAATATCCAGGGAGAAGCAGGAGCCCCTCAGTGATGACTCGTAAGAGGAAGAAAATTACTTCTTTCTTTCTTCTGAGGCCCCTCCCTTTCTAGGTTTGTGAGTGAGTTCAGTTGCCATGCTGATTAAAATAGAGTTTGTGCTAGGGAAACAATGGGCATCACTTCAGCAAATACCGGATCAGTTTCCTCCTATACTAAGCCTAGAACTGGCTGTTCAAGGATTGATATGCTTTTCAAGGGAATGCCCAGAAATTCAAAGCATTTCATTCCTATTTCTATCTGTAATGATCCTTTTTATCCCCGTGGTGCAAAGATGACTCTGTTATCACCAGACATTACATCCTTATTACTGCAGCCCAGCCGGTAACAGGAATAAAAAGGAAGTGGACACAAGCATGCTGTCTGTCCACTTTTGAGCTATGAAAACAGCAACAACAAAACCCCAGCTATCCCAGGAGCCCTACGCAAGAAATTCCTTTGTTCAAAATTATGACAAATGACCACACATACATGCAAAATAGCTTGAGATATTAAGTTATTTAGCCAGATATGTTAGTGTCAGAATAAATTGTGATCTGTAGGAAAGAATGCATGCTATGGATACAGAACTAGCTGAGCCTGGCAGTTGCTTTTCTGATGAAATACAGGGAGTAGAGTGTGTCTGCATATACTATAGGGTTTATTGATCATCCTTATATACAGGTACTAACAAAGAGAGAACAGAAGGCTGAGGAAGTCTAAGGGCGGGAGGATCTCCTGAGAATAGAGGTCAGCCTGCCACTGCAGATGCCTTTGCACCCCCACACACCCCACTTTCATTTCTTTCTTTCCCAGGACAGATGAAGTGTTTAGGGTTCCAAGACAATATTGAGACACAAGTCCAGACTTGAAGACAACCTTGCAAGCTTCACATGTATTACTGGAGCAAACGGTACAGATGAAGTTTTACCACTGACAGAATACAGAAGAGGTACAGTGCTCTTACGGTTAGGAGAGAGTATCAGAATGCTCCATGTCAACTACCCATCTCAACTCTTAATTCCAAAAAGTACTCCCATATCCCAGCTACATCCTTTGCAAGGGGAGTTCATAACTTTCTGCCATCAAGACATGGAGTATGGTGTAAATTTCCCAAGCCTTGAATCCAAGCTGGCCATGGAATGATTTTGCTTGACAGACTACTGTGAATGGGTATTGATGTCAAGCTCATGACACAGAAGCCATTCTGCACTGTCTCTCTTCTAAATGTGTCTCCTCCATGTGAGTAAATCTAATAAATGATGAGAAACCCAAGATCCAGTCACTTTCACTGGCCTAACCCATAACCAGTCCATCTTAGACCTTATAGGTTCCAGGAAACATACTAGCCTTCTTTGTTGTTACATTTATTAAGTGTTTATGTGTTTGAGCACATGTGCCATGACCCCTTTGTGGAGGTCAGAGGACAACTTGAAGGAGGAAGTTCTCTTCTTCCACCATGTGGGTTCTGGGAATAGAAATGAAGAAATCAAGCTTTGTAGCAAGAGACTTTGTCTACGGAATCATCTCACCAGCTCCCCTAACTGTCCCAATGAGCCCTGATCAATTCTTCTAAACATGACTTGGGCCAGAAGAACTACCTACAAGTAGTTTCTAGAGTTATGAGCATTAAAATTGGTTGTGGATTGAAGCCAATAGCTTGGGGATTGTGTACAATGAAATTTAAATTCCCTAAAACAAAGCCCACTTTAGACCACACAACTATCTACAACTATTAGGTGACAGCACTTACGTTTTATTTGTACTTTAAGATGAATTGCTTTAGTCAGGTATGAATGGGAACATTCCCAGCTGATAATGTTTGATTAAGAGAAGAAAGAAGAGAAACAGAAGATAAGTGATTCCCTGATGGGGTGGGGTGGGGGAAGGGGGACTCCGAGTTTTAGGAACTGCTAAAAGGCGTGAAAAAGTATCTCTCCAATTCTTCCAGGGACCACAAGCTAAGGGCATGGTTCCCATCTCTTTGCACCCCTTGGAGTCATGGAAACTTTAGGGAGCAGGAGGGAGTGGGAAGAAGTCCAATCATGATGGGTGTGTGTGCTTTTTAGCTATTTCCTATGCATTGAAACCAGCTCATAGGACTCAGGAAGCTGACGAGAATTTTCTAAGCCAGGAAACTTAACAAGACTCCAGAAGTTCAGAAAGTGTTACTATTCACAAATGCCTTCTTTGGGACTGTATAGGGAGTGAACAATTGCTGGGGAAGAGATGATTCTTCAGTGGAAATGTCCATGGGTTGGACAGGAGAGCTCCAGCTTTCATGAGTTGTCACTCATAGATGGTTGGACTTCTGTCACCCATGTTTCTGTAAATAACCCCTCGTCCATGTTCCTGTAAGTGACCCAAAACTCATTGTTTCACCAAGCTAGACTTTGTAAAATAATTTCTTTGGTCTGTCATCAGTGCTCTATCTAGAAGTCATTTGAAGCAACTGAAACCCAAATTGGGACCAAGCAGAACCATAGGTAATCTGGGAGAAGCATTTAACTAGTCCTTGCAATGAGCAGGAAGACATACAACAGAGGCTGATCTGTCTGAGCATAGAACATCCAGAAGCAATCTCAATATGGTCACCATTCCCCATGTGGTATGGGATAGCGTGCTGGATGGTTTTGTGTCAACTTGACACAAGCTAGATCTCCCATCAGAGAGAAAGATTCTCAATTGAGAAAATACTACCAGAGGATTGGGCTTTAGGCAAGCCTGTAGGGCATTTTTCTTAATAGTGATCAATATAAGAGGACCCAGCCCACTGGGGGCTGGTGGTTCTGGATGCTATAAGAAAGGAAGCTAAGGTGCAAGACTGTAAGAGCACTCCTCCATGGCCTCTGGATCAGCTCCTGCCTCCAGGTTTCTGTCCTGCTTGTGTTCCCATCCCAACTTCCTCCAATGATGAACAGTGAGATGGAAGTATAGCCAAACAAACCCTTTCTTCTCCAGTTTTCTTTTGATCATAGTGTTTCATCAGTGCAATGATAAATGTAACTAAGACAAATGTCATTCCTCCTTACTATTGGAAGTTGCATGTACTCTGCTATGGATGATAAGATATGCCAACTGGGTCAAGCCTTGTACAAGAGAAAAATCCTTGTGAGGAATCCCAGAGTGGCCATCTTTGTCTATATGGTATGAGATGACACTCCTCATTAATAAATAAAAAATAATTGATAATAATTAATAAATGTGGTCTGCCACACTAGACAATATACTGCAATCCCCAAAGATAGCACACAGGCGTAATGGGGAATGTACTGTGTATGTTTATCTTATTGATTGTTAAATAAAATACTGTTTGGCCAATGAGACAGCAAGTAGACTGGACTATGAGTCAAAAAGGATTCTGGGAAATGTAGTAGAGAAGTGGTGATCCAGGCAGGAAGTGACATAGCAAGGAGACTCATATTTAAGCGAAGGAGAAACAGGAAGCGTCCCTTTTCCCCTTGCTCCTCCAGCAACACAATGTGATCCACCGGCAAGGAGGGACGCCAATAAGGCGTCCGATAAGATAAGTCTTATTAAATATATAGATTTATGATAGTTAAGACTGAGCTAACAGATGAGGAATCCTAGTCATTGGCCAATCAGCATTGTACCTAATATGTCTCTGTATTTGTCCATCCATGCGGCGGACAGAACTCAGGCCACGTGGCAGTAGGGCTCGGGTTCTTTGGCATAAAGATTTATCGTTAACACAGGCAGAGTAAAAAGGCCACTTTGGCAGTTAGGTGACTTCTGCTGTGGGTGGTAAGACATGTAACTGGGGGGTGAGCTGTCTCCCCAGAAAGAATTTGCCTTTGTAAGGAAGGAATTACCAAGAGACTATCTACTGTATTAGCCTGTCATTTGCTGGGAAAAGTGAAGCTTATTGGTGAAGAGGGAGGGTTGAGATGAGGGTGTCTTGATAGTTTTGTTTTTGTTTTTCACAGTTGGTGGCACACAAGGGAAAAAGAGCATAAAATAGGCTTGTGCTAAGGAGCCCTTCCAAGAATCCAAAAACAGCAGTGAGGAGGGAGAGAGCAAGGTGAAAATGACAGAAGTAATCCCTGAGACTAGAACTTTACCACAGAGGAAGAGGAAAATCCCAGATTCATCAATGGAGACTTTGATACTGGCCCAGTATAGGGAATGATGATAATTAGGGAATTCTTTGTATCTGGACAGCTAAACTTGGGGATGACTTTAAAACGATAAATGAAAGAACCTGCATTGCTGGGCTTGTGAGCTGTGGGACATGTGGGGGATCGGGGGGAGTAGATGAGTTTGCCTGCTATTACAGAAGCAAACACACTTGGTAATATAGGCACCCATCCATTCCTAAGACAAGGCTGAGTAACCTGGGACAGTACAATGAAAAGCAGTCTTGATGGACTGGTTCATATAAGCCATTGGGGACACTTGTTTATCAGTGGCTGGGGTCCCCATGAGTATGAAGGATTTGAAGACAATAATGGAAGGACAAGCATTATTGAGCAGGTTGGCTACGTGAGGAACACTGTTGGTGTGTAGTGCACTGATCCAGATAGGGCTGTATTCCTGGGAGAGCTAAGAAAAAGGTTCATTCAGCAGAGACTGGTGTGGGAGATTAGTGTTTTTAAGCCCTGTGGCGAAATATGAAATAAAAGAGGCTCTAGCAGATCTGAACAACTTAAACTGACATGTAAACATTTGTTGATAAAATGCTATAGCAATCAACAGGGCGTGAGAGAAGGGGAAAGTTGACAATGGCCCATCCAGGTTATTCAAAAGCAAATGTGCCAAGATTTGTGTTGAGCTGGAGCTTCTAGGGGAAGGTGTTGTAAGAAACAAAACTCAGTGCTTGTAACATTGTAGGAGTCCTTCAAGCCTGAACAATAATAGTACACCAAAGACAGGGAAGGGTGAATGACAAAGCGGTTCAGCTGAAGAAGCCTAACCCTTGTAGTGGATACTGGCAGTTATTGCCCTGCATTGTCTAAGTACTTTTTTCCCCTGTAAGAAAGTACATTGGCCATAGAGATCATTGGTTCAGCACTGGTCCCTCTTAGAATCCAAGTGTGGTTGATGGAGAAACAGTGGGCACAGAGCCAGCTCAGACTCTACCGTATACAAGGAACAAGCTTGAGCAGCAGATAAGCAGGCCAAAAGGGTCCCACTCCTCCTTGCCCCTGGATAGGGTGAAATAACACAGAAACGTAGAGGTGGGGAAAGAGGCATGGCACCCCACAGTAGTGCCCCATAATGGGAAAGCAGGATATCTCATGGAGAGTAACCGTAGTTTACAGAGAGCTAAGTAAGATGGCACCTCCTCATCCATGCCCACTTTATCCAGCATTATTACTTTAATGAAATCATTGATAAATGTGCTGTTATCTCTTTGTTTGGGGAAGATGAAGGTGGCCCTTCTTCCCACTCTCTGTAAAATGTTCTCATTGTATGAACAATATAGTGTTTAACTCTTAAGTGTCCTGTAGATTTGGAAAAGCATCAGGAAAAATACTGAAAACAGCAGTTAGAAAGAAACCAAATGAAAGCGCATGTAATGTGAAGAAGCCATTCCCAGAACATCAGGTAAATGAAGATCCCATTGCTAATGATGGATTTTCTTCATGAGTTGTTGGTCATGAGAGTAGAAACTGTGCCTGGGGTGTCTGCCGCTAGCATATTCTCTGCTGACTAGACAATGCCTAGTACCATAGAGTATGCTGTCACAAAACATTTGTCAGGTCAAAGTTTGATGTCAAATCCCTGTTTAGCATCCTTCGTGAACTTCAAAAGCACTTAGGATAAAATCCTAACTCTATACCATGGCTCAGCACTGAATTCTGCATGCTGGCTCATCTCTGCGCCTCACTCTGGTTTCCTCTTAGCTTTCTTTCCTTCCTCCTGCTTATCCCACACCAGGCTCTTGGCAATTGTTCTCCCCCAATTCCACCTCTCACCTTTGAGTACCCTCCCCCAGCATCTCTGCATACTTGTCCTTGTGTCATCCCTTTACTCAAGACCAAAGCCACTGGCGGCTAGGAAAATGACCATTTGTTTAAAAGTTAATTTAATTGAGAATTCGATCTGTATATTTTAATCATATTATTTCCCATCTCCCACTTCCTCCTAGGTCCTCTCCCCCTTCCCATCCAACCCACTTCATGTTCTTTCTCTCTCTTAAGAACAATAATAAAAAAGCCACTAAAAACATGGAGGCCAATTTGTGTTAGCCAGCTCCTGAGCATGGGGACCTTCCCTGGAATATTGTTGATATACCCTCTCCCGGCAGCTATTATTTTCAAAAAGCTCCTTGGCTGGGGTGGGACTATGTGCCCACTTACTGTCCTTTGTTCTGGGAGGGATTCTGTCTGGCTTGGGCTTGTACAGGTCTTGTTCATGCTCTAACAGCCTCTATGAATTCATATGAGCATCCATCCTGCTGTTTCTGGAAGTCATCTACTACCTCTGCGTCTTGCAATCTTTTCATCCTTCTCTTCTACATAGATCTCTGAGCCTTGAGAGGAGAGGTATGGCATAGACATCCCATTCAAGGCTGAGCACTAAGATGGCTCTACAATTCAATGCTCATCAGCCTGACTCACACAGTTCACAAGATTTATGAGTCTCTGGACTTATGTGTTTCTTTATTTGTGTATTATTTCATAAATCAGAGTGCAAGTCAAGGAATCCAGCTTGTCTTTTCACCACTACATTCCCAGGGCCATGGAGAATATGACAATGACCATGATGATGTAATGCATCAACCCTTCCCTACACCTTTGATTGGCTTTCAAGGCATTGAACTGTTGGCTGTTTAGTCCTAACATTGGTACACTATTGACTATCATTCAATGGATACTCCTAATGAGCTGTTGACAATCTGGGAACTACTTCTGCATAGGAATTTGAAACAGAGATTTCTTAGAAAATAGAACCATGTAAGATGCCAGGGTAAATTTGTGCCGTTTACAGCTTTATCATCTAAGTCTAGTAGATGCTACATTGTGGAGCCCTTGAAATCTCCCCAGGCCCTGATATATGTATTCCCTATTCCCAAGTAATGTGAACAGGCATACACTACCAATTTTTGTGAGTAATTTCCAGGACTCTTTAGAACCTTTTAAGCTGTTGTATAGACCTTGGTTAAGAGTCCTCATTCTAGAAATTTTGTGATCTAATTCAGAGGGAAGTAATTCCACCACAGCTTTAAAGACTGCCCAGTGAGGCACAGAGTCAGGGCCAATCTAGAAGATTTCTATAAACATGGTAGAGAAGGTTGGAGAAAACAAAAGGATGAAAAATATTCCAGGTAGATGGGGGGCATAAAGGTGGACAGGTGAGTGGAAAGTTCCAGAACAGCAAAAAGTGGTAAGAAACAAACAAAAAAGAGAATGTTTAACTGGAGGTTGCTTCCAGTTTCAGAGCTTTAGTCCATTGTCATCATGGCAGGAAGCATGGTGGCACGCAGGCAGACACCGTGCTGGAGAAGGAGCTAAGAGTTCTACATGCCAGATCCACAGGCATAGGGAAGAGAGAGACTCTGGCCTCGGAATGGGCTTTTTGAAACCTCAAAGCCCATCTCCAGTGATACACTTCCTTCAACAAAGCCACAACTACTTCTTTCGAATAGTGCCACTCCCTGGTCACTGGGTACCCAAATCTATGAGCCTATGGGGGCCATTCTCATTCAAACCACTATGCTGCATAAATTAGTGTCTGCCTAGATGGCATAGCAACATGGAGTAATAAATTTATCTCTGGCTGTACCTGTTGTAATGAGTGAGGAACCTTGCGTGGGGGAGCTTGGACAAACATGTCAGGTAGTCAGAGTTTAAGTTAGAAATTTTATTAGAAAGGGGAGGGAGCGGGAAGGAAAGAGAAAAGAGGTAAAGAGACACAGAGACAGAGAGAGGACAGAAGAGAAGAGGGAGACAGGAAAAGTCATTCCTGCCCCAGGGGAACCGCAGGGAAGAGAGCAGGAAAGAGAGGAGGGAGAAAGAGAGGAGCAGGCCAAGAGACTAGAGCAGAGAGAGAGGAGCCGGAAAGAGATCTTAAGTAGGGGTGGAGTGTCTTTCTTTTAATAGCGTCCTTTGCACCTGCGTGCAGACTACGGAATCATGGATTGCTGGGCTGACCAGGGTACTGCCTGAGTGCATTCTGCCAGGTGATAGAGGCAGGCCTGCATAACTCCCGAATCCTTACAGTACCAGTAGATCCATGCCCTGGTTGCTAGAGAATGGAGTGACGTCCTTTCACGCATTGCCCTACACCTTGTCCTTTTTTCCTTAGGTGACTACGAATGAACAGTGTGTCCTACTAAGATCTGAAGAAGTTTGAGCGAGAACCCTCAGCGTCACCTAGTCTTCTCACAGAGGTAAGCATGATGGCATGACTTTGTGGCACGTTAGAAATGGGCTGGACTGAGAGCTGCTTTGTTACTGGGTAAAATTTTGACACTCACATCTGGAAAGCAGGACTCAGCCGGCCTCAGTTCCTTTAAGCACGAATTTGCAACACAGCGATTATAAGGAAAGTGTTGTTGTCTGAATACTGAAGAAACAAAAAACAGTATCCATCTTCTGTCACGGTTCATAAAGTTGGGAAATTGCACATAGAATTTTTTTTTTCCTTAGAACCTACTTTTCAAATTTCTCTAATGCGATCCTAGTCGTTCTATTTCACCTAAGGTGTTTGCTCCCTTTGAATTCCTTTATTTGCATTAAAAAATCAGGACTTTTTGCAACATTTGTACAATCATGCTTCAGAAGACAGTGTATAGAGAATGATCACACAAGACTGTATGACCTGGTGACAGAGTAACTTCGTGTGTTGAATACAATCTATGCCCATACAACAAAACAGTCACAGAAGGATGGAATGAATCCCAGTTAGACACTGAGTGATGCCAGTCTGTATTTGTCTAGTAATTCAAGGAAATTTACATCTTCACCACAAAGTAGGGAGGTGTCAAAAATGGGACTTAAATTAGCCAAATTAAGTGGTAACTTGTTACAAAAGCCTACAAGAGACTCAGCACTGGATAAGTCATATTCCAGCTATAATTTTCATGGTATCAGTGCTGCTTTGCTCCAGGCTGGAGGCCATTCCCTTTCTCTTCCTCACCCATATCAAGTCAGTTCTCACAGTGGCGCCATCTTGATATGGTCTCAGCATCGTCCTTGCCTTCCCATTTCTCTTGCCTCCTTCCTAATGGATTTTACACGGCCCCCACCCCCAGACAATTTGGGCAAGCTGATAACCATTTACCTGTTGGTTTGGACAACTGTATAAACTAGCCATGCTACCCGCTCATATGATTGAAACGGTCTCTCATGTGACTTCAGTGTCTACCAGAGAAAGCACAATGCTGACAGCGATGCCTGTGCAGTCTTCTGTTGTGTAGACTTACCATTACTTCTGTTGTGTGCAAAGAGACCCCTGAAGCACATGTTAACCCTGCCTTCCAGTTCCAATGTGTCCTTCAGACCCACCTCAGATCCCACTAACATTTACTCTAAGCAGTTTTCACTTTCTTTCATCTCTTTTGTAGTGTGTGGTTTCTCTAGTATACCATTTATTTATATTGAAATGTATTTGGGCAACTATATGGAGTCATAGTTAAATGCCTAAGAACTGAGACCAGATCGTTGTGGTGAGCTAACTCAGTACCTTGAACAGAAAAGCTTAGGTTAGTAAATAGGAGTCATTTGTACAATTAATATTGTACACATCTCTAATTCCCCTAGCAAAATGACTCTAGACGATACTGATCTTAGAGTGTGTATGGTGCCTCTCTCAGTCCTTGGCTTGGTAATGTTTTATTAGGTTCATCACTCAGAATTAATTGCTTCAAAACTGATTTCTTATAGGCTCCTCTTCAACCTCATGTTGTAAGAGGCAAGGGATATATGAGACCACATAGGCTGAGATTGACATATGATTTTAAGTTTTACTCAACTTCTGATTAGTGTTGATTAAAGCATCAGCTTACAAGTCAAGATATGTGTGCGAATAAAACCACTTTTATTAAGTAATATGGCATTATCAGTACAGTTAATACACACTACTGCATGCCCTTATACCAATGGGTGCCAATGAGCATGTTAAGAGTTGCTTTGAAGTGCTTCCCTAAGGGCCCCTTATCTTGCCAAGTGTTTGCATAATGGTTGATGAAGAGAAGAGCATTCTATTTGAGGAGCTCCAAGTGCGTGGCTAGGTGATGTCCCATTCTGCTGATTGGGCATACTGAGGCTGGCCATATAGAGTCATGCTGGAACAGCACAGGATACACAAGAGTGTTTTAACTTCCAAAGCAGTCCTGGGCTTGCCTAAGTGATTGGTGGGTTTTTGTTTGTTTTGTTTTTATCTTATGAGTGTTGAGAAAATGTCCCCATTTAGATTCCCCTGTTAGCTGGACTAAAAGGAAAACAAAACAAAACAAAAAAATGTAGATTATCCCAGGCAGGAATTACTGGCTTCATCTGTCTGTCTGTCTATCTTTCTGGTTTTTCAAGACAGGGTTTCTCTGTGTAGCTTTGGAACCTGTCCTGGAACTCACTCTGTAGACCTGGCTGGCCTCGAAATCACAGAGATCCACCAGCCTCTGCCTCTCCAGTACCAGAATTAAAGGCGTGAGCCACCACTGCCTGGCTAATTCAATTATTTTTTGCCTATGTATTTTCAATCCCAGCCCTCTTGTTTTAATATCTGTTCTTCTAAGTACTTAAGTCTGTTTTCAAGCTACACACAAACAAGGCACACAAGTAACTTTGACCATATTCACATGTATCTCTTAGATTTGAGGCCTACTATACATAGACTCACTCATCCTTGGAAAGAGCCAAACTTGGGTATGAATTCCAGCTCTCATGCTTCATAACTATGGACGTTGGACAAATTCTTTAACTTTTCTAAGTTTCTTCTCTGTGAAATGCGAATAATATTATTCCATAATTCACAGAGATATCTTGGGAATTAAATACAATAACTCAAGTAAATTACTTTGTGCATAGTAGGCATTCAATAAATGTCAGTTTCCTTCTTCTCCCTGTTATTAATGCTTATTAGACTATATTAAAAACTAGAACCAGACTGTGACAATACAATCCTTTATTAAGTGTTTAAGCCAAATAATCAACTTCCCTCAGGGGGAAGAGAAATGTTGAATTCTTTTCATTTGGTGAACTTATTTATTAGTCTTTTTCTTGAGTTTTATTTGGTTTTAGTCCACAGTTAATAGCAATCTGTATTTATTTATTTATTTTTTTGCTGGCCTGGAGTTGAGTCTTTGCAAATTACCTACTGTCTCGACTTTCATCTGTTAGGGATCATTATGAACTATCTTAGCAGCTTGATTTCATTTACTAACTACGTCACACTACAAAGTTTTGCTCTCAACAGTTTCTCCGAGGTTTAAGGATTTCAGAGAACCAAGTTTATTGCGGCAGCGTCACTGCGTAGGCGAAGGAGGGGTGGGGAGGAGGGATCCACACCGTCTGCATGCTTTCGTGTTAATTTTACAGTCTTGCTTTTAAGCGGAGCCACGTTTTCCTCAAGGACGCAGCCTAAGAGAGGCAAGCAAGACAAGAGTCGGAGCTAGCCTCTCTCTGCACCTTTAAGGACTGGAGACTTGCTCTTAGCCCCGCCTCCTTCCCGGCCCACCTCTAAACTCTGATTGACAGGACGCCCGGGCGAGGAGGAGCTGAAGGAGGCTGAGGAGGAGGAGCAGGGTGGAAAGTAGTAGGAGGAAGAGGCCGTTTCTTTAGACTGGCCAATCAGAGACGGGGGCGGGGCTCTGAAGCCCTCCTCCCTCCGCTGGCCCCGGCCTCCTGGTCTCTCCGCCCCCTCCCCCCTTCCCTCGGCCCCCTCCCCTCTCCTTCTCATCCTCCTCCTCCTTCTTCTCCTCCTCCTCCTCCTCCTCCTCCTCCTTCTCCTCCTCCTCTCAGGCTGTGGTTTTTCTGTATATGTTTCTGGAGTCCTGAGCCTGGGCTAAACAAAAGCAGGAGGCTGACGGGGCTGCTGGAGTTTGCAGAGACACGGAGGAGGAGAGAGCTTGGGCTTTGCCTGCCGCCACGGCTGGGGGAGATCTGGCTTCTGCTACAGCCCACCCCCTTTGAGATCACTCTGGCCCGGAGTGGGGGTGGGGCAGGCGGGGGTGGGGGGGGAAAGTTTGCATTGCAATCCCCCTGCCTTCCTCTCCTTTCTCCCGGTCAATGCATATTTGCAAAAGGATTAAGCCACAGATTTAAGCGCCGGGAGCCCATTTCTGCCTTGCAAAGGAGATCGGACTGAAAAACCCAAAGGCAGCTCTGATTTCTTTTCGCCAAGTGGGAAGGAGGTTTATTTTTCTTGCTTTTTTGGAGTCAACACCCTTCCCCACCAGCCCTTATCCCCACCCTCACCCCGCAACCCCTTCACGCCCCCCTCCCCCTCCCCATCCTCCCACCATCCTCTAAAGAGGCAAAGAGATTTTTTTTTCCCTTTTGGTCTTTTTTTTTTTTTTTTTTTTTTTTTTTTAAACCCCGGTCCCTGTTTATCCTGAAAAGGATTTGAAGACAGCTTGAAGGATAAAAAGCCTCGGTGCTTTCCAGGCGCCGAGCCGAGGAGCCGAAGAGGAAGAGCCGGGGCTGCCGGAGCCTTCGGAGATGGACGAGCAGCCGAGGCTGATGCATTCCCACGCTGGGGTCGGGATGGCCGGACACCCCGGCCTGTCCCAGCACTTGCAGGATGGGGCCGGAGGGACCGAGGGGGAGGGCGGGAGGAAGCAGGACATCGGGGACATTTTACAGCAAATTATGACCATCACAGACCAGAGTTTGGATGAAGCGCAGGCCAGGTGAGATGGAGGCTTTTCTTTGCCTTTCTTTTCTTTTCTTTCTTTTTTTTTTCCTCCCTCTCGCAGGGGGAAACAATGGGAACCGAATCACTACAGCGCTTTCTTTTAAAAATGTTGTTTCTTTTCTCATTTTAACAAGCAACTCCATGGCGGAGGAGTAAAATTTAAAGGAGCGTTGTTATCGAAAGTGTGATCGCCCGTGCGGTGATGTGTCAGTGTGTAGATATTGTGCGTGTGTGTCTGTTAGAGGTATTTGTATGAATGCACACAAACACGCAGCCACGCCGAAAATGCTGCCAACTAATCCAAAAGCGGCCCTCGGCACTTTTTTTTTTTTTTTTTTTTTAAACTGCTTTAAAAAAGTGTATGAGGGAAGCAGAATTGTCAAGTTCCGAGCGGCATTCCTTGCCTTCTGTAGTTGAGGGACTTCGGAACATGACAAAATAAAAAATGTCCCAAGAACACTTTATTTGCAGAGGCCACTGACTCCTTACTTAGATAATTCAGGAAGTTTGATTTTCCTTCTTCATGTATCCCTCCATAATTTTTTTTTGGTCTTTTTTTTTCCTCACTCCCCACCCAAAACAAACAAAAACAACAAACAAACAAAAAGCAGGGTAGTTCTGTGTTAGATGTCAGACAGTAAGAAAATATCTTACAATCACTCCTTTTGGTTTTTAGAAAAAGAAAATGGGAAGAAAGGGAAGATAATTTTGCTCTGAGGACTGTTAGTTATAGAAGACTCGGATTTTGAGTTTAACTTTATTGTCTCTTAATTTGAGTTGGTGTTCTCTCACCTTCCCAGGACAGACACATATGTGTGGTCCTGTATAAAGGATGGGAACAGATATCAAGTATATTCTCTGCCCCATGCCTTTTCCAGGATCACTTAGAGTGCAACTGAATTGAAATGAAGGCATGTATGAATTTCATGTATTTCAGTAGGACAAGACATGAAGGAATATAACTATGAAACTGGGGCTTCCTTAACTGAACCCACCACCAGGTTCTTGACTCTAGGATTTTTACAGCAAATCCTCTTTCAAAATGAAAACACAGGTTAAGTGGCAAAGCCACTAACAGCTTGCCCAAGGCCCAACTCAGATAGGAAGGATTAAAAAAAAAATCCAATGGTCACATATGTCCACACAATCACTCAGCTTTGTTAATTTTTCGAGTGCTTTCTATTTTGCTTTGGAATTTTTAAAACATTACAAAATGACTAGCCCTTATGTGACTTAGTTATGTGGATAACACATAATATGAATTTTATGTAAGGGAAACAGAGCCTTGAGAAAATAAGAGGAAGCAGCTAAAAGCACGCATGTTATGAATTACACTTATTTTAGCTGCTAACACATGGAACATGTAAACTTAAAAGTGCTAAGGCTTAGGGCGCCTGAAAACTTGGTAATGTTAAAAGACTCCCCCCAAACTATTTTCATGCTTTTAATGGTGGAGGGGAAAGATTTTTGAAAAATTAATTGGTGCTCTTTTTGAATGTTATTATCCAAAGAAAAGCTAATGGGTATGGCAAACAAGAGGCTCCCCACTGGCAATTCTCTCTTGAATTGGAACAGATTTCTCCATAACATTGTTCCAGAAAAATACACTCAGACACCACTGATAAACTGGTTTGATCACAAGTTCATGAAGTGGAAGAGGCCAGTGAGCTTGGATCCTCGATACTTTTCTGTTCTCTCTTTTTGTGAAACTGAGGACAAACACTTCTCAGCGGGTATCCCCTTTAATGGCCTAGATGCTGAGAAAGATCAGATGCAGTTTGGGGACCGGGAAGAATACAGTTGTCTCTCTCCAACCCCATTTGTGTAGTGTGGGGAAGCAAAGCTTCTAGATGAGGCTGCCAATTCTTTGCATTTGGGCCTGTGTTAAAAACAAAAACAAAAACGGATGAGTGAGAAGTGTTTTTAAAGACCCAGAAAATATCTTCAATGTATTGAAATGTTTTCAGTCTGTTTTTAACCCCTCCTGAGAACTAAAAAAAATTTCTAACCTCTTTTTTTTTTCTTGAAACAGTATGTAGCTACTTAGACAATTAAGCTCTTTCCTTTGTAGTACATATTTGTTGATTCAGAAAGTAAGCTATGACTATTTTAGATGATGTGTATGTGTGCATTTTGAATTTTGAGTTTATTATTCTCTTGCTACACAGCATAGAGTGTATGTAATCCCTGCTCCTCTGGAAGATGTATCTTTTTTTTTTTTTTTTTAAACTTTAAAACTGATTGAAAAAGAATTGAATGTGTTTTGAGTGCCAGGGTTTTCTGCTTATCTTTACACGTACATTTAGTTAGTAAACAGAATTCCCTTAGCTAGTAGCTGATAAGATCAGTATTTTGTTTCCAAAACAATATCATTCTGCTAAGTGAGTCCATAATAAACTAGAAGGAAGGGCATTGTTCTGTCCCTCAAGTGCATTCTGAGTACAAACATGCACAACCACAGGAACCAGGTAAATCACTAATCTAAAAGGCAAAATTGTATTTATTTTTTCCCCGGTGGGTGCAAGGTCCTAATTGTAAATAATTGAATTTCAACACCTGCAAATAAGCCGTGTGCGCACAAGAGCCATAATGTGAACACAGAGAAATGAATTTATTCCCCATCTGGGTATGTTTGCCCCCTGGCAACACATTTCCATACTCTTTAACTTGGGGACTGAAATTTTATAAATTGACAGTTCTACTCACAAGACCTTTCAAGCATCTTATGTTTATGAGAATTCAGGGGCATCTGCAGAATGAATTCGAACACATGGATGAATTAAATTTGAAAACACATGCACACACACACACAGAAGCAGAGAGCTCCTAGGCTATGGTTCTTGCAGAGAAAATATACAGAACTGTTAACCTATGCATTTGGGCTGCTGCATTCATTGTCTTCAATAGGGTTCTTGGTTGAAGAATTACACTTCGATTTAACTACTTACCAAGAGGGGAAAAGACAGAAAGAGAAAAAGGAAAAGAAAGAAAACGCTCTCCCTAATGGGCATAATTTAGGTTATTTCTGCTCTGTAGTTAAATCCCTACTCTCACTGCTAATTAACATTGCTTCTTTTCCTATGGTGGGACTTTGTATATTAAGTCATAAAAACAATTGAAGCATGCCACAGAGTTAAGCTTGGAGTGCAATTTTTTTTTGGCTAAATGATCAGGTTCCCCCTGTACCTTGTCAGTTTGATCTTGAGTGCCCACCTAAGCTGTTGTGTTTGTTGTTGTTGTTGTTTTTTCTTGCAGAAAACATGCTTTAAACTGCCACAGAATGAAGCCCGCCTTGTTTAATGTGTTGTGTGAAATCAAAGAAAAAACAGGTAGGAATGAAAAAAATCCAACCTTTGGGTGCATTTCTTGGGCTAGTCAAATCACTGATCCTGTGGCCCTCTTACTCTTCTTGGGATCTTAACATTTTAAAATGCAAGTGATGCCATGAAAGACCTTTCTGCTTTCTCTAAAGGGGAACATCTTTGACAGCTGATTTCAAGTCTGTTTTCTTTAAAACTGACACCAACTGTTTTTGAAATTGGGGAAAAGTCAGAGGTTCCGACGGGAAATTCATAGAATGATATGCCTTTGGGGAAAATACGAAAGTAAAAGTCCATTTCCTGAAGGAATATATTTTCATCTGTAATTACTGCCCCCATCCCTCTGACCCCTACTATTGGGGGAGAGGTTTGAGAGATAAACTGTTCAGCTTGCTTTCTTTCTGCCACTTTTGTTATTTGTTATTTACACAGAGTAACCAACTTGGGGCTCTCAAAAGAGTGTCTTCAAATACCTTTGTGGAATGAACTATGCAACTAGGTGAAACCGGCTTTTGAATGGCCTCTGATTTTTTTTCTAGGTGAAACCGGCTTTTAAATGGCCTCTGATTTTTTTTTTTTTTCCTAGGAGGGACAGTCTTTGGATTTAGGGCACTACATTATCCTGAGAGCATTCCCTCTGTTGTTTTTCTACTTTCTAGATCTCATATCATAGACTAACACACTTATAACACATCCCAGGAGGGCATTTAAATTTTAAAGCAACAATTAAAAAATCGCAGTCATCAATCAGAGGTGTTCTTAAACAACAGATGCACAGGGAAAGGGCACTTAGCAACTGTACTCTTGTTTCTTTATTTTGGTCCTTAATTTTCCAAAGTGGGTTAAATCGCTCCCTTGTAAGAAGAAAGAGTCGAGAAGGCAATCTGAAGCCAGGGCATAAAGAGGGACTGAGGGGTGCTTGCTGGAAATGGGGATCGGCTGCTGGTCTCAGACTTTCTAGCCCACTTTGAAGCCGGGCAAAGTACCTGCCGTCCCATTTATTTCTTTATTTTTTACAACAAGGTGTATAACAGTCAATAATTCATATCTAAACCATATAAGCAAGGGCATGACATGAGTGAAAGTGACAATAGATATGATTGCATGCTCCGTTGATATACATTGATAGTTACACATGGAGGAGGAGGGGGAGCCATGGAGGGTGGCTGTCCTTTCTTTCTCTCTTTTGATTTGAGGACTCTGGATTTCTCTGTTTAAAAAGAAAAAAGGAATCTTTTCAGGAGGTCACTGTTGATTGAATATGTAATTACTCGCATCTTTCAAATGTCTGTGAAATTAGTAAACAGCTCCTTTGTCGAATGATACTTGTGTAGTGTATAACATCCCAGACAAAGCACCTGAGACGGGCTGCTGAGACCTCTGAGTCATCCAGGTGGCTGTGCCAGGACCTAACCTTATTGCAAAGCTGATAATTGCCTTGCTTTAGCCATGAGAGACGCCTTTTAAGAGATGTATTGATTGTGCATACTCATATCAAAGCAGCTTTCCCTGAGTTTGTTACATTTTTTAGTTTTTGTTTTTTTCTTCTTCCTTTCTAGTAACTCAGAGGGAAACTGTGGGCATGTGTGTATTACGTGTCCCCCTCTCTCCTTTTCTTGTCCCCTTCTCCTCTTTTTCTTCTTCAGCCTCAGAGAGGGTGTTCACCCTGAGCCTCGGGTTTTGTTTCTCGTCAAGTTGGAGTTTTGTTACTCTTGGTTCATGAAATTTCAGGTCAAAATAAAAAAGAACAGGGAATAAAGGGACTGAAGGAGATTTTCTTTTTAAAGATACTTTGTCATACTTTTAATGGGAAGGGCACCAGTCGGGTCACTGACTTGTACATCATGGCCCAAGTGTTTAATTCTGGTCTCCTAATTAAAACCTGCTGAGGTGGTAGATCAAAGTGGTGGGTGTGAAGAGAGGTCCAGTGCAGGTGCGCACTGAAGACTGTTCTTGGTTCATACTGGCTACCGCTCCAGGGTGGGAAGGCGCAGTATGGCCAAAATAATGTTCTTAGGGTTGGAAGGTGATGTCTGCTTTTGATTTTTTTTATGTTAACATGTCTACGGTTGGAGTCTTAAAAATGTGCGTTACTGATGATACAGGATGTTTTAAAGAATAGTTTAGGAAGTAATGTAAATGGTGATTGTCCCCTGTGTGGAAAGGGGTGCAAAACAGGGTTCTATGGAGAGGACGCCTGAGTTGGGGAGCGTGAACTCACTTGCATTATTCCGCTTGAGTGTTGGGGGCTGCAGGGAAGGAACAGACCTTGATGTCAAATGGAGAACAGACAGTACCGTGTTCAAAACAAGCTTTTATTCTCAAGTACCTTGACTTCCCCGTTCAGGATCTGGGCCGCAAGCACGTCTTCTATGCCTTTGATGCCCTGGGGGAATGTAAAGTGTCTGTAAAGTTGTACATCTCTCACTGCCCTTTTCTGTCTGCCTGTCTGTTTCCCTCTTTCCACCCAGAACTAGTAAAAAGATGGTTTGAAAGATGGGTTCACACATCTTCTTCGCTGTTTGAGGACTTTTCCTATTGGGACTGTGAACTTCTGTAGCATGAAATGAGTGTTTCCGAGGGCTACCTGAAACCCTGTGGAGGCCATTCGAGGTGGAGCAGTTCTGTGTACTCACTGTGGTTCCCCAGTTCACCTGGGCAGGGTTCTGGAAAGGAGTTGGTGTGTGTGTGTGTGTGTGTGTGTGTGTGTGTGTGTGTGTGTGTGTGTTGGCAGGGGGGCTTGCTGCTTTTGTTTCTTGGATTTTTTTTTTAACATTTTAGTTGAAAGTTAAGCAGGGAAACTGGCTAAGACATCTTGTCACCCTTTTGGTACTTAAAAAACAAAAACAAAAACACGTGCATAATACCCGAAGAAGACAGCAGTGCCTGAATTATAGTTGATTGATGGGTATTTAAGTCAGAAATTACTTCGGGATTTGGAAAAGTAGATGAACTTGTGTGTTTTGCTTTAAGAGTGTGGGGAAGTGTTTATTTGAATACTTTATGCTTTTTAAAAATAAACAGTAGGATAAAAATGCAGCCAGGTTGCAAATTGCAGTGAGCAGTTGTATTGAGTAAACCTTGCGGAGATCTGCAGCTCCGGAATGTGGCTTTCAGCTGCATGTTGAGTATGGGGCCGGAGAATCTTCAAGCATGAAGTTTGGGTCATTTACAGTCAAAGTTCCTTTTTAAGGCCCGGCAGGCACTTCTCTGACAAGTTAGAGATAGGCTACCTTGCCTGTGTCTGTGCGGGCTGGGAAATGGGTTGATGGGACAGAAGGGTAGGAGAAAAAAAAATCAAAACCCCTTGATTTTTCTGAAAAAATAAAAGCAGAATATTTAATCAGTACCTAAAAGGTTTTTTGCTTTATTAAAACAAAAGTGTTTACCCTTCCCCGTCAAAAATCACAGAGGTTTAAATATTCGGAAAAGGTGGAAAGCAAGGTTTGTTTGTTACAGAGAATAGTTACAGACACTTGTGAACAAGCTGCAGTCGTGAGTGAATTTTAATTTTAGAACTGAGTATCTGGCTATCCCTGGCACTCCACAGCTAAGTTTTCACCGAGTGCAGTCTGCGCTCAAGTTCAATCAAATAATTGGAGGAGGTTTGAAAAACTGATACCCCCTTCTTTAACACTCTTTTGTTCTCCTCTTTCTCTTTCTGTCTGTGTTCAATTAACACCCCCATCATGGCGCTGTAGGATTTGTTTTCAGCCCTACTATTTATTTCCTTTTTTACTCCTTCCTTTCTCTTTGCTTTGAAGAACTCGTGTGTGTGTGTGTGTGTGTGTGTGTGTGTGTGTGTGTGTGTGTGTGTGTGTGTGTGTGTGTGTGCCTGTGTGTCTGTGTTATGGGGGTTGACTGTGGAAGGAAGCTGTGTGTGACTTCAAAAAACACAAATGACCTTGTTCCCTGAGCAGAACAGGACTGAAATCGCTGTGGACAGTCTGGAACAGCCTCCCATCAGGTCCCTTTTGGAGCTGGATGTGAGTGTTAGAGGAGCTCACATTTATGGCTTAGCAATGCAAAATCTTTTTTTTTTTTTTTAATATATCTGAGGAGTTGAAATTTGGTCTTTTTGGGTTGGATTTGGGGTAGAAAGTGCCGGTGTTACTGTGATGCACACATGTACTGTGGCCCTGCAGCGAGACTCTGAGAGATAGTGCCGGGTGACTTGGAGTCGTGGCTCTACCTCCTGGTATTTCTTCCCATCCCTTCAAAGTGGGTTCCCAGACATTGGAGCTCTAGAGTGTAGGACAGGGTATACAGTATGATTTGCGCCTAGCTTTCTCGAAAGAGATTGGGGGAATTGCGTGCTATTTCTTTTCTAACCTGAATTGAACTTGAGAGACAGTTTGCATGGAGACTCTGCAAGAGGTCGTGTGCAAGGGAGAAGCCGCTAGACCTAGAGTTACAGGAGCTGCAGATAGGCTGGTGTGCTTGTTCTGTGCATAGTGCCAGAGAGCCCTACCGGGGATTCAAGACTCAGCTCCCAACTGGGGCCGGTCTTTTGAAGGCTTTGCCTACCTGTTCTGTTGATATCCTTAAATTTTCTCATTCTTGGCAAAATTACAGAAATAGGTCCGAACAAGCAAACAAATCCAAACCTAGATATTGGCGTATGTAAACACAAAGGCATGGCAGTTTTTTAAAGCAGAGCTCTGTCACCTTAAATTATTTTTTTAAATTGTATTTATGTGTTTATTCTGGGGGGGGGGTAGGGTGGATGAGGAGTGCCATGAAAGAGAACAACTTTCAGGAGTTGGTTCTCACCTTTCACCATATGGGCCCTGGGGATTGAACTCATGTGTCAGGCTCAGCAATCAGCACCTTTACCCTCAGAGTCATCTTACTGTCTCCTGGCTCCTGTTGAGATCTGTATTATATGTATCCCTTAGGACAGCTGAGCCTCAATATCTTTTAGAAGTATGTATAATGTCTGAACTTGGTTTTATATATGTAATATATCCATCTATATATCTTTATATTTGTTTGAGACAAGATCTCATGTAGTCCAGGCTGGCCATAGACTTGCTATAATAGCCAAGGATGACTTTTTTTTTTTTTTTTTTTTTTTTTTTTTTTTTTTTTTTTTTTTTTTTTTTTTTTTTTGAGGCAGGGTCTCACCATGTAACTCTGGCTGCCCCAGAACAGGTTATGGGTTATGTATACCATACTAGCCTTGAACTCACAGTGATGCACCTGCCTCACCTGCCTCTGTATCTCACATGCTGGCATTAAGGATATAGGCAACCATGCCTCTTTTTTTTTCCCACCCAAAGTACCCACTAATTTCTATTGCCTGGTTAACCTGGATTAGGGGAATACACTACTTCTTACTAGTCCTCTTCCTTACTTGAGATGGTGTGATAGAACCTCAAAACAAAGTAAATACAGGGTTCCTGAGTATTCTGTGTGAATTTCACTGGCTTCCTGTCCCCTGGCATCAACCCTTTCAGACTACACAAACATGTGCCTGCTGCCTTGAATGATGGTTGAAGGCAGTTACTTGTTGGGGGCTGGGGCAGAGTGTCTATGTTTTGTCCCCTTGGCATCTCAGAGACAGCACTTCCTATCAGTTGGCAGGATGGCTCCCAGGGTGTAAAAAGTGCAGGTGTAGATTGTCATGGGACTGTGAAGCCCTGGAATGGTGGCACAAGGTCACTAGTGACTTGCTGGAAGACTTCTTTCTGTCTTGGTGTGAGTGAAAACCAAGGCGCTGTGGGGTCAAAGTCCACCTCTTTTGCTACGGCCTATAGCTTTACCTACATCTGCTCCCCAAAACTGTCAATAAGTGGACATTGGGATGGGTGCCTCATCCTTATCAATGGTTGTATACTTAATAATTAAACAATTTTAAGACCACAGGCAAGTTTCTTCATTTTAGGAGAAGCTGTGACAGTAGTTGGCCATTAACTACTTGGTTTCTACAGCCAGTCTCCTTGATCTGTTACTTTTTTGCTGTGTGACCTTATTTAGGTTGCTAAACTTCTCTGAGACTTGTTTTGCCTTTTTATAAAATGAAGGTCACAGTGATGCCTCTGTGAATAATCTGATAGTTATCTGTTGCTATGGTGACCTGTCTGTTGCTATGGAGATCCTCTCTTGAGACCCCAATACCCACACTTGGGTGTGTGCCATCTTTTTCCTGAGTACCCTCCCAAGCTTGAATGTATGTTGAAGGGTCACTGGGAGGATTAAACGAGGGAGTAGATGTAAATTACAGTGTCTGGTGTAAACATCCAGGGCCAGCAGGTTTTATGGTTTCTGGCCCTATTTTCTTACATGAAAGAGAGAGACCTCCACCAGATGGTCCCTAAGGGCTGAGCCAATTCCAAGACGTGAAAGAGAAAAATGGCTGAGTTTAAGGTTAGCTTCTTTTGTTTCTCACGTGTTTTCTTCAAGTGAGAATTAGCCGTGTTCATCCAGGAGAAGGGCAGGATTCAGAATGATGAAGAGGAGGGACAGGGACTTTTACTCATGTTCTTCCCAGACAGCCACTACCTAGCTAGTTAGGATTGCCTGTGCTGTAGATGTTTCCCCAGTAACACCTATCGGAGTCAGCACATCAGAGTTAAAGTGCTGTCTCTGAGCGTGCCCAGACCCCTCCATTCAACCTGCTGAGCTTCAAGGTGGGGACTTCATAAAAAGATGTCAGAACCTCGTGACCTTGCCCCGGTTTCCCAATGTGTCCTGTATTTAGGAGAAATACGATGGGCTTCTTGACACACATCAGGCTACTGCTTCTTCATATTATTTTTAAATATGTGTCTGAAATATATTTTATATACTACAAAACTCACCCGCATACAAAGTACAGTTCAGTAGGTTTTAGTGTACTCACAGAGCTGTGCACTTAGCGCCACAATCTAGTTTTAGAACGTTGTGGTCCATCTCTAACCCAGTACCCATCACCAGTTGGGCCATGTCTGAACCCTAACAGCCCCTGATCTCACAGTCTACCTCTGTGCATGGTGCCATTCACAGGAGTATAATCATACCCCAGGTCTGCTTCTTGACTGGGTTCCCCCCACTTAACCTGTTTTCAAGATTTGTCCACAGTCTAACATACACGTGAGAACTCTTTGTATCTTTTCTCTGCCAAATAATATTTCACTGAATGGAGATGACACATTTGTTTATCCATTCAGCCAAGTAGCACTTGGGCTGTTTTTCCCTTTCCGCTGTTGTGGTTGCTGCTGCTGTGTACATATATTTGTAGGACTTGTATGTGGGTGTATGACTTGTGTAGATACAGGAGGGGAAGTGGTGGGGCACTTGGTAACTATGGCTAGATTTGGAGGACATGCCAAAACGTTTTTCAGAGTTCCTGCAGTGGGTACAATATTTAAAAATAAACAAGCAAAAATAATAAATCAGCCATTGGAGGTATATTTAATACACGATTACAATAGACATATTCTTTTTTTATTTGTTTGATTTTTTGGTATTTTTCTGAGACGGAGTTTCTCTGGGAAACAGTAGTCCTGGCTGTCCTGGAACTTACTCTGTAGACAAGGCTGGCTTCAAACTCATAGAGATCTGTCTGACTCTGCCTCCTGGGTGCTAGGATTAAAGGTGTGTGCCACCACCACCTGGTAAAAACTCCAGACATTATTCAGGTTTTATTTTATTTATGTTTGTTTTAGAGTTATTTATTCATTTTGTGTGCAATGGTGTTTTGATGGCATATATGTTTGTATGAGGGTGTCAGATCCTCTGGAACTGGAGTTACAATCAGGTGTGAGCTTCCATGTGGTTGCTGGGTCTTCTGGAAGAGCAGCCAGTGCTCTTAACCGCTGAGCCTGACATATTCTAGAGTTCTGTTACAAATGATGCTAGGTTTTGTCTTCAGCACTCCCAGCTGTCCAGTTGTTTTACCCCATTCTCTGACCAGAACCGTCTGTTTTCCAAGTTTAGGATATGATTCTGTGCTTTCTCCCATCCCCGAGTCAGGCTTTCAGCTCAGTGAAAAAGGCATACTTTGAAAAGTTTATTTTACACAAAATATGCACGACGGGAATTTCTGTGGAACTCATTTCAGAACAGTTAGCATGCTAAAGAGTTAGGTAAGCGACGAGTCTCTAACACTTGAGTAACATACCCCATATCCCGGGGAGGAAGACACTTGGAAAACAACAGCCAATTCTCAGTAGCAACTTAGAATGATAGAGCATGGACTTGCAGTCAAACCAACCGGGTCAAATCGCATTAGTTATTTGATTTCACAGGGCATCAATTTCCTCATCTGTAGTGAAAATAATACCTAGGACCCAGGCTCACTTGACAGACTAAATAAGACAACACCAGGAAGCGTGGTGTTCGATGCTTGTGCTCAATTAATTGCAGCTACTGTTATTTTCCAGAATCCATGTGCCTGGGTGTTGACCACCTCTTTCCCAGGTTACAGCCCCCTCTCTCTGTGAGATGTTTTGTCATCTCAACCAGGACTTTGGAGGCTGTCATAATGCTGACTATGCTCTTTGTACTTATCAACCTGACCCTTGCACTTTCTGCACCCAGTCCCGAGAGTTCTGGGACAGAACAGAGTTCTGGGACAGAATATATATATATATATATATATATATATATATATATATATATATATCTAAGTTTACTAGTCACTCCATCAAAAGAACAAACAAACAATAGCAAAACAATGAAAAGAAACAGGTAAAGTAAACTTCAGGTTTGCATCTTATTTAACCTACAAGTGCCTAAAATAGTTCAACTACTAATTACCCTAGATGTTAAGGAGCTATCTGGGGCTCTGCTTTGTAGTACAACTTTGAAATGGGGTGTTTATGTCCCATGTGGATTGCATCTTAATTCACCGAGTTACATTTCTCAGGCTTGATGACTGGGTGTTACTATCATATTTGTTGGACAGCCCCACCATTGAATGGCTATCTAAAGGAATATCCCCCTACTTTGTCACATTTCTTTCTTTTTTATTTTGTTTTGTTTTTCGAGATAGGGTTTCTCTGTGTAATGGCACTGTGTGTCCTGGAACTTGCTTTGTAGACCAGGGTGGCTTCAAACTTAGAAATCTGCTTGCCTCTGCCTTCCCTTGTATTAGTCAAAGTTCTTATAGTCTGAGGGAGATGCAGCTATTGCCTCTTCAAACTGGATCTGGTGGGTCTGTAGCTATTGAAACTGGCTTCTGCTGGCTGGCCACTTGCGGGAAAGCTTGTGAGAGGATTCCTGTACCCTGCACCCATCTGCAGACACCATCATGAGCTAGGACGAGGCCATGAACCCAGATGAGAAGTACATTCTCTGTTTTTCCAAATAATTTCTCTCTATAATTGCTCATCTGTTGTTCTCTACCCCTAACAAAATTCTCAGAGGTTCCCTAAAATAACTGAGTGGGCCAAATAGCCATCTTGCTGTCTATCTTGAGCTGCAACAGAATGGGAACAAATCAGAGGACTTATGGGTGATAGAACCGCTAGACTGAACTGTTAGATTGCCCTTCAAGCCTGGTGCTCTGCCTCCATGTTAGAATGTTATTTTAGAATACCAATTTATCTTTGGGTCTCAGCTCTCCTGGTCTTGATGTATAAAAGAGAGCCACCAGTCTGACCCTACGTTCTACAGGTTGTGAGTCCCAATATGACTCCCTCCCCAAGCCTAGGCACACAAACTAGGGGGCAAGCCGAACATTTATGAGAATTCTCTCTCATTGTGATGGCGATTCAAATTTAGCCTGGGAATCACTGTATCTTTTCTAGGCAGTCACGTAAAACTGGTTATGGTGGTGTTACAGCTACTTCCATCAATCAAGTTGAATTGGATAAGACAAACTGGGGAGGGGGAGTGGTGGAATTTGAAAAATGTTTATGATGGAAGTATTCAGCTGGGGGCCAGTATGCTTACCTTGTTGGCTTGGCAACTCCTGCAAATGTTTCATGCATATTATGTATTCGTAACTATGGGATCTTAGGCTGGAAATCCCAGATTGGAACATATGAAGGAAAGATACTGACCTTTCTGTGTTCACGAAGTCAAGCCCAGGAAGTTTGGAAGTCTTAATTTCTTTTCCACCATGGGCCTGGAGAGTGACTTGGTGGCTTTTATGCCATCAAACCTACCTGTCAGTGAAACTTTATTAAAGTGAGGGTTTTATTTATTTATTTATTTATTTAGTTAGTTAGTTATTTTAGATGCTTGGTTGGTTGGTTTTGCCTTCAAAAATGTGAACAGAAAGGGAAATTTGACATTTTTGTCTTGCTTTCAGACTAGTTGAATCTGCCAGCAGCTGAAAGGAATACATTTACCTGGTAGTCTGGGCTAAATAAGGAAGAGAAAGCTGGGCTTTTACTTTTTTGTGAGGGTTGTGGGTGATTTGAGATCTCAAGTGTGGTCACTGTCAGAGATTTCTAACAATTACCTTGTTAATAGGGCTGAAACTTGGCATTTATATTTTGTCCCTAACAAAGAAAGCCTCCTTGAGACAGCACCAATGAGCTAGCAGACGCCCTTCGGAAATAGCTCTGAGAGTTGAGGGCTAATTCCTTACCACACAGTGCAAGCAGAGGCTGTCCTCCACCCCCACCCCCACCCCAGCCTACGTTAACACAAGTTAAAAACAACCAGCATCTAGGCACCTAGGTAGCCTTTGTGTGACCTCCTTGCTAGGGTGTCTGTAATCATCTTCAAGCCCCCAGGAGGGAAAATCCTGGGTGGGTGTTGCCATCTAGATAGGAAGGAGAAGTCATCGTGTGGTGTTTTGAACTAAGTCCTATGGGGTGGAGTGGGGATATGAGAGAAAGAGTTGAAAGAAGTTGAGGGGGTGGTGAATGAGTTTGGTGACCTGAGGACAGGTCCTTCTAAGATGTGATCTTCTCATGTGGGGATCTGGGCCTAACAGAAGCACTAGGGTATCCCCTATCCTATAGGGGTAGGGGCTGGGCCATCACAGATCTATGGACTTGGCCTGGTACAGTCCTGTAGCAGCTGGGGATGCACAGGGAGGCTGGTTGGCTGGTTGGCACCTCGAGGCCTTGTCTTGAGTCCCTAGCGCAGCTTTGCAAGGCTTGGGATGGTGCCTGTAGGGCCTGCCTGGTGTTAAGGCTTGCTGTGCTTCCCTCCTGTGCCTGGATAGCAAGGCATCAATCAGCAGGGGTGGGGGTGAGGGCATTTCAGAAGGACTTTCCCATCCCTCTGGGCTGATCTCAAGGGTGACAAGAGATAAGTGCTTCTCTATAAAGGATCCTTTCTTGGGAATCTTGCCTTCTTTATTGAACACTTTCAAGGCGGGCCTGGACTCCCCCACCACACCAGCAGGGCCCCCCAGGATCCGTACTGAGGGCCGTCCCTGTGATGGGTGCTGTGTTCCCAAACGGACAATGCAGGCCTGGAGGTTTTGCATACAGACATGAGATTCAGAAGCCGGCTGTGGTCTGTCTGCCTGCATGCCAATTTGCGGCTCCTTTTAGTTGGCTATGTTTCAACTCTGATCAATAAATATCCCAGTTGTTTCTTCATCTCTTGAATTGGGTTAAATCATAGAACATGAAGTTACTATGAAAACCTCCCCATCTTGCCTTCTGTCTCTCTCAGCTATTATGGGGAGTGCAGCACCTTCCCCTGGGGAAATTTTTAACCTGAAGAACCTTGATGTACTTTAAACAGCTTTGACGTTTGTTTTTGTTAAGCTTGGTGTGATTTCTCGAGCACTTGGGGAAGGCTCCAGGCCCTCTATCCTACCTAGTTTCTTACATGGCCTCTTGCCTTGTTTGAGAGACTCGTACGAAGGGGACTCTGTATACCTGATTTAGGTCAGTTTTTAGAAGCCAGACAACTCATTTTGGGCACTGTGCACACAGTTGCATCCCCTCCCCCACCTAGCCTACTGGAGCCAGGGCAGGAAGGGGCTGTCGTCAGGTTCCTGCCCAAAGTCCCATTGCTTTATTTTTCTTCTTCAAAAGTTACACTTGGAAAGACCGTTACTATTCTTCAACAAATCTGGGTGCTTTTCTATTAACCGTTACTCTTCTTCAACAAATCTGGTTGCTTTTTTATTATTGCCCTTCTACAGCATGGTGGGGTGACCTCCACTACCCCCCCAAAAAATTAGCATTGCAACAATGTGTCAAGGCAGAAGTCAGCAAGGTTGGATTGTCTCCCAACTAGGAAAAATATCTATGACTTAATTCTCTCCATAAATTTTCAAGAGCCTGGTGTCAGACCAGCCCACTGAAGAACCAGGCCTGTTATTAATTCTACAGGCTATTTCTCTTCCCTGTGCCCTGGGGCAGAGGATGGAAGGGTTGTGATGCAGGGCAAGAGTTCACATGTTATGTGAACTGGTATAGGTGTAGTTAAAATAGAAGGGTAGCAACAATAACAGCCATCTAGTTACAACCAAAGAGTAGGTAGTTACTTTCCCCTGCCTCCTTTTTCTGGGTGTCTGTATCACTGGCTGGGGTGTTTTGGTATCTTCTTAGTTGGTTTTCATCAGTACAAAGGAAATAAATA
Source organism: Cricetulus griseus (assembly GCF_003668045.3). Lineage (NCBI taxonomy): Eukaryota > Metazoa > Chordata > Mammalia > Rodentia > Cricetidae > Cricetulus > Cricetulus griseus. The sequence goes on from NC_048598.1 coordinate 24,306,650, forward strand.
TGTGGCTCCATGACTCTAGTGTGGTCTAAGGATGCAAAGGCTAGTTAGCATGCCAAGATCCCCTGATCATCTACCTCTTCATCTGTAATGCCACCTGGGCATTACTGCTTTTCTTGAGGGGAGGCCATACAAGGTTGCATTGTTTATTAGTGAGCTTCACTAAATGTTTCTAGAGATCATCTGTTGGGAAAGTACAGGTCGAATTAAGAAAAAGTTAAACTCTCCCCTGGTTTAGGTTGATGTTTGTTTTAGCTCTCTGCGTGGCTTGACGTGGCTGAAGAATCCATATTCTGCTTCCGCCTATTTACTGCTTTAGTCATGGACAAATATTTATGAAGCTTGCCTGATGTACGGATCACTGTGAAGGAGGGAGAACAAGGTTGTGCCAGTCATGGCCCTTACCTTCAAGGAGCTCACAGCCCTAGAGGGTGCCCAAATCATGGTCACAGTCACTGTACCACGGGCCAGTGACTCAAGCCTGTGGCAATGAGTGGACATGTTCCTTTAGGACCAGGATTGTGGCTATAAAAGTCTTGAGAACTGAAGATCATGGCCATCCTGGCTTCCCCATGGAGAAAGACGCATGCTGGCTTTGAAGCAAACGGTTCTAATTTTATGCTTAGGCAGTCTGAGAAATTACTATGTTTGAGGCCTTGCCTGTTGTTCCAGTAACCTCCTTCATTTCCTTTTTCCCTTTTCCGTTTTTTTTTTTTTTTTCTCTTGTTCTTTTTCTCCCTTGGGCCCTCCCCTTCCCCCTTCCAAATTGCTATTTGCCAAACTTGTGACCTGAGACCACTTGGCATTTCCCTGAGATAGCTGGAATTTACCACCCTCCAAATAGGTATTCGGTGACATTTGCTCACCTGGGCAGCTTAAGCTACATGGCCTCCATCTGCCAGAGAGGAAGCTGAAATTTGCCTCTGTGCTCCAGGGTTCTTGCTAGCAGGGAGACAAACAATGATGCGCCCTAGAAGGTGGAATTAATTTTTATCATGGTGCACACACACATATAATATGTGTATACTCATATGCACATTTATTATGTGTTTAATAAATGCATGTAGACAATTTGTGCATTATCTGTCATTCTCTAATCATTATTTTAACAAATTAAATTTTCATGGTTAGCTTCATCTTTCACATTCATACCCTCCCCGTGTTTCTTAGTCTCCTTCCCTGCTGGGAGAAGACATTGAATTCACTTAAGGCTCCTTGAGGCCTCCTGCTTTAGACCACCTGTCTCCTTAAGGTTTATGATAATTGGGGTGATGGCTTTCCCACTGTGGCCTGCACAGCCCTTCTGCTGGTAAGGGAATAGCTGCCTGTCTCTTTGCATCAAACTGGTCTGGGAACTGTTCTGTGTAGTTACCAGGGCAGACTGGCCCTGAAGGCTTCTCTGGCCCTGGGAACATGCAAACTCAGACTGTCCGTCTGTCAACCAAGGAAGAAAAGTGAGCTGTGTAAATGGAAAAGCTATTGCTTTGAGCTTGTGTCCTCTAAGTGATCTCAGGAGATGTGGACCTAGGGGGTGGGTGGGGACAGACTAGCAGGATAGTGATAGTGAGTGAAACCGAATAGAAAATGTCAGCAGAAGTGGGGTCCTCACTTTCCAGTAGAACTGAGATTTCTGTCTACACCCCACAACAGTGACCAGGTATGCCAAAACCCTTGCTTTAGGTGGAGCTACTGTTATTACTCCAACATTCAGAGACAGGGAATTGAGTCTCAGAGTTTAAGGAAATCCCTTAGATGCACAGTTGCCTAAGAAGCTGAGCTGGGACCTGTTTTGCCCAGTGAAAATTGTTCTCCAAAGCATTCACCCCATGAAATGATCCTTCACATGATGACTTCTGGGAAACTCGGGATCCTACCCAGTTGTCTGAATAGCAGATGCTTTTCCTACACTGCTCTCTGGGCCTGTTCCTTGGCTTTAAAAATTGAGCTGCCCCATGATTGTCCTTGTAGCAAAACTTAAGTAAAAGAGGGTTAAGTCCAAATTCCTCAATGGGCCTGTTGATGATTTTTATTGGGTCTTTGCCTGCTTCCTTTCAGGCTCATTGTATGACCTTTTGCAAGTGGTTTCCAGCTTGACCATCCCAGCTGTGTGTACTACCTTCTCTAGCTCCTTCTCAGAAACCTACCATTTGGACAGAAACCCATCAGGAGGCATGGGGCCTTATTCTTGCCAACACTTCCTGGCATTGCCTTCATTCTCTCTCAGCCTCCTGTAGAGCCTTAGGCATCAAGACCCTTCAGTGATTCTACTTCATGCAAAAGGAAGCCTCATTGGTGCCACTGGGGAGTCAGGACTCTAGGTCCAGACCCACCCTTGTTTCAACACTACAGAAAACCTCTACTTTCCCCCGGGGCCACACACACACACACACGTGTGTGTGTGTGTGTGTGTGTGTGTGTGTGTGTGATTTTTGAATATGGAACATCTGTTTCCCAAGAAGTTGGGGTGGCCCAGAGAGTAGCCAGTTCACACCTTGGGGGGAGATGCAGCTTAGTGGAGGTGACCAATCATAGATTCGCTTCTCCCTTCTTCATCTCAAGTGTTGGAAGGGAACAGATTAGTAACAAAAATAATAAATCAAGACATCTATGTGTAACTTTTGTTTAGAAGACAGTACTCCACCCATAAGACCTTCAAAAAGGACATTTTTACAAGAGAAGAAATAAATTCACCTTTAATCGTGCTACCCAGGCTTGATATCCCTGCTCCATTTGGGATTTCCTTGTGTTTACACCTCCACCCTCTCATTTTTCGATGATTATAGGCTCAGGGGTGAGGTTCTCTTCTATTTCTGAGCAGAAATGCATCTTGTTTACTTATTGCTCACCTCACATCAACCACGGATTCAAGCGGCTCAGTAAACTGCACTCGTGGTACAGGGAATTTACTAAACAAAAGTGAAAAGGGTTTTAAAAAACTGGAGCAATTTGTTAGCTGGCAAAACTGCATGTCTGCCATCCTTCCTCAGCTTGTCCCTTTGGATCAACGGAGTACCTTGTCCAATCAGATTCTGGAGATACTGACCATGGAGTTTTAACTTTGCCCTTCTTAGCAACAAAAGTCCCTCCCCCCACCCCGTCCCAAGTAAAAATACGATTCACTTTAACTTAAAAAAGTATTAGAATTAAAGATGAATAAGTTGGGTAGGGAAACCAGAGTTGCCCCCCACCCCGCCTCCGTCTTGTGCAATTTTTTTTTCCCTAATGCTGTATAGCAGAGAAGATTCCAGAAGTGACACAATGGGCATCATTCTTGAGGATATAATAAATAAATGATTATATTTTGCTGAAGCCATTTATACAGAGCTCCATTATTACTATTGATTTATCATCTATTTTTCTCATTAGACTGTGAATTTCTTAAAATAATATGTGTCCCTTTTAATGTCCACACAGCAGTAGATACTCAATATTCTTGGCCCACCATTAAGAAACTTATGATCGGGCTGGAGAGATGGCTCAGCGGTTAAGAGCACTGACTGCTCTTCCAGAAGTCCCGAGTTCAATTCCCAGCAACCACATGGTGGCTTACAACCATTTGTAATGAGATCTGGCACCCTCTTCTAAATAAATAAATAAATCTTAAAAAAAAAAGAAAAAGAAAAAAAGAAACTTATCTGCTAAAAACAAACACAGGGACAGAGCTAATGGGTAGCTGAGTGCCATATGGAGGTGTAAACATTCTATCTTTTGCAAAATAGTTCGTAATGTTGCTTAAACTACTTGTACAATACAACTCACTTCTTTTGGAGTTTGGGGGTGAATTCTTTCAGTCAGAGAGGTGGGGAATAAACCACCAGGATGGGGTTACCTCTAAGAGGACTCATGGCTGTCATAGATTTGTCACATGATTTCTGTGATAAGAAGTTTTCACATCCCCAGATGGCAGGGTGAGAGTGAGTGTGGATCCTTTCTCAGTCTGCTGTTAACCTATCAGATTGGACTGGGAACGGAGACCTGTGCTTCCAGGCATCCTAGGCAGCCAGAGTTGTGGCTGGCTCCCCCACCTCCACCCCAATTCCTGGTAAGTGACTCACAGATAAGCATGAATCTCAAGACCAGGAGGGGCAGATTTGAACATACATATAAAACAGGGACTTGAGAAGCAAATGACAACTACATCAGCTCTCAACTGGGATGGGTAATTTTTAGTTGTTTGTTCATACATTTGCAACAGAGAACTTTCATCTTATTTCCATTTCTCTTCTGTTTCCCTTCTTCGGCTTCCCATTTCACTCACGTCAATGGTAAACCAAGCAAATGCAAGATTGGACCTTGTCCTCAAAAAGCACAACTTTGGGAGAAAGACACTCAGAGCAGCTAGTACATAACCCACCCATAGGTGCGTCCTGAAACATTCACTGCTGAGACTGTGAGCCTCAGCTTGGAGATGCTAAACTCCTAGCTGGCCAGGCTTTTGTAGTTCTGTTGCTTCTCTGAGACAGTGCATTAGATACAGAAGCACGCGCGTGCATGCGTGCGTGTGTGTGTGTGTGTGTGTGTGTGTGTGTGTGTGTGTGTGTGTGTTTCAATTATTTTATATGTGTATGGGTATTTTGCGTACATGTATGTCAGTGCACCAGTTGTGTGTCTGGTGCCCTTGGAAGCCAGATGACAGCATCAGATCTTCTAAAATACTTACGGTGTGAGCCTGCATGTGGGTGCTGGGAATGGAACTTGAGTCCTCCAGAAGAACAGCCAGTGACCTTAACCACTGATCCTTCTCTCCAGGCTCCTCATGTATGTTTTCTATGCTCAACGAACATTAATAGAGGAGGGAGAAAAAGAAGGGCAAGTCACGGATAATTTATCTTTATCTACTTGGGATTTAATTATTTTAGACTGAACATTTTAAGAAATTGTTTCCAAAATCAGCGTTCTCTGCCTGAAGGGTGCCAGCTTATAAATTTCACGTAGGTCTGCATGTGATGAGTGGAAGTGCGCTAGAGGATGGAAAGAAATGCCTCTTTTAGCCTGGTTGGATCACTTCAACGAAGTGTACACCCAGAGAGGTTTGTGGTTCAGTCAACCTGTTATTGAATGGGGGAAGAGTTGCTGAATAGCTTCTCTGTTTTCTGAGCTGTGATCTTGGACTTTGGGTTTAGGAAGTGTGAGAGGGTTTCTGTGGAGGAGATGATGGGGAGGGAAGTGTGTACACGGGGACACATGAGAACCGTGTAAAGACAAGTGATAATCAGATTTAGGAAGCTGGCTAGACAGACCCTTTCAGTTGAGAGGCAGCGGTGGGAGGGGAAGCTGCTTCTTTAATGAGGGGCTCGAGTTTCAGTACCTTCTTTTTATCCCCATTCACAAATGGTCCCTCTCTCCTTCTGTAAAGCCTTCTAGCCCCACTCCACACTTCACAGATTACACTAACTTTCTGTCTGCTTGTGCCAGCTTTGTTTACTTTCCGTCCCTGCACGTCAAATTGCAATGGTAGAAAAGGATTCCTCTGTCTCATAGTAACACACACACACACACACACACACACACACACACACACACACACACACACACACACCAAAAACCCCTAAGAAATGCAGGTAGAAACTTATTTATTTAAGGGAAAGCAACATAGAACCTCAGGCTAGAGAAATGCTGAAACAGAATAGGCGACTCTCATCAGCACACCTCCTCCACCCCCTCCACTGTGAACACACGTGTAATTTAAGCCTCTCCCTGGGGAGGGGTAAAGGAAAGATTGTCCCCACCTTCCCCCATTCCCCCTCCCCTTGGAAATTCCTAGCAGGGACAGAGTCTGTGATATCTCAAACTTGGCTGTCACTTCTCAGGGTCAGGCTCTAGGGACACCCTTCCCCCAATCCTGATGTAGTCCTAAAGATTCTAAGAGGCAATAAGGAACTGTGTGCCCTGCACGCCTCCATTCTCCTCAGCCTTCTTCAGTGTTGTCCTGTGCTCTTTTTGTGGCTTTTTGTGGAGTCTTTCTTCCAGAGGGTCTGGAGCAAAGATGTAGCAGGCTTGGAGGAGGGTGTAGCCTTCGGCTTGGTTTGGAGACCCTTGGAAGCAGGTCTCTCATGGGATTCTTTGCAGTGGCTTCAGACTCTCATTCTTTAGAACCATGGACTCTTTGAGATTCCTCATCTGTGTTCTCCATCGCTAAGAAACTCACCTTGATCTTGCTATCCCAGGAGCTAAGTGCTGTGCATATCTATCTATAGACATCTATGTATGACAGGTGGTTTTTAAAAATATATTTATATATGGCCTTTCAGTTTGTAAACATTGCCCTCTGCTCACATCACTGCATACATTGTAACATGTGGGCTCTTCTCTCTGACATCCCTGAGTAAATGCTCCTTGTAGACAGCAATATATTCATCCACTCAAATAGCACATGGCTCCTTCTGGGGATAGCAAGCCAAAGGGAAGCAGACAGTCTAACCTGATGTGTGCATGGGTGGCAGGTGCTGCCCTCACACTCTGGGGAATTAGAGTGTTTGTTGGTACTTCTAAAGGACCACAATTCTTCCATAGATTTGCTGCCTAAGGCAGACTAGTAGGAAAATGTACTTAATCCCCCCTTCTACAGATGCCCTCTCTTATGTTTAGGCGCTATATCTGTGGAGTGATTTCTCTAATGGATGCAGAAAAGTAGGCAGGAGACAAAGCGGAGTGTGCTGTCTGCGGAAGGAAGACGGGCATCATTTCACTGATGTCTAGGAGGGTGTGCTTGGCTAAAACGGTGACATCCCCTCTTACAAGAGGCATCCAGCACAGTACTATTAGCATAATGAATGTTCAACAAATGAACATTTTCCCCTTTTCATTTCCAAGGGAGAATGGAACCATGAAAACCCATTTGGAGCAGCCCGATGAAGCCTGTTGTGCAGAGTTCATAAATAACAAGGGCTACCTCGCTCAGGACAGTTTCTTGTATGTCACACGGGCACTGGCTGTATTCTTTATTCCGGCATTTTTCACCTTGGGGAGATGTGTGTGTAATGTGCTTTGTAAATTACAAAGCACCACATAGCTTTAAAGTTTCCTTTCTAACCCGTGCTGTCACAACTACGTGTGACTCTGAAGGGAGAGAGAGAAAAGGCACAGGGTGGTAGGCAGGTGGAGGACACAGATGTAGAAACCTTGCAAAACAGAGAATTGGTGGAGCCTACAGGGACCATGGAGCTGGGGCTCCCAGGAGCCTCAGACGCAGAGGTGTGACTGCTGGTTAGATGATGGGAGTAGAATCTATTATTACCCACGACAAAAACTTGACCTTAGGGTTTACCTGTCCAGAGAGGCCAGTGCCCCAGTCCGCATGGATTCTGTAGTGGATGAAACATAGTGTCAACATCTTACCTGATTTCAGCAAAAACTGTGAGATTTAGGCATGCACTGAATGATGAGGTGCTGGGACAAACAGAAATCCGGCACCTGAGGTTAGGCAGCTCCATTCTGTTTGTATGTGTTCCCATCCACGGGCTTACACAGCTAGACAACTGGATGCATGCTATACTATAGCCATTTCTTCAGGTAAGGTATCCTTGTGTCTTTCCTGTGTTTTTATTTAATTAAAAATTAAATTGATTTGTGTGTGTGTGTGTGTGTGTTGTGTGTGTGTGTGTGTGTGTGTGAGAGAGAGAGAGAGAGAGAGAGAGAGAGAGAGAGAGAGAGAGGAGTCAGTGTATGTGTGTGTGTGCCTTAGCCACATTATGGTGAAGACAGAGGACAGCTTGCAGGAGTTGCTTCTCTCCTTCTATCATGGGTTCCAAGGATCAAACTCAGGTCAGCAGGCTTGATGACAAGTGCTTTTACTGCGGAGCCACCTCTCCAGCCCTATACTGATGTCTTTTTTGTTTGTTCCAGAAGAGTGTGGGCCTGATTTTGGTAACTAGTATGGTATGTTCTAAGTACACTACTTGGTGGAAGCAATGTGTGTGCTTCGAGGAGCCCTGGAGGAGGGTGTTATGGAGCCACCACTTCCACACTGGGGATTTCTCATGTCTAAAGTCACCAGGCTCTGTGTGCAAGCTCTGTCAGATCTTTGCCAGGGCTGTGCTCTGAGCACTCCCTTTTCTAGGGTGAGGAGCCCTTTGTAACATGAACCTATGGCATGCTTTCTGTCTGTCTCTTCTGTTGTTAGCTATGATCACGGGGCATCCAGTTTTCATAGAGTAAGGGCATCATGGATACTTCTTCAGTGTGTTCAGTTTATTCTCCTGCTTAAAACAATGCAATGGTAGAGGCTTTGAATCTGTGGGTTCACTTCCTAATTGTTTCTCAGGGCACTTAGTGAACGGTCATCATTCTCACTTACCTACCTCTGTTCTTCACAGGTGTGTGTGTGTGTGTGTGTGTGTGTGTGTGTGTGTGTGTGTGTAGTTGAAGAACCAAAGCTGCTGTCATCTGCAGCAGGCCAGCCACATGGGAAGCAGCCTCTCACACACAACCTGAGTGTTCTCAGGAGAGGCAGGGTACCCTGTGCTAGGTGTTGGAACACCAGTCCTCTTAGTTTAGTCCTTGATTACTACTATGCAAGAAGGGACGGGACAGAGCTCTGGGGACACCAGGGTGCCATGCCACCATTCACCTGTACTGCCAGGATGGATGGGTACCTGGGTTTCTTTTAAAATTGAAATGTAGAGTCTGCAGTAAAGACCAAAGGAAGGAGAGAAGAAGACAGACACCACCACCAACAAAAACCCAGAAAGGAAGGCACAGCCGCATGCCATGCTGGCAATGCACCAGCCCTGAGTGATTGAGCAAAGCCGGCTTGCTCAATAGAAGCTGGAAACCCTCCTGTCCACATGTGGTCAGGGAGGTTCCAGACTGAGAGGCCCTCTGATGAGCGAGGGAGATGCCCCGGCCCGTGGTGCACAGCAGAAAAATCAATAGTGAGTGGAGGGGAAAGAGTTTTAGCTCGCCTTTATCGAGCACAAAGAAGACAAACTGGCTTTCCCGGTGGTTTCTGGCCTGTGCTGAGGACTCCTCTCTCTCTCTCTCTCTCTCCTCTCTCTCTCTCTCTCTCTCTCTCTCTCTCTCTCTCTCTTTTAAGATAATATTATAATTTAGGGTCCTTGGGATCAGTCCCACCATCATCATTGCCAGCTGGTACACCCAAGTGCACACAGACACTGAGGAGGGAAAAGCAGACTTCAGATTAAACACCTTGGGCTTTTGAGGCAGAGGGTGAAGTGTCCGTAATTTGTAATTCTCAATTCTGTGCAGAGTTTTTTGTTTGTTTGTTTGCTTGCTTTTGACTTTCAGAAAGCAAATCAGTGTGATCTGCCTCCTCTGCTGCCCCTCCCCCGCCCCAGCTCCTAAGCTTCGTCTTTTCCGAGTCCTTCCCTTTGTCTACAAATCTACTGTGGCTCTATTAGGAATTCCCTTCCGTTTATGAATGAATGAGTGAGTGAGTGAGTGAATGAGTGATGGAAGGGAAAGACTGAAAAAGGACAAAACTAAACTAGCTCTTGGCTGGCAGTCCACAGCATGGGCCCTCTAGCCTTGTCAAGGAACTCTGCCCCAGCCTTCTGCTTCCTTAAGCCCAGCCCCCCCCCCCCATCACTCCCCAACCCCACCATGCTTTGCTCTTTCTCCTATGGAGCAGAAGAAGCCTGTTTCCATCCTCCCAGCCCCGCTTTTGCCTTTCCTACTGTTTAAGGAGAATCTTGCTCTCTAGATTTTCTTTTTTTCCTTTCTTTTTTTCTTTTTCTTTTTCTGTTTTTTTTTTCTTGAGGCTGGAGCCTCCAGAGCTGATGGTTTCTCCCTGCTGGCCTCTCTCTCCTCCCCCACCCCCCTCCCTTATGGAGGGTTCATCCAAAGTTCGAATCCAGACTCTGAACAAAGTGGCGCAGACCTTTTCCTGACTCCTCACCCTTTGTCCTCATCACCCAGTGACAGACAGGAATCAAATGCTCAGGACCCAGCAGTGAGAGGGGCAGTGGGGGAGGGAGGAGGAAAGTTCACATTAACTGGCTGGGCCTTTAACTTCCCTGGAAGGGGGGGGGTTGGAGAAGAGGAGAAGGGGGAGGAGGGGAGGAAGAGGAGGAGGCTGGCAGCGCAGAGGCCCCAGGAAGGATTTTTGTTTAAGTTTCCCCACGCACACACTGAGCATTCCCAAGTTTGCAAATGGTTTCATCTGGTTTCTGTTTGAGGAGAGGGGAGAGGGTGAAGAGCTAGAGGAAGGGCTGGGAACGAGGGAGAGAATAGACCTGAAAATAGTACCTGTGTCGCTGTCTTCAGACGCACAGGCATCTGGATTCTACAGTGAGAAAACAAATTCTCAGAGATCTCAGGGTTCACCTTTTGGAGGTGGATTACACATTTCAGGACACCAGAGGACCATAGAGCAAATTACTTCTTCCAGAGTGCTAAATGGTCCCCTGGTGCCCTGGGAAGAGCCCGTTTACCTCCAAAAGGTGAGTTGTTTATTGCCAGAGAGTAGAATATTGGCTGTAATGCAGGCTCATCCATCCTTTCCCATCCCTGGGAGGCATTTAGGGTGTAGGTGATATTAGCCACCTGTCACCACCAGGAAGGGGGCTGACAGATACCTTTCTGATTTTCGTCCCTCATACCAAGGTGCTGGGGAGGAGGGGAAGTGACTTTCCCAAGGTCTTAGAGAGAGCCCATGGCCCAGGTGGATTCCATTGCTGTCTGTTGATTTGGTATTTGTGCATGTGTTCATGTGTTTGTATGTGGGTAAGTGTGTGTGTAAGCCAGACTATTGCACTGGCTATCTTTAGGTGCCCTTCGCCTGTTTGAGACAGGGTCTCACACTAGCCTGGAACTCACTAAGTCCCCTAGGCTGGCCAGACACTCCCCCCACCAATCCTTCATCCTCTGTCCCCACTTCCCTAGGCCACTACCATGCCTAGTCCATTTACAATTTTTTCATTTTAAATAATATGGGTTTTGGGGATCAAACTCAGTCCACCTGCTTGAAAGGCAAGCACACTAACTGAGCCATCTCTCCAGCCTATGGATTAAATTTATATTCCAGTTGCAATGTCTTTTCTTCTATATATATATATATATATATATATATATATATATACATACATACATCTTAATGCATTTGTTAGCTTGAGCCTCACCTAGAAAGTGTAGTAGGAAAAAATGATGTGGCCGACTTTAACTGGTAAAGGTGACCACCTCTGAGAGAATGAGAGGGGCCCATCTGTGAGCCCACAGGCCCAGAGCTTGCCCACTTGAAGGACTTGCTTTATGGACTCTCCCTACTGCCCTCCCCACTGTGCCTCTGAGGTCAGGACTGCTGAGCCCCCATAAACAAGCTTCGAGTGGAAAGTGAATAATGGAGCCTAAATTAGTGAGGAGGAAGTTAAATTGAAAGGTGCTGTTTTTGGTGAGCAGTAATGGGGAGAACAGCCATGTGAACTCTCGGGGACTTTGGGACCAGGAGAGCTATTGCCTTTCCTCCGCCGATGCTAATCATCATAGAGAGTAATAGACTCCTGGGATGTGTGAGGGGGGGTGAAGGGGGTATGGTGACTTCACGTAGCCCTGCACCATGGGATGATAAAGGAGGTTGGGAGTGTCAGTGGATTGGGAATTGATCTGCCATGCAGGGACTCTGGGGTCCTGTTTCTCCTTCTGATCACAGATATCTAAACAAAACAAAGAAGGTTAGTGATAGTGACTGTTTGGATGTGTGATTACACTGGTAAATAAATGCTTGCAGAGGTTTTCTGTCATTGGCCATGTGTTGGGTTTCATCAGAATGATCTCATAATCTACAAAATAATGGCCTAAGGTGAGAACCATTGCGATTTAGCAGGTGACTAAACTGAGGCACGGAGTGATCAAATGACTCTTACACAGTCTAGTAAAAGTTCTGTGCCCCTGTCATTCCAGTGAGATGCTCACCAAAATGGTTGGAATCATCTTATTAATAAGGATGCTGAGTAAATTGATTCTCAGTCATTTCATGCAAATATTCGCAGAAAAGAAAAAAAAAAGTTAGGGCTGCCTGGTGGAAATGATAGCCAGGCCAGTGCTGATCCTGTTTGAGAGAGTCAGCTTCTCAGAGGTAGCAGGCCTCATTTGCATACAATAAATGTTTTAATTACTAATGATCCTTTCCAATTAATTAAAAAGTATGTCTGTCATGGCACTGCTTTCTTGGCAGCATTTTTATTGACAATGAGTTTGTACGCATATTTAAGCGGTTCGGTGACACAGCTTCTCAATGTTTCCTAACCCAGGCTCTGTGTGGTTGAACATCCTGTTAACAGATGAGTTTTCCTAACCTGGGGGAGGGGGGGGTTAAGAAAGGAGAGCGCTGTGCCGCACCCTGGGCTTGGGAGTACCTTGCTGGCCATCCCCTCATTCTATCCGTGGTGGCTGCCTTTTCCTGGATGTGTGCTTCTTGTGATCTGCAAGAGGCAATTTGCGAAGTTGGGGCCCTCTGTGAACAGGGGTACGGTGTTGCCGCTGTTAGATGCAGTCTAGACTTTCCACCTCCCCTGTGGCACTTTTGGCAACTTGACAGGTATAATTGATGAGTTATTCTAAGAATGTGATTCCTGAGTAAGTCAGAGTGGAGCGACTGTGTTTCTGAGTAGTTAATGTGGCTGGGGGAAAAGGCGGATGGAGGGTGGGGGCTGGGAAGCTGGAGGGAGAAGGGGAGGAGGGTCTTTGTTCAAACCAAGTGAGGTACTAACTCTGATTCAGAGAGAGAAGAGTGACAGGGAATCCTCATAGACACGACTGTGACTGAGGTATGGGAGTTGGGAAGTGGCTTTTCCAGCTCACTCCAGCATCCTGGGAAAGGCTATGGAAGCAGCTTGGACAGCAAAGTCTCCATGCCCACTTTTCCTGTGTGTCTAATGGGAATGCCCAAAGCAGCTTCCACTGTGTTGAGAATTCACTGCCTGTCTCTCTCTCCCTACCAGCCACTTCTATCCCAAGGGTGTGCAGATTTGAAGGCAAGCCAAGAAAAGGAAGCAGTCGAGGTCCTGTTCTTGGGTCTCCTTTTGCACCACAGTGCCAGAGGGCATAGGAGGCAGCAGCAGGGGCTCTGGAGCAAGATCTTGTTTGCTTCCAAGAGAAGTAAAGGGAGCTACTTTGCTGAAATTGGCCTGGCACCTCCACACAATACTAGAGGGAGCCAGTCAGGATTTGTGGGATCAGTCCATTGTCCAGGCTTTTGGTCCCTAAGGTTTTCCCCTTTTCCTTACCACACATCATGCACCCAAGGAGAATCTTTGTTTCCTCCAACAGTCCCCACCCCAGTCCTCCACAGCCTTTCTGATTGTGAACACTGACCTCTGCTCCCAGAATTTTCTCCCCTGGATACTCAACTAGGGTTGGTTCCTCTGTCCTTCACTTCTCAGGGGGAAGACTCAGAATTCCCCATCTCTGTAGTTTGTAGCTTTACATTCTTTTTAAATCTAGCATCTATTTGTTGATACAGACACCATTATACTATTGGATTTTTGAATGTCAGTGGATCACTGGGACCATCCACACCTATACATCTTTCAAATGATGGATGGACCCCCTAGATACCAACTCTTCTTTAGAAGAATTAAACTGCGCTCCTAAAGGTTACCAATACTGCATCTGCCCTGAGACTCCCTCACTTTTCCTTTTGGGAAGAGTCTATCAGACAGGGAGCTCTCTATATACAATCTAGTTCAGTGGCTACCAGAGAGGTGTTTAGCTTGTGTGTGACTTTGGTAACTTTGTTTTCCTCCATAAAATGTGGCTTAACTGCAGTATTCTGAGGTCTATATGAGGGGTGAAGTAAGAGACAAAACACCATAAAAATAAAATATTGCTCCCCCCCCCACACAACATGCCTGGCTGTCATAGAACTAATCATCATGTAGACCAGGCTGGCATCATACCTGGAGATCTGTCTGTCTCTGCCTCCCAAGTGCTGGGGTTAAAGATATGCACCACCATTGCCCGCCCTTAATTTTTTGTTTGTTTGATTGATTTTTGTTTTTTGTCTTTTAAAAAAATATTATTTTTTGTGTATAGGTGTTTTACCTATATTCATACCTGTGCATCCCTTGCGTGCCTGGTGCCTCTGGAGGCCAGAAGAGGGCATCAGGCCACCTGAAACTGGGGTTACAGATGGCTGGGAAACTGGGGTTACAGATGGGTGCTGGGAATTGAACCTAGTTACTCCAGAAGAGCAGCCAGTGCTCGTAACTGATGACCTATCTTTCTAGCTCCTCTTCTTTTCCTCTTAGCTTTTCCTGTAAAGTAGTGCTTTGGGGACGAAGATGCCCCCACCTGCCCTGGTATAGGCACTAGCTTTCCTTATCTTAGTGTCTCCCCTGGCTTTACAGGACTCTCTGGGTGTCCCTTGTTCTTCATTTTCTCAGTGGCATTAGTGTGAAGCTGGTGTTTTGTTCCTTTGGAGGCCTTCAGTTTTCTGGCCTTCCGCCTCTTTGCCTGCCATTTCAGTTGCTGGTGTTTTCTGGCATCTCCTGGGAGTTCACGGCATAGTGTTATTTCTATAATAACACAGCCCACGTTATGTCAAGTCACTTTCCTTTGTCATCATACATCAAAGGTGACTTTAGCCCCACTTTAGTCATAAGGACCTAGCTCTATAAAGGTGTAAACCCCCTGCACTTTTACTTTGCTTTGGGAAGATCACTGAAGAAAGGCCAGTAGGTTTCTAGAAAGGTAAGTTGAAAATTTAGACTCTAGAAACTTAAGTTAAAACTTTAATTGCTGCATCCCCCAAATAAAAGCGACATACAGAATTGATTTTAATATGTGTTATACTACACCTAAAATATTATTTCAACCCTTAACTAGTGTAGAAATTATTGGACATGTTTGTATATTTTGCTGCACTAAGATTTTAAAATTTGGTATGCATTTTACATAATTTCAATGTAGACAGTTCTATTTTAAGTATTCAATAGTCATGTGGCTAGAAGCTTTCTTATTAGATCTTGCAGATCTGGCATACTTATTTCAAAGACACTGACTCTCAGAAGTATGATGAACTAATGAAAGACAGGAATGACCTAAGTCTCACTACAGTGCTTTTTTCTTTGTATGCTTTTCACCGGTCTTTTATCATGCAGAAGCCAAGTCTGTTCATCATATACTCCGGCTCAAGCTAGGGAGAGCTTCACAATTAGTAGGCTTTGTCACAGTCCCTTGTCTGTCCCCAAAGTTCTGTTTTATTCTTTGCAGTGACTGAGAGAGTGTCTTAATTCCTCAGCGAATCTATGATGTAGGGTTGTAGAAAGCCACGGATTTTCTGTCTTGCAGAAGATGGTAGAATGGAGCTATTACTGCCCAGAACTTCCCTTACAATGTTCCTATGGATTTATGTGTTATCCACCCCCGACCCGCTGAATCCCTGGAAACCATGAGAAGTGCCCATGGCCAGATATTCTGGTATGTCAAGGGGCAGTGCCGGGAGAGCCATTTCCAGTAATGATCCCATGGTGACAAGCTGGCCATAAAGTGATTGAGGATGACATGAATGATGCTTCTTCCATTGGAGAACAAGGTCAGTTACCTTGGTGGATGACGAAAGCAGGGACCTTTTATTTTTTTTTTTCAGTGAGGGACCATTTGTTAATCCCCCATCTTTGTCGCATTACTGATGAATCATTCATTTGTTCTCGTCACCCAGCTAAGCTTAGTTTTTTTGCAGGAGGAGATCTGAAAACTTCTTGAATTGTAGTGTCTTTACTGGCTTCAGGAACCCTCCAGTAGAAAGTCTTATTTATGGTGATAATGGTTCTGGTTATGATTATTGACAGCTGCTATTATAAACATCATTATTATTTAGTGTTAATCAACAGCTGTTGGAAAGGTGCACTACAGAACACAGAATTAGCCCTTGTCCTTGCAAATGGGATCATAAGAGAAGAGTGACAGGCAGAGACACCCTGGTCTACCTAGGAAAAAATACATTCTCAGGAAATAGGGCTGACAAAATAAGTCCAAAGGTTATAATTTTAGGGCTTTGGTAGGGTCTACTATGGCACCCGGAACACAGGTTAGTAAAATGGAAAATAGAATTTCCCAAGAAAGAAAGTCGGTCGCTGTTGTCCATTTACTGTTAGAGGGAGTTATTAAGAATAAATACAGGGAAAATTAGCCCTGTGTTATGTTTTGTTGCCATGTAGGCAATTTCAGACTTTAATTCACTGGTGTAACTTGTGTCCTCAATGACTAGAGTAGGCCTTGAAATATTTTCTGTGTGAAAAGGTCAAGGCAGGGAGCATTAGGGTTTCAAATTGATGCACAGGTCCAGGTTCTGATGCTGGCAAAACTCTCTGGTACTGGGCTCCATACCTGCATGATGAAAATGCTCCCTCTCTTAGGGTGGTGAATGCTCCAGTTTCCCATAGTCCTCTGTGTTCACAAGTTATTTTTATTTTGGACCCGGTCCTTCTAAAGGCATTTATATTTCTCAACCTTTGGATCTAGAGCAATGGCTCTCAACAGGACTGATTTTTGTCAAAAATAAACTATTTTATAGTGTCTGGGAACACTATTTTTTGGTGAATATGCAGACTGATTTCCATGGCACATGTGTTATTTACATTTTTTAATAGACTGAATATTATCATTCATCATCGTTGATCTAGACTCACAATATAAGCAAGGTTGTTGGAGTGAGCAGAAAGAGTTCTTGTTTGGGGAACAAATGTTTCATTTACTTTGATTTGAACATGTGAGTTAACTTCTCAGCTTTGATGTCTCCATTATAATCTAGGGACACTAGTGCTTGCATTCATAATATATTAAGAATTACAGTGTTGTTTCTGTCACTATATTCTGCTACAACATTAATCTCTTTCTCCCCAAATTTTTGTTGCTCAACTTTTCTAAAAATTAAAAGAAAAAATATTTTATCCTTTAGGAGGAACACAGGGCTGAAAAAAACAGTGTGCTGTACCAGGCTGCCTCGTGCAGCAGTGTAGTGCAGCTAGGGTATGAGCCCGTGCAGGAGTATAGAGCAGTTAGGGTATGGATTCAAAGCGTCTCATGTGCATCGGTTATCCATGGGTGCAACAAGCTCTTGCCTCACGGATGTTCACTGACATGGGTGGGGGACAATTAAGTCATGTCCTTGGGTCTAGGCCTTGAGTTGCAGTTCCTGTTGGTTGTGGTGTCTTTGTTTGGTTCTGTAGATTGGCTAGCAGTGTCATATGTCTTTCAAGGAGCGATTCTTCATATGAAAAGTGTAAAAAATGGTTTTTGTCACATTGACTGCTTCTAGCAACATACACTGCTTGTCACTCTTGGCCATGATGGCTGTTTGGCCTCTAAGGGCCTTGTAGGCTTTGCTTCCTCTCATCCTGTCTTACATGGAAGTATGGTAGCATGGGTCTCGAATCCCAGAATTCTCAGGCTGAGGTACTCAAGGGGTGAGAATGGCAGGGGCCACCAAAACAAAATATCAAGGCAACAAAGAAGGCCTTTGTTTGGGCATCTTGTACCATGTTATAAATGTTATGCTGTAGTTGACTTTGTAGCCTATAACTCTGGGAGTCATTTCACGAATATTCTGCCTGCGTGTGTGTGTGTGTGTGTGTGTGTGTGTGTGTGTGTGTGTGTGTGTGTATTGGTGCACATGTGTTTGTGTGTGCCTGTGGAGGCCAGAGGTTGAGGTCTGTCAGCTTCTTCAGTTACTCTCTAACTTAATAGTTTTTGAGACAGTCTTTTATTTGAACCCAAAGCCAGCAAGCTTCTGGAACCCTTGCATTTCTGCTTTCCTGGTATTGGGATTGCAGATGCTAGCGGTTACACATGGCTTTTTATGTAGGTGCTGAATCTGAACTCAGGTACACATGCAGATAGTACATTAACAAGCCAGCAATCTGCCCAGCCCCAGATGCTTCCATCTTTTAAAAAACACTACAGTAAATTCCCACCATACCTTCTGGGCTTTTGCCTTTGGTCTTTCTGGTAGATGAAGAATCCTCTCCTTTTCCCCCTTCAAAGCTAAATCATTTCACACTGGAGTGAAGTGGGGACCAATGCACACTGCCTTCCACTGTCTGAAGGTTTCTGGTATGCATCTGTCTGCTCCAACTCATAAAGATGGCCACTGGATGCCCTCTAAGGAGATCTATCTATGGGAAATGAACTAGGCTCATGTTCAGAGGTCTCTCTTGCCTGTAGAAATGTCCCCTGACCTTTAGTTAGATGACTTGGAGCCTACAATCTTGGTAAACTCTTGGAAAAATGTGATCCCATTTGGCCTTGACATTCATGCTTATCCCTTTCCGGGCACTAAGTGTCACCCTTACCCACAATGCCCTGCTGCTTTTATCCTCCTCACTCTTGAAGGGCTACCTGGGCAGCCACATTTTTCATAAAGAGCTTCCTACCTGAAATAGCTTGACATTTGTGTGGTGCCTTGAACTACACAGCACATTTCATTTATATGCTCCGATCTGACCTTTCAAACCACCTGGAGGTTGGAAGGAGAGGTCTCATTATCCCCTTTACATAAAAGGAAGTCATGCTGGATTGCCTGCGGTTATCCACCAGGTACGTGGCCCAGCTTGTCTTTGAATACTGGTTTGTCCTGGCTCCAGCCTGTCCTACCCACCCCTACTGATGGACTGCACTTTTTTTTTGTTTTGTTTTTGTTTTGTTTTTTTTGGTCACTCCAGACTCCATATATATATTCCTTTTTTTTTTTTAACTTCTGATTTATTTTTCAAAGGTGTTTTTGTCAGTAGCCCAGCCAGTCTGATTTCTTTTTCCCTTTCACAGGCATGTCTTACCCCACTGTGCAACGTTGCTCCTTCTTGATGCCCCTGTGAACCTCAGTACTGGCTTCTTTTTAGTTGATCTTGAGCCATTCCCACAGACTCCTTCCTCTTCTCACCACCCCCACCAGTTTTGTTTCTCTTTCCTTCAGGCGAGCTCACAAGGGCTGTGGTGCATATTTTTACCATGAAATTCCCATGTGAATATTTTATCTGTGGCCTTCTTCCTGAAGGGCTAAAAGTTCAAACCTATTATTATTATTATTATTATTATTATTATTATTATTATTATTATTTTGGAGGGTTGGGACTTACAGAAGTTCCATTGAGTGGGTCTCTCCCTCTGTGTCTGAGGAAGGCCTGGGTGCCTGAGAATGAGGACAAGTGGCAATGGAGTTTAGATATAGGTGTTGGCTATGAGAATACTTGCTACTTTCTCACCCTGTTAAATTGTAGCAGTATTTAGGAAACTGGGACCAAGTGAGCACAACCTTCCTGAAAGCCTGCTGCCCTAGCTGAGAAGATAGGAAGTACATTCTGAGTGTGTGTTCATTTTTGCTTTATTTTTCCCCATTGGTTTGCTACCCTTTAGAAATACCTCTAACCCCCAATGTTTCTCTCTTTTCTTAAAAAGTCTCTATGTTCTTTTGACATAAGTCAGCAAAAGTTGAAGCTAGTGTGGATGGAACTAAGTTCAGGAAGAATTATTTTCCAAGGCAAATCTTAACTCATAGCTGCCAGTTAAAGGGCATTGCCAAGGCTGGCATCATCTCAGCAATGTGGGCATCTTTCCTAAGGTGAAGGACTTACGGTGCTCTTACTCCAAGAAGCTCCACTGCTGCTTGGCCTGATGTCTGTGGGCATTATTCTGGGGACATTTGGATAGAATACACAAGTCAGGACTTCCCTAAGAATAAAAAACCCCAAAAGGTGGGGCAGGATAGATGGTAAAGTGCTTGCTGTGAGAACAAGAGGACCCCAGTTCAATTCTCAGGACCTACCTCAAAAGCTGCTCCCCGCAGCATGGGCCAGTCCTTCAAGGGTGGAGACAGGAGGGTCTCTGGGCTAACTAGTTTTGATGACTTGGTGAGCTTCAGGGTCCATGAGAGATCCTGTCTCAAAAAATGCAGTGGAGGCCGGGCATTGGTGGCACATGCCTTTAATCCCAGCTCTCAGGAGGCAGAGGCCGGCGGATCTCTGTGAGTTCAAGGCCAGCCTGGTCTACAGATCGAGTTCCAGGACACCCTCCAAAGCAATACAGAGAAACCCTGTCTTGAAAAAACAAAAATAAAAACAAAACAAAACAAAAATACAGTGGAGAGGGGCTAGGGACTAGGGAGACATCAGGCATCTGGATTGCACAACAAGGATCTATCTGATCAGCATTTAAAAACCTTCTATGGCTGTTAAAAGCAAACAGAGTCAAAATACCTTTCCTTTGCTGAGGCACCATAGGATCTTCTTGCCATAGCATCACTCAATTAGCTAAAGCCTTGGTTAAACACATCCTTAAGGGATTGCTTTTTGTGGGATCCTTTGCTTTCTGTCGTCCTTGGCTCTAGATTCCATCTGTAAGGTGGTCTGGCCATCTCTAGCACATTTCCCTCCAGTCCCCTCCAGTGCATGGTCCTGCACTGATAAATACCAGTGCAGGACCGAACCCACCTGTACTTGTACCACTTGTAGTTGGTCAGAGGCTGTCACCTTCAGACCCAAAGAACATTCTCATTCTGTTAGATTGGATCTTTCTGCTTATAGAACAGACATGGAGGTGATGTCTGCAGAGCTGCTTTTGAACTGGGTCAGTTCTGGAATTCAGCAGCTGCCCCCTTAGAGTACCTGGGCTAACAAAGTCCCTGTGGTTGCCATGAACGAAAGGAAAGAGGACCATGACAGGGCTCTACTGAGGTCTTGAAAAGCCATCAGAGGTTTCAAGAAGTCCCCATTCATTCTCAGCTCAGCCAATGCTGAAAGGTGTGGTGACTTTGCTGTCTCCTGGCAAAGGCCACCAGTAGCAGTCGGTTGCCATCTCTCATGAGCAAAGTGTGCAGGCTCCTTCCTAGAGGAGTTGGCAAAGATGGAGACCCTGACCTTAGAGTTGTGGAAGGGTTTGGAGTCCTTCGGAACCAGGCATGTCATGGTCTTACCTAGCTCCCCTTAGTGTTCAAGCCCTTCCCCAGCCTTGGCCACCTGCCTCACTGTGAGCTGTCTTTCCCAGTTGCTCTAGAAAACAGATGAGTTTACACTCTGTATTGGGATCCTCTGAAGATTAGCTTGACCTGAAGCCCAGCCCATGCTGGAGGGACTGGAGACAGTGTCTTCCTCCTGAAGGGCTGGAACTATGTCCTTTCCAGGTCTGGCTGAGAGCTGTCTTGATTCCATTCAGCTACCCCAAGGGTGGTGATGTAGCCCCAAGGCTCCAGAACAGTAATCCACACAGCTAATCCATTTAGGCAAAGCTGTTAGTTGAAAGGTAATCTGGTTAGCTTCCTTTGTCCTATCCTCCGGTTTCTGCCATAGCAGAGGGACTTGCATCTCTTTTCCCAGACTCCTGCATCTTTGCTGAGATTGCTTGACTCTTCCTTCTGCCTTGGCAGAAAAAGCCACCTGACTTGTTCTAGGTCCTGCTTAGTTACAGGCTGTGACGCTCACTGTGCCCATAGGTAGGACTGAAGAGCAACAAAGCTTGGGAGAATGATAGCCGTGCTCACCGAAGTTGACCTTGGACAGTCCCACCTTTTACCTGGTTTTCATATCTACATTCATGTCTGAATTCCACTATTCATTTATTTATTTATTTATTTATTTATTTATTTATTTATTTTAATTTGGTCTTTAGCACTCAGGGAAAGCATCCTGCTAGCTTTTTGTTGTTGTTGTTTTGTTGTATTTGATATTAGTATCTTTCTCTGTTTAAATTACTTTCAAATATGGGCAGAGGCCCCTGCCTATAGCTATGTATGTATATACATCCCTTTGTATATACACAGCTTGCTTACACCAAGCATGAGCAACTCTCACAGAGAGTTTCCATACATCTGCCCTGTATCCCACACGCCCAACCTTGCCCAACAGCCATGGCTTCCCACTGGTTCTGTGTCTATTGCACACATCCCCTAGACCCCAACAGACACCCTAAAAAATGCAACTAAATTATTGCCTTGCACAAGTGGGCTTTTGCTTTTGAGAGAGCTCCCTGGGCTTCTAATTTCTCTTAGATTTCTTCTGTCCTCAGAGGTCCCCAAAGGTACTTGTAGAATGTTTGCCGTTAAACGGTTGTAAATTAGGGGCTGAGTATATGAAGCGTTAATGAAGGCTGGGATTGGAACCATTCCACATCCCCAGGCTGCCAGGTTTTCAGTCCAAGAAGTCGCTTGCTGGAGGCCTGAGTTCCTGAGTGTCAGGTTTCAGCTCTCCTTTCTTCTTTCTTTTTCTTGCCTCCCTCCCCCCTTTTGTTCTCCAGCCGCCCTTTTTCTCTTACCTTTTTTTTTTTTTATTGCTCACCTCGTTCCTTCTAAAACCTACTCCCCCTTCCTTTTGGATTTTTCTAAAAGCAGCTACGAGGAACACAGTGTTTAATGAAGCCAGGAAAGCAGCCTTTCTTTTCCTGCCTGAGACAGAGCCAAAAGAGTTTATTCGATTTTTTTTTTTCTTTTAAAATTTCTTCTTTGTGTATGTTTGCCTCATTTCATTCTCTTTAAGCCCATGCTGGAATTAATTCATGCAAAAGACAGTCATTTATGAATAAGTCCTTCAGCTAAATAGAGTAAGAGAACTTTCAGGTCTGTTCCTTATATTGGACATGAAAAGTAGAGAATAGTGCAGCTGGGTCCCAGGGGCTTTCCAAATGTAGCCTGAGACCATCAGAGGGTTGATATGGTTGATACCATTAAGTGAAAATATAAATTCATAGCAAGATATGAAAAAAAACTATTATGTATTTCTAAGAGAGTGTGCCTGAGTCACACTGGTATGTTTTTAAGCTGCAATGTGTAGGTTACACAAGGCACTGTGTGTTTTAAAAAATAAACTTACAAGTTTAAGTATGACTTTTATGAAAAATTCCTTTATACCCAAGAGGATGCTTGTGGTGTCCATGAACTGTAGGAAGAAAACCTACACTTGGCTTTCTTGGGTTCTGAGTATTTTCTGGGTACATGTTAAATTATTTGTTTTTGTTTTTTTGAGACTGAGTTTGTCTGTGTAACAGCTCTGGCTGTCCTAGAACTCACTTTGTAGACCAGGCTGGTCTCAGACCCACAGAGATCTTCCTGCTTCTGCTTCCCAGGTGCTGGGATCAAAGGCGTGCACCACCACTGTCTGGCTACTGTTGAGTTTTAATCTTAATATGGTGTGTGCCTTTTGGTTTAGAAAACATGGCAGCTGTACCTATGAAGTAGTAACAAGTAATTTCAAGAACACACTACTTACTGATTGTGAAGGACACAAAGGGCATCATCTTGTTTATTTCTGTTGCGCTCCCATTTTAGAAAGAAAGTGGGGGTCACAGATGTCTCAGGGCCATACTGTGTTTGTTGTTTGCCTTTGGGCTTACCTGTTTCATCTGCACTGTTCAGTGGTCCATTCCTATCGTCACCATGCTGCCATGGTCTCATTCCTCACAGTTTTCAGTTTAACATCTGACGCACCTTTCACTCTGATAGTAATTCATTCATGCGTTTAGTAGCAGTATGTACTGAGTGCCTGTACTATACTAGGTTGTCCTGCTATTCCAGACAGCACCCAGTGACAGCTGCTTGTCTTGGGACCTAACAATTCAGTCCTCAAAGAATGGGGAACAGACGTGGCATCTCATTCTGTCCTATAATGCATTGCTATGCAAGCCACTTAAGACCGGTATAAATAACTTATCAAAATAGCCATAAAGGACTTGGCAAACAAAATGAACTGCTAGAGAAGACTGCATTAAATTTTAATAGGAAGAATTCTTAGTAATAAGTAGGAAACACATCTTGGCATATAGCTGAGTCATTCCTTTGAGGCTTTTTCTGTGACCTCCTCATATCAAGGACTGAGGTAGTTTTATTTTGTTTTCCTCTTTACATTTGTGAAATACTGCATTATAGTTGTTTCCCCTCTGTTTACTTTTTTGAAAAGTTTATTTATTCTTATATACATTGGTGTTTTGCCTGCATGTATGTCTGAGTGAAGGTATCAGATCTTGGAGTTACAGACAATTGTTAGCTGCCATGTGGGTGCTGGGAATTGAACCTGGGTCCTCTGGAAGAGCAGTCTGTGCTCTTAACCTCTGAGCCATCTCTCCAGCACCCACCCCCACTCTGTTTTCACATAAATAATGAAAGAACCTAAAGAATGGAGAATGACCAAAGATGCTCCCTCTTGCATTTCATGGTGGTAGAGGCCTTCTGCCACTTCTCCATGCTGAGAGACAGTGGGGACACTCATAAATGCACACACACACACACACACACACACACACACACACACACACACACACACACACACACACGCCGGTCTTGAGCATCTAAGAGTGAACAGAGGTTTAGCCAGGTGTATGGGTAGGGGTTGGAGAGGGGCAGAGTGGCAGAGTTCTTACTAAAAAGTTTTTGTTTTGTAGAAGGATGGCCTTTCATCAGTGCCAGGTCCTGGACTGTCATGTGGAGAACCTGTGTTAGAACAGAGGAAATGTCTGAGGGCAGGCTGGGTTGTGAGTTTAGCTTCTGCTTCTCCCTTTAGGAAGGTTGGAAGCACACTTAGCAAGGAATGGTAGGTCTCTCACCCAGCAGCTGTGTTGATGGCTCTTTTAGGTGTGTGTGTGTGTGTGTGTGTGTGTGTGTGTGTGTGTGTGTGTGTGTGTGTGTGTGTGTGTGTTTGCATTTGTGCACACATATGGAGGTCAGAGGAACCTTGGGTGTCATCTTTAAGAGGGTCCATCTCCTTTGAGACAAGGTCTCTCACTGGCTGGGCAATCATCAGGTATGCTGGGCTGCCTGTCCAGGGAGCCCCAGGGAGCCCCTGTCTCCACCTCCCCAATGCTGGGATTCCAAGCCCAGGTGCCACTAGGCCTGGATTTTTAAAACATATTTTCAATGTGAGTTCTCACGCTTGAGCCCAGGTCTTGATGCTTGCAAGCGATCCTTCTAGCATGTTTTCTCCTCCTCCTCTTCTTCTTTTGGTTTCTCTGTGTATCCCTGGCCGTCCTGGAATTCGATCTGTAGACCAGGCTGGCCTCCAACTTGGAGGTCCACCTGCCTTGCCTTCCGAGTGCTGGGATTAAAGGCTTGCACCACTACCTGGCACTTCTTCTTTTAACAAATGGTTTATTTTCCCATGTCTCCCTTCTCCCATATGTCTCATACTCATGGCCTGTTATTCTTTAATTATTATTATTACATATATGCATAGAAATTTGTAAATATAACCTGCTGTGTCTGTATAGTATTGCTCATATGAATATGTTTTTATGGCTGACCACCTGCTATTAGATAACCAGTTAGGTGGGCTCATCTGTGGGGAGGACTGATTGTCCCTCAGCAGTCAGAGGGGTGGGGTCATGTGAGATTTCCCCATCCATGTAGGCTTGTCAACAGCTGTTGTCATTGTTCAGGTCTTGTTTAGGCTACCAAACTGTTGATTACATTGATGCAGATTTCCTGTCACATATAGTAGACACAATCTCACAGAGGATGTCCTGGTCCTCTGGCTCTTACAATTTTTCCACCCCCTCTTCCACTGTGTTCTCTGATCCTATGTGGAGAGTTCTGTTGTAGGTGGTGCAGTTGGGGCTGAGCATTACATAGTCAGTTGTTCTCTGCATTTTGACCAAATGTAGATTTCTGTAATGATCTTTGTCAGCTTCAAAAAGAAACATCCTTGTTAAGAGGTGAGGCCTACATTTATTTATGTGCTTGTATAATAAGAATTAGTATTTAGAATGCTGTTAGAAATTATGCTGCTTTAGGAAAGAGATAGTGTAATGTTCTCCACTAGGTTCCATGGCCTTACCAGCCATGGGTAGCTAGCTGACTAGGTTTACAAGACTAGGCATGAATTTCCTTGTGTTGAGTGGGTTTCGAGTGCAGTTAAGTGCAGCTATTGGCTGCCCTCAAGATGTAACTGCTGTTGTTGCACCTTTGGGGATATCTTGCTGTGCTGGTCATTGTTGTGGTCCACCACAGTTGACAGTTGATTACTTTTCTCCCTTGGCAACTTACATAGCACCTTTAGGTCTATATTGTTTTGAGAACCTCTTGGACTCTCCTGCCCAACAACTCAAAAGGAGGTTTCTCATGCTTGGTACCTATGTTCTTGTTACGTAGTTTACAGCACTCAGGGGGAGCATTATCACCCCAAGTGGTGTAACTTCCACAGATACTTGCTCAGCCTGTGTTCATTGCCGCTCTAGTCACAATAGCTAGGAAATGGAAAAAGCCTAAATGTCCTTCAACTGACGAATGGATAAAGAAAATGTGCAAATATAGAAGGCATTCTATTCAGCTGTAAAGAAAAATGAAATCTTGAAATTGGCAAGTAAATGGATAGAAGGAGAAAATAGTGTGTTGAGCAAGGTAATTCAGATTCAGAAAGACAAGCAGTGCGTTCTTTCTTATTTGTGGTTCCTAGCTCCAAAGCTCTAGATTGTATATAACCGGGAGTCACTGCAGAAACCAGGAAAATAAAAATGAACCATGGGGATGAGGAAAGAGCTCTAGACAGAGGAATAAGAGGACACAGGTACTGTGAAGAGGATGATATGAAAATGAGGATGGGGTGGTAGGGGGAAAGGCTTTGGCTGGTGGGAGGGCAGTACAGAGAAAGGGTGGAAGGAAATATAAATAATAGTAAAAATGTTTGAAAATGCTGTAGGGAATCATTATTTTATATTTACCTAAAATTACATTATATATATATATATATAATATATATATATAATGTAATTATATATATATATAATTATATATATATAGGAAGTTTTGCCTTTCTCTTCTTTTTAAAGTAGGCACAATATAATCCCGTCAATTCAAGCCCCTAGGTTTAAAATGTTAGGTGATTTATAAAGCCTTTTCATAAAAAGCAGCTGACTAGGTATATAAATAATACAATGATTAAATTATTAAATAAATATTGAGCATTTAAATGTGTAGGGTGCTGGGTTTATGTACTCGAGGTAGCCCTAGGGTGTACAGAGTCGGTTGAAAGAAATAACTTCAAAGGCTTTGTAAAGTAAACAGCATCTACTTACATACCAAGTCTAATTTATACCCTGGTCTGAGAAGCAGGTCTTGATGAGGCTTCCTCTCTGTAGTTGCAGTTTATTAGTGTTAGTGTTCATGTCTCATAAAGTTTTAAGATTTTAATTTTCACTGGGATTCTATAAATTTAGACCCCTTTGGTAATACACACCATTCTCCTAATGTCCCTAAATTGTTTAGGTTTATTGTCCCTTTCTTTGCTGTAGCAGTAAACAAATTGCTGACTGTGACCATGAAGAAGATGGTGTGGAAGGTCAAGCCAATCCCTTTCAGCTTTAAAGGGTTTAAAAATCGTCATCATTATTCAAGAGTTATAACCCCCTCTTTTAAATATGTAAAACGGCTCAGATCTTCCAGTCCCTGTAGCAAATGAATTCTGCAGTGGGTCTGTTTAGTCTGGTAGTCATGCATGGCATCCCATCCCTTGCCATTCCCATGATATCAGGGACTTTGTGGTGTTTCTCTGACCTTACCACATGGCAAGGACTTCATATTTATTTAATGAAAGCCAATTTGTTATTTGCACACAAAAACTTGAGATACCTGTGAATTTTATAAGATAGCTGATATAGGCATCAATACTGCCTTATATCTGAATTGACTTTTTTTTTTATTGAAGAGGAGTTTCAGAATCTTGTAAAATGGTCTGTTTACAGTGATGGGGTAACTCATTCTGCCTTAAGATAGCAGGGAAGAATTCCAGCATGCTATGGAATGGGGTTTGTGGATTGTGAAGGGTGATGGAGAGAGAGGAGCTAAAGGATGGGCAGGTGTCTCACCAAGCTGAGTACACAGCATGGGCAAACACAGTCACAGGACCAGAGTGGTAGGCCCAGGGACAAATTGATTGGGGCCACATTATGCCAAATTTAACATGCAATCTTGAAGGAAATGAGATACTGCGTGAGAGGTTTGAGGAGAGAGGTGAGGCCAACACAAGTCAGGGTTGTGCTTTAAGGTCATTTTGGGGTCTCTTTGGAAGATGAAGTACAGTGAGGGGTGCTACTGGGGCAGGGGGAACCAGCTAGAAGTGAGAGCGTATGGTAGAGTAAAACAAACGAGTTACAAAAGCTCCTTTGGAGAGTTCACTTAGGAGGCGTGCTTGGGGGGACAGTTTGGAGGGTAGCACTTTAGAGAGCATAGATCAAGGTTGTCAGGGGCTGAGGAGAGCTATGGGGGAAGGAGAAAGGGCTTCTATGAGTCTACTTTTGAGACACTCATGGCCTATCCGGGTGGACGTGTCTAAGCAAGGGCTGGCAGTTACTGTATCTGCATCCTCACGGAGGTAGAGGCCAAGGCTTGGATGTCGTCAGTGTCGGTGGCCGCTGAGTTCTCGGGTGGGTCTCTGATGATCTAAAAGTGTACTGAGAAGACAAGGGCATTACAGGACCCCAAGAATATACATATTGCAAGGAAGGCAGTGGAGGGAATGAGAAAAGGATTCTTCAAAAGGCAGGGGAGAGATGTGGAGGAACTGGCATTTTGATGGCAAAGAGACCGAGAACTGTGGCCTCAGCCATGTTTCTAGAGGCTACAGGCTTTCCCTGGGTTCTTCTGTATCTCTTACAATACCTGTTACAGCTGTCAGTTTACAGCTTTCTCCCAGTAATCTATAAGCTCCCTGAAAATGGGCAGAATATACTTGGTCTTTGTGCCTCAGTCTGGAATGGCAGATAGATTTCGTCCTGTGTATCAAGTCTTGACTATTCTGAGTCCAGAGTCTTCGGAGAAACACATTTGAATCCATTAGTGGGTTCTGATGTGGATTCAGGATCCAGGGCCGATGGCAGCTTGCCACGCATTTTTCCTTCTCCATGTCAGGTACTTGTTCATTCATTATTCACTAGATATTTACTGAGCACCCAGCGTGTGCCAAGAACGGTGCCAGGTGCTCAATAAATGTTGATTGAATAAATGCTGAATGGTTAAAGGCTTTGATATCTTTTATACAGAATGGAAAAGACCTCACATTGGGTGAGCGGGCCGTGAGAATACAGCTCAGGCTAGCTCCGTGTGGTGTGCAGCAAATGTCGCCCTCCACATACATCGTAGCAGAGTGCTCAACACAAAATCGTGTTAATGGAATTGCAGCAGTTAGTGATCTTAATAGAGTGGACTGTATAGATCTGTAAGCGTCTAGTTTTACTTGTGGACCCTTGCATCTCTACGTGAGTACTGCAAGAGACATGGTTAAATGTTCTTGTGCCTTTTGGGGGAATGAGGTCACAGGGATGCCTATTGCTTAACTGGTCAGCAGAGCAGAAGATGGAGCAAAGATTAGAACTCAGGTTGACTCCTGCTTCAGCTCTTGGAAATTATGACCCGGGTTGGCATGGTCACTACAAAATATGGCAAAACTCCTTAGTAGCTGCAAGGAGAACTGGCTGCACTGGGGTTTTCCATGGAACCCAGTGGGCAGCAGGCAGAGGATGTAGGGTGGTGAAAGCTTGCTGGGAGGAAGGACAGAAGCCATTGGCTCCCCGAGGCACTGTGGGCTCCTAATTCATGATTATTTTTTCTCTGTAGCTAATTTTTGTTAAGTATAGGAATTCCAGGAATCTTTCAGGGATTGGGGGAGACTGCTGTCTCCTGAAATACGAAACATCTGTTCTTGGTCTCCTCGGAGCTCCACTGTCTGGGGCAAAAACACCAGAAGAAGAGTTGATATAAAACAGACGTCGCTTCAAACAATAGCCCCCCCCATTCATTAATGAGAAAATAAATTTAGGACCCAAGGCGTCAGAGTGTTCACAGAGTGTTCTTGTAGCACTGGCTTTTTCTTCTTCTTGTCCCCCTGAGAGAGGGAGAAGAGCCTAATTTCTATGAGTGTGAAGGCTACTACCTGTTGTCCACCATGCTTCATAATGTCAAGAGACTTTATTTATTTATTTATTGCACCAGTGTTTCCCTCTTACTAACTGCAGGCATGAATACTTAGAGGATAGGTAGCAGACAGAACACATGCAACATCACAAGCCACGTAGGCAAACTCCTGAAAGGACTGTTTCCATGTCCTCACAGCCTTCTCTCCCTTCTCCTGGGAACCTTACCATTTCTCCACAAGTCATCCCTCCCCTCGGCTCCCTACACATAGGCACTCATGCACATGCCTCACACACCCCGGACTCCCCAAGGTTCCCAGCTGCTCCAAGTGTCTGAGGACTGCACTTTGGTCGCACCAGTGAGAGTCATGTGGGTTATATGAGACCGTCCATGGTTTCTTGACTGGGTTTGGCAAGAGTTTGAGGCAGGTAGGAAAAGAAGACAGAGAGACCTATCCCTATTTGGTTATTGTGTACCCTAAGAGCTAATCCAGTGCCTGGCACGTATTAGGCACTCATTCTTTGTTCAGTGAAACACAGTGAGCAACTGCCCTTGAGTATTTTCAGCAGAGAAAGATGCCCTGTGACTGGTTGGTGGTGGAGACATCAGACACTCTCTGCTCCAGAAACTCATTGACCCCAAGGCTTGGTGCAAGTTCATGGATACAAGTTCAAGGGTCCAGCCTTCTTCTCCTGGACAGCTCCTTTTGTTTGTGAGATATGGTACTGAAGCCATGGCTACCTCCTCTTCTGCCTTCTCTGTCCCTGTGTTCCTGCTCAGCCCCATCTCTAATGAGCCACTTTGGCGCCAAGAACGCTCCCAGCCGTAGAGAAAAAGACTCAGGGGACTGGAATTGTGAGGGACAAGTAAGCTCTGAGCTTGGAGGGTGGTCCAGGGGGCCCTCCCTTGCCTTCTTTGAAGCATGGAGGGGCTGGTTCCAGGACTCTGTGGGAAAGCCTTTTGAAGGATGGTGCACTTGGGCCATGGGGCACCAAACTGCTTTAGTTGAGGGGTCCTTGTTTTGTTCCAAAGAAGACGTGGTGGGACTAACATAAAAGCAGCAGTTAGCAACTAGGAACCCAGTGGTCTGTATGGCTGCTTTCATAATTGCTGGTGAATTAAGCCACGGAGGCATGAGGGGTGGGTGGAGAGCGCTGTTTTGGGAGTTAAGGTCCTTGAGGAGTGATGATAGGATTATGATTGAGTCGAAACAAGCAATCAGAATACCAGAGGAGCTACCCACAACCAGTTCCATGCTGAGCCCCTCTGTTCTGTGACCTCACTCAGGCCTGTTGTCCTCAGTGATCACAGAAGTGGCATCTCCCTTGAGGAGGACTAGCTGGCTGGCCAACCCCGCCTGGCTCTCCTGCCAAAATGAACTGCGCACATTGGGCCTTGGAGGGACTGTTTGCATGCTCTTCTTCCCTTCAAGTCTGAGTTGGGAGGTGAGGAAAGAGAGAAAAGAGAAAAATCAAATTAAATGTGTGTCCAGCAAAATGAATTGTGTCTGCAGTCAGACTGACTTCCGTTTGTCTAGCTTTTTATTTTCTGAACTTTCGCCCACCATAAATCTTTTCCCTTCTCTTTTGTGCATTAAAATGTTCTTATTCTTTGTACCAACACTTCATCCTTTGGCTGGTCCTGTCTGTCCCCGGCTCTGTAACACACCCCATATTCTGTCCTCTGTCTCCTGATTGGAACCCCAGTCCTTTACTTGGAAACTTTTTGTTGTTTTAAGATTTCAGAATTTTTGTTTCTTGTTATTGTTGTGTGGTTAGGGGTTCATTTTGCCCTTTTTGAGGTGGGTCTGTCCTTCTAGGTGCAAACCAGGTTCCCATTTCTGTCTTTAAAATAAAATTGAGACCCTGCACATAGTCACCAGGGCTCAGTCCCCTCTCTGTTGTCTGCTTTGGAAAGTCTCAAGAAATTTAAAGAATGCGCTGGACTTTCTTGTCCTTGAGTTAAGCATTCTTTTGCTTTGAGGTATGGCATAAAAATTACTTAGGAAAATAAAACCAGGGGTGACATACCCCACAGGAAATGGGGACCTGGGCTTGCCTGATTCTTTAGCAGACACCGGAGTCAGGGCCTGCACTGTGCCTGGCCTCCTGCTAATGTTTCTTGAATCTCACTTTACCTCCAGCCAGAAGAGAGCTGACAGCCTGCAACAATGGCCTTCTTTCTTCCAGCAGGGCCAGTGTTTTGATAGGGTCAGGTTACACCCCAGCCTCCCCTTGGCCCATTTATAAACCTGACACTGGCAACATGATGTCATGTTACTTTTTTCAGCATTTCAATGAGGGAATTTTTAACCCCCCAGGTCAGAAGAATGATAGTTGATTTTTGCTGAAATGAACCATGGCGTGGTATAATATATGGGCTCCTAGTTAAGATGGTGGAAGCCAGGGTTGAAGAAGGGGGGTGTCTTGATCACACTGGCGTGGGTGAAGAGTGAGGTGTTTTCCATCTTGGATCTTACAGCTCCCAGCCACCTACTGTTTGCAAATGCTGCTGGAGGGAGCCTTAGAGCTGCCCCTGGTAGTTCTGGGATCTTGCTGGGATCCTGATCTCCAGTACATGGCCTCAGTGGCTGAAGGAGTTATTCTTAATTGGGAATGAAAGGGGCCCTGGGAGGGTTTTCCTGTGGTAGGTCCAAGTAGCCCTTCGAGCAGTGTTTCTGGGCTATGGCTTCCTCATCCTCCTGTTCACCAGCCACCTGTGGCCTTTCTGTGGCCAGTACCCGTGACTATAAAAGGACTCAGACTAGTTCCATATGTAGGGCTTACCATTTGTTCCTTTTGAATCAAAAGGCACAGCATATTCTGTAATGAATGTGTGTATGGTCTTCACCGGGAGCACAAACACAGGGGAGGCAGAGACAAGAGACGTGATGCAGCTTTCATTTCTATGAGGTCTCCTTTCCCAGAAGTGATCTTGTTACTAACGGTGTCTCATGAGAGGTGGGTGAACATGACAGTGAGGAACACTGGGGACAGAGTCTAGATTCATTTTAGTCCTGACCCCGATATTTACTGGCTGATTAACTCTGGTGAGTTATTTCAACTCTCTCTGCCTGACGGGTTAGGTATGAGGAACAAGAAAGGTTTACCCAGTGTGTTTACAGCCATAGGGGATATCACATGAGACTTTCCTTGAAGAAATCTTTTGCCCGGTAGTGGTGGTTCACTCCTTTAATCCCAGCACTTGAGAGGCAGAGGCAGGTTGATCTTTGAATTTGAGGCCAGCCTGGTCTACAGAGTGAGTTTCAGGACATCTAGGGCTACACAGAGAAACCCTGTCTCGAAAAACAAAAACAAAGAAATCTTTCAATATACATGTATTGTGTATGTATATAGATAGTAATTCAAGCATGTTTTCTTTTCCTATCATAAAGAAATGCAAATGGTAAAAACAAAGAATCATACTACAAGCATGCTTTCTTTTTTAAAAGTGCTCTTTCTCAGCAGTGTGTATCCAAAAGATGTAGGTGGCCCTCTTTCAGGCCTTATGCTTCACATTTTGATCCATAATATTTTGTAACCATATGTGTGGGCAAAGCCATCAGGGCCATTGCTTAGATATGTATTTCAAACACCAGGCTGGACTGGAACCAAAAACCTAACTGCTTTGAACTTGTCACTCTTCTGGGAGCAGGTCGCACCCTTTTGTGGACTCTCAGCCTTTGCACTGTGTGTCCTTTGCTTGGAATGCTTTCCCTCTGCTCTGTGCAGCCTGGCGAGCTATGCTCCTCCAGCTCAAATGTCAAGGCTGCAGTAAAGCTATTCTTAACTCCTCCCCCCACCCCTCCAGGCTCATCCTTGGATCTCCAGAGCATGGTCTGTGTGTCCCTGTCCTAAGGTGTGTACACTGTGTTCTTATGATCTGTGTGTGGGTGAGCTCTGACTCTCACAGGGTGAGCACAGCTGTCAGCACAGTGTCTGTTACCTAGTTCATGCTAAGTGGTGGTTATTTTTTTTATTTTTTCCAACAAATAAACTAGTATACATGTTTGATGAACACAACGCAAATTTCCTTCTCCTGTTTCCGTCTCCAGAGAAAAGCAGGGAAAAAAAATGCAGAACTCAAACTCCACTTTAGGACTCGACCAATTTTTGGCTGTAAGGCAAGATTTTCCTAAAGCACACTCCATTTAAGTCTGGGGACTGCCACAAGATGGACCCTAAAGCATTTGGAACTCCCAGAGTGGTCTCCAGTGGACCTGTCAGGCCTCAGTGTCTTGATGGTAAAATAGGAACTGAGTAGAACCCTCCCATCCCCACCCCCGAAAATATGCTCAAAGAGATAGCAGTCTGGGTGGAATTTGAAGCCAAGCAGAGTGGAATCCAATTTTTTCATTCCTAGAGTTGAGGTGTTCCACATTGGGAATGTGTAGCCCCGTGTGTGTGTGTGTGTGTGTGTGTGCGCGCGCGCGCGCGTGTGCGTGTGCGTGTGCGTGTGCGTGTGCGTGTGCGTGTGTGTGTGTGAAAGCAGTGTGGAAACTGATAGCATTTTTTTTTTTTTTTTTTTTTTTTACAAATCAGTGGTTCAACCCTTGTCCTTTTACAGTGTGTGATACGACTTGACCAAGGACACACCTCCATTTATGGCAGAGGCTCAGGAGCCCAATGTGAGGACACTGATGACAGCTCTCCCTTTATGTAACTGTGATACCTGCTGTGCTCAGGGTTCGTGGCAGCTGGTCAGCCAACAGACACCTCCCTTTGATTCCTTCTTGGACCCCCCCCCCCCCCGCAAATATCTTTCTTATTCCTTCCTCCCATTCCTCCCATGTCTGCCCCACCCCCATCCCCTCTGTTTCTGTTGACATGTGACTTGTAGCATTGGCAGCATTCCTGCCTGGATCTTGATATCTGCCAACTGGCCGATGATGGGTTTGAGATCCCACTTCCCTCTGCCTGTTTTCACCCTCTGAACTGTGGAGGCAGCTCATAAAACATGGGCTCCACACTTTTTACAGCATTCAGCCCGGTTTCTCACAGAACACATGGTAATGACAAGCAGGTTTCCCGGGGCAGAGCCAACTGGGGGCTCAGTCTGGCTTTGTATGCCATGTCAGGTGGACCGTGAGCATCTCCTGCTATGGCTGTCCTTCTTGTGTAGAGAAGATGTCTCAACAGTTTTCATTTCTCAGGAGGTCAGAGGACATGTGTGGACACATTTTTTTTCCCCAACTGGTAGCCCATTTCTGACTGCAAGAAAAATATGTGGAGTTGGATCCTGTTCTTTTTATTGGCCAGCAAGTGTTACCTTGGTCTTGTTGAATGTGGTGTTTCTGCTTCTACATCATTCATCTTTATGCCACTGAATGCAGTTCTTTGTCCCTAGTTCAGTTTCCTTCATGCCAGTAGATATAAGAATCCTAGAGCCATGAGTGTATTCTTCTGTATCAACATTTCTTCCTTTCAAGTGAGGACCTCTGCTTGGGAATATGATTCCTGACCTTATGTGGCACAGGTCCCTGACAGATGCCAAGTGCTCAGATTCCAACTTTCTAAATGTTAGGTACCAAATTGACCTTTCTGTGATCAATTTGTTTAATCCAGTGTTATTAAGAGCCAGCTGTTCCAACATTGATTGGATCGATGTGGTGGCCCAGCAAAGCAGTCACTAGACATGGCCAAAGGAACTAGACTGTGTGTGTGTGTGTGTGTGTGTGTGTGTGTGTGTGTGTGTGTGTGTGTGTGTTCCAGGCAAGGACTCTCTTAGTTGTCACAGCATTGAATTGTACATACCACAACTAAATAAAACCCAAGAGACAGTTACAGATGGCCTGTCACTGTCACGAGAGGGGTGCAGTGGGAGAGGGAAGGAGAGAGGGAGTGCCTACAGGACTTTATGATCCTAGCACTATTGGCTTTGGGATTTGTACCCTGGCCTCCACTGTCCTGGAAGAGTCTTGGGGATTAAGAGTCAGGTATCTGGGAAAGTTACATAGATGCCTTCCATGTGGTCATCATGGCAATCTCCAAAGATGAGAGCCCAGGGGTTGGGATGAAGAAGGCAGTCTCTGACCTTTTCCTTACAGGCCTATGGAGCTGCTGCTGGGAGTCTCCCACTAGCTTTCAAATGACTGCCCTACAAATCTGGGGCTGCTTCCCAGTGTGAACAGGTCTGGCAGTCTCTGATGTAGCCAGCAGTGCTGAGGACAAAAGGCATACCATTCTTGCCTGTGTCCTTTTGGTCCTCTGGTGTTATCTCCTGTGCTTCCTGAGGTTTTTTATGCCTCCAGGGCTTCCTCTCTACTCTTCATCTGCCTCCTGTGATGTGTGTTCCCAAACCCCATTTTCTGATCTGTATTTTGGCTTTGATAGGAAAAACTAGGCCACATAATAATACCTTTCAAGGATTAAGTGCTGTGTTGGGTGTAGCTCCCCTGAGAAATGTACTCCTGGGAGTGTACCAGTAAATTGAGTTTAGTTAGCTGAATCATGTTTTATGAGATTGAAGTTCTTAACTTAGAAATCTCTTGTAAGGACAGAAACCTGACCAAGGTCATCTCAGCCTCATTTTGAAATTTTCAGTGAAGATTTAAGAAACATTTTTCCCTCTCTTTCATGAATTACAAAATAAAAACAATGTAAGAGAAAAAATTAGCATTTTTCTAATATTAGCTCAAGGCGGTATTATATTCTTGAGATGATCCAATTCCTTGAAATGTAGCAGCATAGTCAGGCCTTGTGCACAGACTGGGAATTCTCGATACGTGGGAGGCTGAGGCAGGGGCATTGCTAAATTCAAGGATTACCTGTGCTATAGAGCAAAGGCTAGTCTAGGCAGCTCAGCATGATCTTATCTCAAAATACCAAACTGCAAGAAGACTGGGATTGTAAATCAGTGGGAGAAAGTCTTAGGGAGCATGTGGAAGGCCTTGAAATCCAATCTCAGTCCCAATAAATAAATAAATAAATAAATAAATAAACAAACAAACAGTTATTCGTATTTATTGCTCCTTATCATGTATCAGGCACAGTGCTAAACTCACTGACATGGGTCATTTCCCAGAATTCTCATCAAGACCTTTTGAGGAATGGTTCAAATAAGGAATCTGTTCAAGACCGTATAGCTATTAAGAAGAGATGGACTTGGGATTTGGTTCTCCTGGAGACTGGCTCCCTAGGCCACAGTTCTAAAAACTCCTGAGTCTACCTCTTCTGATAGGAAAAAAAGCAGTGTATCTTCATTAAAATGTCTTTCTAACTCCTTAAATGTGTAGCCAGAGTCCATTGGTTATGAGCTGGGATGTTACACTTCTAGTTCCCTTTGAGATGGTACCTGAGGCTCTTGTCTGTGGCTCCTGAGCTCACTTGAGTAGAGCTAATGAGAACAAGGTGATGAGGTCCACCCCCCTTAGGAGTCTGTTCAGTGGACTGAGATTCAAGGCCACAAAATTAACCTTTCACCTTGGCCAGCTGCCTCTCAAACACATGCTGCTGCTCATCAGAGGGAGTAAGGAGGGCATTGTGGCTAGAGCGACATACTACCTCCCCACCCCCTCCCAAGACCTTGACCAGGGGTTCAATGACATTAGCTTTCCAGTTTGAAACTAGACATTATTGCCATTTAAAAAATAACTTTAAATGTCATTTACTTGTGTGTGTGTTTAGATTTTGTGTGAAAAGAGAAAGCATTGTCAAGTGAGTTTATGAATTAATGAGTTTTCTTAGCCACAGAGTTCCCAGAGTGTTAATATATTAATATCTCCCAGATTATTAATATTATTATTGTTAATATATTGTAAATATCCCAGAGGGCTGTGTGTGTGTTGTAGCAGCATTTTTCAGAATTTATTTGACCTGAGGACATGCCCCACCCCATTTACTCAATCCTTAGAAACATGCTTTAGAAAATGTGTTTAAGTGTGTCACTATACCTCTGTACTAACTGAATCTGGGAGCCCCTGAACCCTCCACAGTATCCAGTCTCTGAGGATGCTCCAGTCCTTTTTACATATGGCATACCTATTTGCATATACCTATATGCCTACTCTCATATACTTTAAATAATCTTAATTTTACTATATCAAAAAAGAAAAAGCCCAATGAAGATGCCGTATATATTGATAATTGGTTGTGTTGTTTAGAAAGCAATGACAGACAAACAGCAACAAAAACCAAAAGCAACACACTGTATTTGGTAGACATAATTTTCTTTTAAATATTTTCAGCCTGTGGTTGATAATTCCATTAAGAATCTGTAAATGTGGATGGCCACCAATATTTGTTTTGTTCTGGTTAGATATCGGTGGTGGAGGTGTCTTTCACGTTGTATGGTTGTTCTAGAGCTCACATTTCTGTGTGTGGCTATCTCCTTTCAGCAGCTTGTATCCTTAACACCTCAGTGCTTTCGAATCTCTTGTTTCATCTTCTTTTTTTCTGCCGTGATTTTTAACCAGCATTCTGTGGCTGGCCATAGTAAGCTTGTCAAGAGAGTGATGGATCCTACAGGACTAGAACCCAGATCTTTCAGCTCCGGCCCATTTCTCGTTTTTGGCAGACTATGCTGCCTCCCAGTGGACAGAGCCCTTGCTGGGAGCAGGCATCTTACTGCTTTGAGTCTTCTTCGGAAGGGCCTTTTCAAGGTGAACTGTAATCATTTCCTTCCACTATTGTCCATTTATAACATGACCTTGTCTTAACTCTCTGAGAAAGATTAACTCCCCACATCTCCCAAAAAAGAGTTGGCCGCACAGCTAACAAACACTTAAGAGCTCACTTACAGGTTTTAAGAACAGACTCTAAGTTGACTTTCCTACAGAGACCAGACTCCCATTAGGGGTGGGAGAGACCAGCCTTTTCTTGAGTACAGTGAGGGCCCTGAAAGGTCCAGATGCCCTTGAACCTTGAAGGGAACTGCCTCCTGCCTTACCTCACACTTTCTCTCTTATTTCTCTTTCAGTCTGTGGATGCAGTGCCAATTCTGGTGATCTTATAATTTGGGAAATAAAGGAAGAATGGGGGATACATTTTTACTTTCTCTCTTCTTGAAAAATTATACCCAAGTGAGCAATCTTCATGCTCTATCCCTCAGTAATACTTTAGATGCTACTCCAAAGAACAGTAGGGCTGCCAAATTCAGCTGGGGTTTTTAACGGAGCTCTGCTTCAATAATCCTCCACTTGCCTGAAGAATTCATTATATTGAAATAAACACATTAGGAACTCCTTGGTCTTTTACATCTCTAATATTTATAAAGTGCCGAGTCTGCTGAGCAGAAAGCAGGTGGGTCCCAGCAGTCAGCTGAAGGGGTGTTGGTTATGTTACAAAATGTATGTGCCCCGATGAGCCCTGACTATAGATTTGTGTTGTTCTTTATCTACTTTAAAAGGTACCTAATTATGAATATTGGATGTTCTGGCTTTTAACACAAGCACTTACCTTTTAATTGGCCATCAGTTTATGTTTAGCTCCTAGGTACCTACACTGGGATTCAAATGGAATGGAGAGGTAGTCAGCAGGAAGGAAGGGAAATCATAAAAATGATCAAGGCTAATTAAGTGGAAGCAGAGAAAGTTAGGGTTAGCCCAGAGCTAGAGAAAGAAGTGAACTCCTGGGAACCTGGATAGCTTTCGGCCGCACTACCAGATTGTATTTGGTGCTCACCCCTGAAAAACACCTTTTAACTCTCTCCCTGGCTTGGTACATTTGTACACTTGATGGCTTCTACCAGCCCGATCTGCATCTTGACTCCTCCATGTTTCCAAACGCAGAGCCAAACAGTGGGTGGGGGGTATGGGGCTCTCACTGCAAAAACTTGGCAGGGAGAAAAAGACTGCTAAGTGAAGGCTAATTGGAAGCTGCCCCAAACTGTACTCTGTCAGAGCTACTTACAGTATCTTTCAAGCAGCATACTTACTGGTTATCCAGCTCCTGGGGCAACGTGTGTGGGGAATCAGAGAACAGTGCTCAAGGGGTTGGTGATACCCTGGAGGATCAGCCACTTAGGACCAGACAGTGGTACTTCCTGAAGCTCTTGACACATGGCCTCCTACTTGGTCTTCATCCTTGGTATGAATTCTCAGTGCTCCCTTTTATGGAAAGAACAGTTCACCTCTTAGATATGACAGATCTTTCCCTCTTCTCATGTAAGCCATGCACTCCCTCCCCCTAGAGAGGTACTTAAATGCACATTCTTCCCCATGTCATAACCATCAGCTAAAGGACTACCAGAAGGTGATCTGTGGATCTTCTGGTTGTTCCCAGTTAAAACAAATCAGCCTTGCCTCGGATCCCAAAGTAGGGCAAAGAAGTTTTTCTCAGCTTCTTAGGGTCGAATATTGAAAAAAATAATATTGTTGGGAATCGGGGATGTCTCTGTGAAAGTTCTGTAGCATTGGGGTTTTACAGCCTGTTCTGTGTACCAGTCCTTCCATACCACAGACTTTATTTTAAGCTTCTCCTGTGTGTCAGCTTGTTAAGTTACAGGTCTTTCCCTTTCGTTTTGGGGGTATGTTCTCACCATGCATACCCGAATGCCCTAGAACTCACTATGTAGAGACCAGGCTGGCCTCAAACTTATTATGATCCATCATCTCCTCTACTCCCTGAGTGCTGGGATTAAAGGCATCTATTACTACACCCAGCCAGATCACTTTTAAAAACTTTTTAAAATTTATTATGTTGTGTGTGCATGCCAATCAATGTACGTACACACATGTCACAGTACACACGGCATATGTGGAGATCAGTGGATAACTTTTGGAAACTGGTTCTCTCCTTCTACAGTGGGATCCGGGAATCAAACTCAGAATGTCAGATTGGCACAACAAGTGCTTTTACCCACTGAGCTATTTCACTTTGTCCCAATCCATGAGGTAGTGTAAGATTGTCTTTTAACTGCATTCTGTAACTGCATTCTGAATCATCCCCATTCATTCTACCTCGTGCTGGCTAAGAGCAGTGCAATGAGGGTGGACAAGGGGAGAGAGCATACTGCTCAAAACACATACAGAAGGGCAGGTAGAACCCCTGCTGTAGATGTAGCTCAGAGATGTAGGGGTGTCTCTATCTCCACTTCTGCTCCTCAACCAGAGAACCTACCTTAAAAAATATCTTAGCCAGGTGGTGGTGGCGCATGCCTTTAATCCCAGCACTTGGGAGGCAGAGGCAGGCAGATCTCTGTGAGTTTGAGGCCAGCCTGGTCTACAAGAGCTAGTTCCAGGACAGGTTTCAAAGCTACACAGAGAAACTGTGTCTCGAAGAACCAAAAAACAAAACAAAACAAACTTAAATAGAATTATCGCTATCTGCTTTTACCAATGTTGAGTTTGTGACCATAGTTACAGTGATGCGTGATTAAGTTTTTATTTCATTTCTAAGTCAGAGTTCATGAAATAAACATGGTGAAGACTGACCAATTCTCACAGAAAACCCAAGCTGCTTT
Source organism: Cricetulus griseus (assembly GCF_003668045.3). Classification (NCBI taxonomy): domain Eukaryota; kingdom Metazoa; phylum Chordata; class Mammalia; order Rodentia; family Cricetidae; genus Cricetulus; species Cricetulus griseus. Next base: position 24,347,820 of record NC_048598.1, read on the forward strand.
AGGAAAATAGCTGCATTCCGGTCTTTTGGAAATACCCATTGTAAAGATCCACACTGCACAGACCCAGGGCATTTGCTTAAAGCAGGTCTCAGAAATGCTGTTTTGAGGTTATTTTTGGTGTAATTCTGCTGAGTTCTGACATTTGCATGCTTCCAAATGCTAGGAAATTCTATCAGTTTACAAGTAACTCTACTAACTAAGCCTTTTGTTTGTACGCGTTTACATACTTGCATGCAGGCCTCACTTGTGGATGGACACACCTGTGCATTTATGTCTTCTTCCTGTCTCACCACCTTGCCCACCGACATGAGTTAGGGTATTGTCTCTAACTGCATCCCTGTAGTCTAAAGATGGGTCTGGTATAGGGTGGAATATTGAATGTATGATTACTTTTGTCATTACTAACTTAAGGTTTTGAGATAAAATATTTTTCCTTTTCTTTTTAATCCTTTCTCTTTGTATTTTTCCTTTTTTTCTTTTCTCCAGTGGGAGAAGAGAATTAGCTTCCTGGAACCCATGATGAAATTCATCTGTCTAATAGGGGTGGCAAAGCTTTGCAAGGGACCACTTGGGGGTGCTCTGTGGGGCTGGGCTGTGGATATACCCTAACTTCTTATAGGTTTGCTTAGGGGCTTAGCTGCCCATCCCACAGGCCATCTGGATGGAAATAATGATGAACTGAGAACCTCGTTTCTGATGCCTGTTCTCTCTTCTCGCCCTGATGAATACTATTGAGAGTTCAGAATTCATCTCAGGCATGGGGAATAGCTCCCTCAAGAAAGGGGTGGAAAACATACCTCATCAGAAAAGGTTCTCTGGCTCTGGAATACAAGCATTGTGCTTGGAGTTCAAAGCTGATGTCTCCTGACTCTGCTAATAGGAAAGGCCTTGGGTTGATGTTTTCTGCCATTGACCTCCATCTATGTTCCCTAAGAATGAGAGGTCAGTTCCTCCCACTGATTCTGCTTTAGAAAAACAACTGTAATTCACCCTCCCTGTAAATGAGCCCTGGTGTCATATCCTTAGCACATCAAGTAATAAGCCTGTTTACTTACCGTAGGATGCTCATTCAGATATTACATGGGCTGCACCCCCAGGGGGAAGACTTCCATTTAGGGGATACCTAAGTTATTAAGCCTGTCTTCTGTGACATTACTAGCTTTGATGCTTACATTTGCATGAATAGATTTTCCTTTCACTATGGACTTGAGAGGCAAGACTGGCCTGGAACGGATCCCCAGATGGAAGACACCATGTTAGGAGGATCTGGCTTCAAATAGTGGGTTGCTAGACACCTGCGTCTGATGGGATTTCTGCTGGTCATTCCAGGAGAGCCACACCCCTTTCTTTCTCTTCTGCTGTGTGAGTTCATTGGGAACATCCAACAATCTGTATGAGATTCTCAGTCTCAGAAACTAGCCTAGAAATGCTTTGCTGAGAAAACTGGTCAGATATTAAACTCTCAGGTTTACAGTTGATCCTCTCGCACGGACTTACTAGCTGGGTACCATTCCCCTGCTTGTTTCTGGGGCTGCTTTTTTTGTGCCCTCAGCTTGTTACTAAGGCAGTGCACACTTGGACCTTGTGCTTCCTTGTGCATGGTTTGCTCCTGACTTCTTCAAATCCCCTACCCATCACAAGCTCACAACCTGGCCCAACCAAATACTTTTTTCTCTCCTTGCCCTGTGAATCCTGTCCGACACAGCTAGACACATTTCCATGAATTAGGAAATACACTCTAGGTGACAGTTTGAAACCGTGGCCCTCAAGCCACATTCCTGGTGGGTGCTCACATGTGCCAGACAGCATATGCACATATATGTAAAGTTGCTGTCTTATTTTATTCTGTTTCTATTATGGCCCTCCCTCCTCTCTTGTCTGCACATATATACCCATGATCTCTGGAGATAAGCCCTGTCTCATTACACACATCACCATCATCCATGATTCTCTCTCTCTCTCTCTCTCTCTCTCTCTCTCTCTCTCTCTCTCTCACACACACACACACACACACACACACACACACACACACACACACGGGAGTCGGGGAGAGAGGTCTCAGAGATAATGAAGACTAGAAGAAAGTTACCTCAAGTAGTTCTAATAGCATGCAGTAGTGTTTGCCTGTACCCAGGAATGAAGAGGAGGCAAACCAGGATTGGAGGACCTGTGTTCATCTGTGATTTAAGTCTCTGGACTGATTTCTCTACAGCATTTTCTTCTTGTCCAGGACAATTTGAAGGCTTCTTCAGCTTGGGCAAGGTGAGAGTCTTCTAGACTCTCAGCTCTTTAAAGGTAGGAAGAAGCCTTAGGAGTTATCTTTTTATGCCAAGCACCCATTGGATTTCAGTATCATTAGATTGCTGATGCCCCCCTTGGAGTGGAAGACTTCAGATTTTGTTCCTTCCATGTTGGCCTTTGTCACATTGCTCTCTGTACTGTGTTCCCCACTTCTCCATGCCTCTTGGTTCCCGCTGAGCCTGCCTTGTGCCTTTCATTACTACGTTAACAAACTCGAGTCGTGCCTAACGAGGACGCCTCATACGTTATGCTAATGATCAAGAGACATGTTAATGATATTTTAGAAGCCTAATTAGTGGAATATATAACTATATGCAATTTGGTAATGGACTGTGACAAGAAGTTGTTAAAAGGGGACTTGACAAATCCAGTTGCATGTGGCCTCAGACAAACAGGAGCTAAGAATGGATGAGTGGATATCAGACAGGAAGGTAGAAGGAGGCATGTGGATTGGGGGTGTGAACTCCTGTGTGTACATTTAGGCTAGGGTCAATCTTTCTTATGGGTAACACCTTTTTCTTATCCTCCTTCCACTGTCCTAAAACCACAAGGCTGTCTGTATCCAAAGAATTATTTCCCAATGTTTCTTAAGCAATTGCTTTCCTTGCCATTGATCATACTCATATATCTTTGTTCAAAATGTTATTTTGATTATGTTATTCCCCACAATATCCGTACTTGCAATTTGTAATAGAAGACGTACACACAGAAGATAGTTTCTCACACCAGAAGGAGATTTTATTGTGTTATAAACCAACAATCAAGACTGTGTGAACTGGGAACTAATCAGTATTGTGTCTATCAACGTTTTGATCTTGTTGGTGGGAATGAAACAAGGAGCGGTGTGTGGAAAATCAGTCAGCTGTTTGAATGTCATTTTCTTTCAATGAATGAATTGGCTAGAGACAGATATTCCTCCACGCTAAACTTTTCTTGGGCTGTGGGTCCTGGTGGTGGTGGTGGTGGTGGTGGTGGTGGTGGTGGTGGTGTGTGTGTGTGTGTGTGTGTGTGTGTGTGTGTGTATGTGTGATGGCGGGGATCATGAAGTTGCTGGGAAGATTTGGGAAATCCATGAATACTCCAAACATTGTAATAATGTCATGCACAATTGCAGACATGCATGCACCCACATGCAAACATACAGATATAATTACCTCCTAAAATTCTTTGAATTCATGAAATGCTGTTGTGGTTGATGCAAAGCACCTTCATATTTAAAAGGCAGTTTTCTCCTTTCCTATCCACTTCAGTTTTCACACATATCTTTCTTCTATCAGGCAAAGCTAAAATTACAATAGTTCTTTTTCCTAGTAGTCCTTGGTCTTTTGATATCGTGAGGGAGTCTCTGCAGTCACAAAGACTGGGAACCTCTACCTAACCTGTTGCCATCAGAGCTGCTTATAAAAATGGAAGCATGTAGCATTTACTTTTGACTATGATTTAAATCACTTCACTGACTTTTTTATGTAAAAATAAACTTGGAGATATATTTCCAGAGAGTAGGAATCCCACCCCCAGAATCCAGAAGGTTTCATGGAAAGATTTGCTATCCCAGGACCTGTTATGAAGAAACCTGGACACTGCAGTGCCTGGATGGTACTTGCTGAGGGGCTTCAACTCCAGTAACTACCTTGCTTTTACTTTTTTTTTTTTGCCTGTAGATAAAATGACCTAGAGAAGTAGGCTCACAGTACCACTGTTGAGCTCCCAGCAAAGCTTTCAGAAGCATGTGTTCAGTCAGAAAATGTCTCAGAAGCATATACTCAGAAAAGTTTTCAGCTCCTTGATGGATAAAGACAGTTACAGACACAAAGAGAGTGTTTTATACTCTTGAAATATAGTTTATCAGGTTATTGGCAGCAGGGTATATTTGTCATGTCTCTCTGGCTATTCTTCCCAGTGGTGTGCCCCAACCCATCAAAAGAGACCTCTGTTTTGGTTTAAATTGAGCACTAACTGTGTATGGCCCAGTTCTGAGCAAATTTCCTTTCCTTCTAGTGCAGTCCTGGGACATGGGTCTGGGACAGAGATACTTCCCACAGTGGGGACTTGAAAATTTCTCCTTTTGCCCTGCTGTGTTACCTTAATGGATTCGTTTGAAAATAAAGAACAACTATCTGTCATTCCACTTATTAAATTATGCCCTCTTGACATTTGAGACCTTTTCCTTGTCTTTGTTTAGACATGGCCGCCAGCCATGCCTGTGCTAACTGCTTGGATGGTGAGGGAATCCATCTTCTAAAGGGCAGCCACAGGTGTCTCTTTTAGAATGTTCCAGGGAGTTCCACCTGAAAGAATACAGCAGATTAAGGGAAAAATGTCATATGGGTTTGTTCTGTGGTGTTTTTGTTTGTATTCTGTCTTCCATCAACTCCCCTGATAGGCACTTTCTATACTTGGGTTTTCATTTTTAAGACTTGGATTCAGGAACTTTCAAAAGTCCCTCCATGTAGCCTTTAATCTTTTTAAATAAATCTTTTATTCTTATTTTATATGCATTGATGTTTTCCCTGTATGTATGTCTGTATGAGCATGTCCGATCTTGGAGTTATAGACAGTTGGGAGCTGCCATGTAGGTGCAGAAGAGCAGTCAATGCTCTTAACCGCTGAGCTGTCCCTGCAGCCTGTAGCCTTTAATTTTTTAAAATAACATTTTAAAATGTATATAGATGCTTTGCTTGCAAGTGTATGTGGGTTGCCCACAGAGGCCAGAAAAGGGCGTCAGACCCTCTGGAACTGGAATTATGATTGTGAGCCAGTCTGTTGGTGCTGGGAATTAAACAGAGTTCCTCTGGAAGAGCCGCCTTTTGCACCCTGTGACTTCAGTGTCTTCAGACGAGCATCATAATCCATTTCCCCCCTTGTCACGTTCCCCTGCGATTGTATTGATAAAGCACTCAAGCCAGATCCCATCTGGACGTGAGCTTCTGCAGTTCTGTCTGCTCCATGTTCCTAAATAAAAATGAGAATCTGTTTTGAGGCAGGAGATGGAAAGGGGGAAAGTTTATAAGTGAGCCCGTGGAAAAAGCACATTCATTATCAATGTCTTCCTCACTGACTCGTTTGAAGCCAGGAAAATTAGCAGTCACTTTGAAGCTCCGCAGACCTTTCATCTTTGTGTGTATGAGTGTGTGTGTGTTAATATTAAGTTGAGATTCTTTTTCTTGCCACTTACTTGTTTTTCCTGCTAATAATGAAATTATAATGAGATCCCTGATGGAATTTAAAAAAACAAACAAAAAAACCCAAAAAAATCCCACCTCACATGAATTATCCCTTTCCCCCCTCCCTCCTTCTGCCTCTCTCCAAATCTACTCTGCATAATAGGGCTTTGTCTCTACATCTGAGACAACTGAGGGAGGCCAGGAGCTGGAAATGCACCCCTCATTGTTGTTTTTAAGGAACAGGATATGACATGCTGTTAGACAGAAAGTCTTGTCTTTCCTGCCCACTTCCCAGACCATTGTCCCCAGACCCCTGGTGGCCATCATCCCTGCCTCCCCAGATTGGGGTAAGTGGACAAAGCTATGTACTTGGTGTTTTTTCAGGGTAGATGATGACTTTATTTCAAATGTATCACCCTATCACCCCCAAGACAGACAGACAGACAGACAGACAGACAGACAGACAGACACACACACACACACACACACACACACACACACACACACACACACACACACACACACAGAGACTTTAAAATATAGATGAGTATAGCATCTGCTGGTATAGATGAGAGTCTTATTTTGGTAGAAACGCGCGCACGTGTGTGTGTGTGTGTGTGTGTGTGTGTGTGTGTGTGTAAGCACATGCACTTGCCTGGGTGATTTCATGTAGCCAAACTTGCTGTGTAGTTAAGGATAACCTTGAACTTCTGGTCCTCCTACCTCCCAAGTGCTGGGATTACAGGTGTGCACAACCACACCCAGCTAATGCAGTACTGGGGCATCCAGTCTGGAGCTGTGAGCATGCCAAGCAAGCACTTTCCCAGATGACCCACATCCCTTGTTCCCAGGACAAAACCATTTTTGTGGCATGTTTCCCTCCCTATTAACTCGGAACCCCCCCCCCCAGTTTCTTGTTTACCAGTGCAACTTTGGACAGTACCACTCTTTGAAGAGGACCTATTACTCAGGCCTGAGTGTTCTTTATCCAGGCCTGGGTTTCTTCACATGGCCAAGTCTATGGAGGAGCTCTGAGAAGATTGATCACCATAGAGGGTGTTCAAGGCATACGTACACTCTATTTTCAAAACTTCTTTCTGAGTTCTACTCTGTTCCACACTGTGAGCCTAGACTCATCTCAGATTTAGAAAATTCTTTTGTAATCCAACCTAAATCTCGTTTGCTTTAGTGTTTTGTGTTGAGCCAAAGACAGCCTCCCATAGTTTGCCCTTCTTAACACTAGAAACATGGGCATAGAGAACTGCCAAGACAAGGGCTGCTTTCTGCATCTTGCTCAGCCCTTCTGATCGATGCTAGTGACCGATACCAGAGCCCAACTCTACACCAGGTCTGGGCTTTCCCCCTTTCTCCCTTTCTTCTCAGCATTAAACAGGTGTGATAAAGCTGGGGAATCTTTACAGTCGGTGATTTTATATCATAGATCAAAGTTCAAAGCAGAGGAATACACAGGAACCATAAAATTAACTGCTTTTTCAATTTTACAATGCTTTCAGTGATAGGGAATCTTATAAATTTAATATTAATTAAACACTTAGCTTTTAACCTCCTCCTGCATCTACTTTTGGCTGGTGGCTGGAAAAAATTAATTGGGCATCTTAAATCTTGCATTACTAACGCCTTGACAGGAGGGGTTTCAAAAGCACTTAGAACTCCAGCCGAACGCACTCAGCGTATGTGTCCTTCTACTCACCTAATTGAAAATGCCGGTTTTTTTTTCCCCTTCAGGAAAAATGAACCATTTGCTAATTTTTTTAAAGGAAGTATAACTTACAGTCCCTTTTCATAGCCCAAGCCTGAACTCAGTCCCTTGGCACATTTAACACTTCACAAATGAAAGCCGTTGAACTTCGATTATAAGTACCCTATTGATTTCTGACTGCACTGGCACAGATGTGTGACCAGCAATTGCCTGGCTATTGTGTGCTCCGGTTAGTGGGAGCTGCCTCTGTCTGGGTTAGCTTGGTAGGAGTTGAGATTCATCTCGACCTTGAAGAATCCAAGCTGGCAACATTTGAAAATGGACCCTGGACATTATGTGTAATGCAGGTCAGCAAGGAAAGGAAATCATGTATCTCTTAAAGGAAGTTTTAAGAGATAGGAAGCCAGGGCTGGGAAGATGTTTCAGTTGGTCAAGTAGTTGCCATACAAGCATTAAAACCTAAGTTCAGTTCCCCAGCATCCATGTAAAAGCCAGATAAGGCAGTGTGCCTCTGTAACCCCAGTACTGAGCGGTCAAAGGGACAGGAGGATATCCAGGCTTGCTGGGCAGCAACTCCAGCTAGCTAGTGAGCTCTAGGTTCAGTGATAGGCCCTGTCTCAAAAATCACAGTGGAGAGCAATTGAAGAAGACACCTGACATTAACCTTCAGCCTCTAAATACAAATGCACACAAACTCATGTACACCCACACACATATGTGCACACATGAGCAGGGACATACACACACACACACACACACACACACACACACACATATACATAAGAGGCAGGACGTCAGTGTGATGGGGAAACTAAGCTATTCACATTTTCTGAACTCATACCTTTTGTAGGGGGACAAGGTATCTCTCTGGTGGCCAGATGACAGGTGTCCCTGCTCATGCTTTAGAATTGGCTAAACAGAAGCAGTAATACCAATACATTTCCTCTTGAGAGCCTTCCCACCTCCCTGATGAACTTGGGGCATCTCTCCACACAATCTTATTTTTACCCCTTCCATTTCATTCTGAAGTCCAGGACCAGGCCTCTGAATGTACCCAAGCTGGTTCCCTGCTGGGACCACAAATTGGAAGTTAACAACTGGGAATAACAGAAAAGAAGAAAACATGGACACTTCAAGACACCTTTCTGCTCCTGTTTTGATCCAGGTGACTCAGAAAGAATATCCATTGCTTAGGAGTGGGGTGTAGGGGACATAGTCCTGGCCCTGTGTTATACGTCTACCTGATTTATGAATAACTACACTTGGATAAATTTGGAGGGGAAAGCTAAAGAAGTGACTTTGTTTTCCAAAGTATTCTTAAAATTCTGTTCTAAAATACTTTATTACAGGTATCTTTTACATCACACCCATCTTCGAGTCTCGTCTTCTAAGTTGACTGTAAAGCAGTGTACAAAGTAACATCCCAGAGCACGCTTTTGGGGTAGAGTGAAGGACAGAGAACCTGCAGCTTTTCGGTCCTCTCACTTTGTTCTGGGCTCAAATGCTCTCTCTGTTCAGGCCTTTGACAGTCACCTTGACGGTCCCTAATGGCAGCAGGGAACATTTAATCCAGCTGTGAAATAATAAATGAGCTGTGGAATCCCCACCAGAACCTGGAATCCTGGCTCTCTGCACCTGGCCGGTCTGCACTCCCTGGGAGCCCTCCCGTTCCCTCTCATTACAGCTGAGCTTTCTGAACCTTTTAAGAACTGAATTGATGGGATGTGGAATTTGATAGCCGATAAATTGAGGATATTGGTAAATTTAACAACTCTATTAGAAGATAGCATTGCCAAGATCAGCCCTGCTGTTTGCTTGTGTTTGTGAGTGTATCAGTGGAGGTCCTTTATATATGTATCTTGCCGTTTCCCTATCTATCTGGATATATATGATATGTGGGGTGCTATAAAATTTTTAGTGCCTGAGTTTGGGTTGACCGCCTTATTACTCACGAGTGAGCTATACAGGTCTTCCTTAACAAGTGGCAATAAAGGCTTTACAACACCCCTTGCGCTGTCACATTTTTGTTTAGGCCACATATTGTCTTTTTCTTTTTAAGTCTCCCTTTGCTCATGTCCCTCTCAAGTACCTTTGTTGCCATGGCAACAGTTTCATCCTTTCTTAGGGTGGAGCGGAATGACATACTCACACAAGATCCTCTAAGTCGGTGCCTGTTTGGGCTGACCGCAAATACTCAGGTAGCCAGGGCTGTGGCCCCCAGTTGGGTCATCCCTGGCATTTCTCCCTCTCCTTGATGCCTAAGTTCTGTGTATCAGACTTCTGTGGCTGTCCCTACATTAATCATTCTCCCTGTCTCTGTGAACCAGTCCTCCAAAGAGTGGGAGGTAGCTGCTACCCATGTTCTAGATAGTAGGAAAAATATGTTAGTGTTAATCATTTTGAGTTCAGGTCGGAGGTGTGTGAGCGGTAAGGACATAGCCCATGCTGTGGCCATGGGAGTGGGGAGGGGGGAAGTAATTGTTCTGTACATCAAGGCTTGGTTTGGTTTGCCTGTTAGGCAGGTTCAGAGCCTTCCAAGTACAGGTTTAGGCTCCATCCTTGTATCCCTAGGTTTGCTCCCATGGCAGAATTTCCCTTTCCTCGATGCATGCAATGTCAGTTGGCAAGAGAATCCTCAATCTGGTCTAGTCCACTAGTTATATCTATAGGGAAACTGAGGCCCAAAGTTCACATGGCTCGCTGAGGCCACATGCCATTTTGTCCTGCAAACCAAAACCAGTATCTCCCCGCCTTTGCTGAGACTTCAGCTGTACCACGATTAGTTGTTTCTTTAGAACAGAAATTACTGCCAAGCTAATTTCTTCTTCTGCTTCATCAGCATTTCTGTAAAACATAGATGGAGACTTCGTGAAGGGACTGTTAGGCAAGTTTTGACAGGTGGTGAGGCTGTACCTCCTAAATTTCCAGTACTTTTTCAGCAAGAGGTCAGTAGACTCTTGACAACTCGTTAGTCAAAGGAAGTGGACCTGGGAATCTGTTATCGCAGCCATTTTGATTGGGGTGCTTATAGATAAGACTACATATTTTTATGTATTTTTCTGTGGGCAATATTGTGACTGCTTCTTTTATGAAAGGCAGTATGAATGAATGTCAAAACCCACAGGTGATGCATGAAACATTATCAATCAATGCACATTTTCAGAAAAGTGACTAAAAATAATGTAAATTTTTGTTTTAGGCTTTGCCAAAATCACTGAGGAAGCTAGTGCTTGTGACCAATGATTGTAGGGCCTACACTAGTGAATTTAGATCCAAGAGCACACTGGTGCTGACAGAGACAGAGTGGGTGCTTCATTCTTGGATGGCTTGAAAGAGAGTTCTGAACATGTTTTTCTTTTCTGAGTTTACTAAATCCGAGTGGGAGATTTTCTGTGGATGAGGAATATGACATTTGAGGAGATGTACATGTCCTCACTTGGTCTTTTCCACTCTGCAGTCCTGGTTTCTAGATGGGCTGCCTGCAGCCATAAGCAATTTGCTATCCATACCGTCAACCCAGAAAATGGAAACTGTATGCTCTTGTCTCTTTTCTGTTACCCAAATACAAAGACAAGAGAAAGCTACTGTCCACTGGGTTCCCATCAAGCAGGTGGAATGAAATAATATATGTAAAGGACGTAGAATGACCCTGGCAAGGGTTGTTATTCCCACTTGACAGATGGGGAAACAAAACCTTAGAGATATTAAATGAGTTGCTCAATCTCCTGTGACTAGTAAGTGACATTCAGGCGTCTCTGATCTCATAGTCCATACTCTTTCCTGTGAGTCACATTGCCTCACTAGGTACTGGGCAATTATTCTCTTGTGCAATCTTTGGATCTTTGCTTTGATAATGGGCTTAATCATTCTTCTACGACTCATATTAAAATGAGAGTGACGTGTATTTGGCATCATCACGGGAAAGTCACAGTTGGCAAGACTCTAAAGCCACCTTTATCAGCTCCAACAGCTTTCCTAGTAGTTCCATGTCCCTGACAGAGTAGATTATGAAATAGCAGCACATGGGCTGTGTCAGGGCTCTGAGCATCTAGCAGAAATTGTAGCTGTGGGGTAGGAGGGTGAAAGAGGGGGAAGGAATCGAATACCCTTACTATACACAAAGTGGATGGTTCTGTATTTTGTAGGTTGGTGTTTGGTGTTTGTGTGGTGTGTGTGTGTGTGTGTGTGTGTGTGTGTGTGTGTGTGTGTGTGTAAGTGTGAATGAGTTTGTGTTTTCACATGGTTACACATTTGTCCTTGTGAGTGGAAGTCAGAGGACAGCATCACGGTCATTCATCAGTAGTAGTCCATCTTGTTTTTATGAGACCAGCCTTTCACTGGCCTGGAGTTCTTCAAGTCTGGCTGGTCATCAAGCCTCAGGGATCCATCTGTTTCTGCCTCCTCACATCTGGGATTACAAGCATGTGTCACCATACCCAGATTTTTTACATAGGTTTTGTGGATGGAACTCAGATTCTGCAGTCAGCCAAGCAAGCAGCTCACTTAGCCCAATGAGTACAACTCTCCTCTCCTCCTCCTCTCCCCTTCCCTCCCTTCCTCTCCCCTCTCCTCTCCCTTCTCCTCTTCTCCCTTGTCCTCCCCTCTGTCCTTTTTTTCCCTTCCCTCCCTTCCCCTCCTCTCCCCTTCCCTCCTCTCCTCTGCTCTCCTTTTCCTTCCTCTTTAGATACCTTTTAAAAAGGTTCAATCTGGCTAGGATGCTAAAAGAAAGTTCAGGTTAAAATAAAATAGTATCATAAATGTAGGCAGATGAACAATTTTTTTCAGTATTCAATTTTTTTTTTTTAGAACAAGCAATGGTGTTTAGACAAAAACACCACAGAGATAACAAGAAAACAAAACTCCCAGATTCAACTAATGAAGGCATTGGTGGCTCCAGAAAAGGCAAAAATATAAAAGAAGAAAGTAAAAGCTGTCACTCTGCTGTGACCCTTTTACAGAGATAAATCACCCACCACAAAGAGTGACATGTCCACTTACTTAATTCATTATTTATTTTAGTTATTGGAGAAGCTCATTGCTGCTTAGCCTCAGGGCATATTTACAAGTGTGATAGGAAAAAGACAGCCCCTGCCATCACTGTTTACAATCTACAATAGATAATATATAAACATGACATATTGTTTTTGTAGTGAGACACTTGCATCCAGATAAACTTTAAACAAACAAGAGCAAAACAACACAGACTTGAAATTAGTAACTTAATAAAGCTTCTATAGCAAACCAATGGGCAAAATACAAATGAAGGAATTGGAAATATGTTTGCTCCACATTTGATCATTTTCATGCATTAAAAAAAAAGAAAGATACCCACTAAAGGACAGTCTGTTGCAGCAGAGTCAGGGACCAGGCCAGCAAAGCTGTGACTTGCTTGTACTAAGAGCCAAGCCTGGGTAACACTCAATAACACCCCTCACCTTCATGGGCCATCAGCCGTAGAGAGGCAAATTAGAGTGGTGGCATAGCCACAAATCACAGGCTGTTGTTGGATTCAGCCTGACCCTTAGCATCATTTTATCTGAGTCCTCCTGGATTTAATGTGATTCCCTTCACACCACCCAGTCATCTCTGGACAAATACAGATACTGTTATTGTTATCGCCATGATTACTCGGCCTGACCTGTGACCTCTGCCTTGAAACCCTGGGACCTTGCCGTGGCTGAAGCATTCTTATCCCTTGCCGCACCTTCCTGACAAGGCTGGACTAGGGTAGACGTTGTCAAGAAGAGGAGCATCACTCTGTGCCCCTACTGTTCTAGCTCCTTCATCTTCATTATGCATCACACTGTTGGTGATGCCACCCATTTTCCTCAAGGGGAAAAAAAAAACATCTCTTGTGATTCCAGTGGTGGAATGTGGGGAAGCTAATCTCTGGGTTAAGAGTAGAGAGAGCAGGAACAGCAGCTCTGGGGCTTGCTCCCAGCATGGCCTTCCTCCTCCTGGATATGGGAAGAGACGGAAAGCCATCCTCACTGATCTTTCCTATAGAGATTTGCATAATCTTTGAAGAAATGTCATATTAACGTAGAACACGCACTCTGTCCACCATGGATTTGACACTGTTTGCATTCTATTTTTTCCTTCTTTCAATCTATGACGTTACCACCCCCCCAAAAAAAATCCTAAAAAACTAACTCAAGACTAAGAGTCTTTATCAAACAACAAACAAGGTGGAATCTGTAGTGTGGACACTTGGAACATGGCATTTGTTGTCTGGAGGGTGTTATCCTCATAAACTCATTAGTGCTTGCTCCAAGCTTGGTGGTAGTAGAAAGAGGAAAAGTGAAGACACCAAAAGATATAATTAGGATGATTCTAGGAATCATCTGGGGAATCATTTAAAGTGTCTTGAATGGCCTACTTGTATGGGGATTAGAAACTGGGAGAGACTTTAAATTCCCCCAATCTGCTAGGATCAAATAATTGACCAGTGATGTATTGTGACTTAAAAATAGTATTTCTAGGGCACTGGGTACATTTTCAATCTAGGATATTGTCATCAAATGAATGTTGCTTTCTCTTCCCTCAGGACTCTCCAGCCTTTGCCTATGAGCATACTCTAAATGGTCCCATCATTTTCTATTGCCAGCATTCATTCCTCTTCAAGGGTCTCTTCATGGGCTGTTTCTTGGAGCTGGTAGACCTTGAATGATGTGTAACATCATTCCACCAGGGCAGCTTCCTGTAGATGTCACATAGCCCAAGGGACAGTGGTCCATAGAGCACAAAGTCTGAACAGTCTGCCAGGGTTTGAATCCCAAGTCTTTTCTTCACAGGTGGAGTGATTTGGGCATGGCATTGCTTTAATTTCCTGCATAATCAGACTGTCTGGCATTATCCTTTCCCTTAAGGTCTGCATCATTTTATGGAAACACACAGAAAGCAATTAAGGTAGTACCCAACACTTGTGCAGCTTCATTTCCCATTCCACTGAGGGAAGGCTGTTCTGGGTTGACATTACCCACTTCTGCTCTATCCTGGATCTTAGGTGGATGTGTTTTGTTTTTTGCTTTACTTTTTTCCTTGAAACTGGTTTCCCATGTGAACACGTCACTGATGCCAGCCTTGTCTTCTGCAACGTGCACAGAATAAATCGTTTCTTTTCTCCTCTGGGGGCGGCTCCTATGCTGCTCACTGATAACCCTCCTCTTGGGTTCCTGTGTTAGATCTAGCCAAAGACTCTCAAAGACTGGGCCTGTGTCAGTGACTTTCTTCAGAATTGTGTCCAGTTCCATGCCAGCTCAAGCTGCCCAAGACAATAGGAAGGCTATAGTAATAAAATTCATGGGGAAGAGCTATTGGAAGCCAAATCCACATTTCACTGTTTTAAGGCTCTACAAAGAGAATGTGTCTTGAGTTTGATGGGTGGTTAGAAGTGCCTGAACCAGCATTTTTAGGGCAGTGCTTAAAGTCTGTTATCTTTTGTTTGGTGGATGGTTAGAAGTGTCTGGACCAGCCTTGTAGGGGAGTGCTTAAAGTCTGTTGGCTCTGTCTATTCTCCCAGAATTCTGGTTGAGTTCCATTTCTGGAATATGAATTGCCCAAATTCATTGACTTATGCATGGGTGGACCTAAGCTCCAAAGGGAGGAAGCTTCAGCTCTCTGTATACCAACACCATCCCATGGTGCGCAAGTTTTTTTTTTTTTTTGTTTTTTTTTTTTTTTTTTTTTTTTTTTTTTTTTTTTTTTTTTTGAGACCAGGTTTCACTGTGTATCTTTTTTGCTGTTCTGGCACTCACTCTGTAGACCAGGCTGGCTCACAGAGATCCACCTGCCTCTGCTGCCTGAGTGCTTGGATCAAAGCTGTGTGCCACCACCACCCTGAGAAAAGGTTGTTTTTTTTGTCTAACTAACAGACCTGTGAGAGGTTAGTTATCTCCCTTCTATCTCTGACACCGTCCAGTAGCTCTGTTGAGAGATTGATGCCTCTCATTTATTTCCTAGTTTATCGGGACTTGAAAAGACCCAAGCTTGGGGCTAGGGGTTGCTGCTGGCAGTGTCTTGCTAGGTTCCCTGTAGTATGAAGCATAAGCATGGGCTTCCTCTTGGATTTGTCCACTGGACCCACTGCCCACTGACAGCATTCTATGTGACTAGAGGCCTTGCTGTCGGCCTGTAGAGACAGCAGCCATGGGCTGGCGCAAACTCGCTGGCTGTGTTTACTCCTCTTTCCTTCCCCTTCACGGAGGCAAGAGATGCAGTTTAGAGAAGGTTGAAGTGTGTATGGGGGAAGGGGGGGTATTGTGGAGATGGGGGTGGGGAGAAAAGGAGGAACAACTGTAAAAAATGTTAATTTATTAATCACTGAATATATAGCAGTTCATCTGCAATGCTGTTGCCATGCCAACACCCTGGGAGTTTACTTTCTTAATCCAAGAGAGGAGCTCTCAGTCCCCTGCTCCCCTGCTGTGCCATTTGAATTTGCTGCTGCCACCGCTACCACTGTGGTATCTGTTTTAGAAAATGGGGGTGGGGTGGGGGGAGGGGGATTAGGCTCAACCACCAAAGCAGTCAGATGCAAAGCAGTGAGAGGCCTTTCTCAGCGCGACTTAGTAAAAATGACACAAATTAATATACTCTACTTAAACCAGACCAAGATTAATGGTTCTCTTTCAGTGCAGCTTAGCCCAACTGTCACTCGACAGGCGTTTGTCGGACAAAATCAACACTAATCAACATTTATTCGTCTCTTGCCCTTGGGTCTGAGGAGCGCGAGCGGGCTGCGCCATTCTCCCGCTCGTCTCGCCACGCTTTTCACCCTCCATCCAGCTCCGCCATATATCACCCTTCCTCCGGGTGCCTCTGCTTGTCCGGATCCACAGACTCAGCTATCAGGGTACATTAGAGGCATGATAGATTTTCTGTTTTAATTTACATCTATTATATTACAACATAACAGAATTTTGATTCAGTAGAGACCCATGTCTCCTATAGTCAGACTCCTTGGGAGGCTTTTGCATTAACTTATTAAGGTTTGTTAGGATGCAGCTCCAAATACAGTCTCTCTCTCTCTCTCTCTCTCTCTCTCTCTCTCTCTCTCTCTCTCTCTCTGTGTGTGTGTGTGTGTGTGTGTGTGTGTGTGTGTGTGTCTGGCATGCTCAGTAAAGATGTCTTGATGCACCTTATTCACAAACACAGCTCATTTTCTCTACACTTGGCTTCCTGTGCAGATCACATGAGGCTGACTGAGTTCCTCCCTTACTTTCTGATTGGACTTTGATCAGCCAACAATGGGAGCCGGGAGGGAGCTCCCCCTTCCTGCCTGGCCTAGAGAAATGGCCTCTGCAAACCAGCAGCCCCCCTGCTCCCTTGCTTTAGTTCTGGTCCTCAGCATCTTCTTTTCCTCTTTCTTTCCTCTTTTGATCTCAGTGTACAGTTAGCTTTTATTTATGTTGAAACACATGTCTGTGTGTGTGTGCTGGGGGTGGTGGTGGTGTGTGCAGAGAAGAGGGAGAAAGGGAAGTAAGCTGGGTTAGCCACACAGGATCCTGGCTGAGGGGTGTGCCTGAACAAGGCTCTTCGCTTTCTCCATGGACTTCCTAAATGCTCATTCCAGCTTGGAGCAAGGTGTGTGCAAGCCTTGTTTGCAAGCCTGTGGGATCTGTGTGTTTGTGGCTCCCCTGTAGAGTGTCTGTCTTGCTTATGAAGTTGTATTTTTAAAGTGCATTTTTAATAATGTGTATTTTAATTTAAGATTTGTGTAGCAATGGCTTTGATTTTTTATCCTCTCTTTTGTCCCTTTCTTCAGCATTGTTGCTCTGGGCACCCATCTTATTTCTTAACATAGCATTCTTTGAAGTGTTTGGTAGAATTGCTGGCTTTTGATTGCCAACCAAGGCCCATTCTGCTTTAGCTATCTGGTCACCTGTGGAGAAGTGTAGTAGCCCGCGTTGTTCTTATCTATTAATATCTTTAACCTAGTATTCTTTTCTACATGAGCATTGTGGCTTTGCCAAACACTCAGAAGGACTGTACCTTCTTTCTCAGATTGCCCACTGTACTTCATCCCCTGAGCTCTTAATTTCTCCCACTAAGCTGTTGCTTCTAAAGAGCAGTGAGGTTATCTTGTGGCCAAAAGGCAGAAAACCCTGGGGCTGAGTTGGGGATGTGTGGTTTGTGCATGTTTGTATGTGGCTGCTGAAGTGTGGGATATATTAGGAGGCTAGCTTAGGCCTTCCATTTTGGTTTCTTATTACATAGCAATAAAGTAAATGACGCTTAGTATAACTCTGTACTTAGAGAGCTGTAGCTCAATTTAAGAAACAAAACCCCACCTCCAGGAGTTGCTCAGTATCTCTAGCTTGGGAAACTGACCTCGTTAATTTTAATGAGGGGAAAAATTCTCCAGCTGGGGCTGAGAAGAAATACCAATGAGGTTATCACTTTGGGTGATCTCCCTGCATTCAGTGTGTAATCAGAACGGTGCTTACAGAATTTTCTAGGGTTTAGAAGAGAATGCATCTGCTCTCCAGAGAAGGCTGCTTTCCCCAGGAGGCAAAGCCAGGCTGTATGTCGTCCTTCCTTGCCGAGTCATTTGAGAAGCTAACATTAAAAAGTTGGGTGCAAATAAAACTGAAATGAAAAATGAATCAGTATGTTGCTTTTGTGGGTCTGGCAGGAAGGCCGTGGAGCTGATGATAGCTGAGGCAGTCGGTTAGAAGCGAAGGCCTCCTGAGTTCAAGTGCTCCCGATGCCCTGTGGGACCCGGGCATCTGGCTCTTTATCACCCAAGACAGAAGGTGAATTGAGGGAGTCCCATCATTCAGTAGGCAGCTATTCAGTCTGAACAGCAAGTTGATGGCTTTGACCCTGCTCTTGAGAAGCTGACAGATTGTGACCAAGGAGGTTCAAGATGACTAGCGGACAATTTGGCCCTCACTTATGAGAAGCGTGCTAAACTCCAGTGGCGTTTTGTTGGGCACAACAGAAAGAAACATCACCCTTGAAGGTAGTTGACTATCTCTCCACTTTATCCTTGTCTACTAGACAGCAGAGTCTTGGGAGATCACTGCACACATAGGCTTTTCAGGACTCTGGGACATGTAGACCAACTTTTCTGTCCCCTAAAGTTTGAGCTTGCTGACTCAGGCAACTTTCCCCATCTCTCTGGCATGTCTCTGAACTCAATAGATTTGTGCAGCTCTAAGGTACAAGGTCTCCAAAGGAAGACTTTCTGATGAAATGGGGACATCTTGCTCTAGGTACCATCTAAACATCAGTGGGTTATTCAAGAGGGGGTGTTTGTCCATGAATGTGCATAAGTTCCCTTGAAATTCAGCCCCTTCCTTTGAATGCTATAAGATAGCAGTTAAGGGCACTTGGCTGTGTGTGTATAGGATGGGAATGCTGGTTGCCAAGCAGCAGGGAATGGACATAATCGTGCTGCCTAGCAACAGCGGCAGCGTGGTCACTTGCACAGATTTCTGTGCCTCTTCCTGTTTGATCTGTAGGAAAATGCAGATGGCTTCTGTGGCTTGCTCTTTGCCCTGTCTACTGTGAGATGCAGGAAAAATATAGTAGACAGGGATGTGGGGGGTGTGGGGGGAAGTAAATATTCAAGTGCATGTTTTCATGTGATGAGTTGCCACAGCATCCAAGGCTGAGCGCTGAGTTTCACAAGGCATCCCTTCCTCAGTTTCCGCTTTACTGTGCACTTGCAGATTGACTTCTGAGCCTTAAGATGAATCTTAGAAGTGAGCCTGCAGGTGATAACTTTCATCGAGCCTGGTGGGACTGAACTCTGCAAGTGTGAATATGAAGCAGCCGGTCTCACACACATACACACACACACACACTCCCCTCAAGTGAGAGAGACAAGTGGAGCATGATAGGAACAATGCACCAGGATGAGATCAAGGCTGGTCATCCTAGCTGGTCTGCCCTTTATCGTAGCTCTATCACTTCTCAAATGTGACACCCCTTCTTGAGCTGCCTGCTCACTGCGGAGTCTAAAGAGGCTTGGCCTACAGATGCCTCTTGGGTCAGAGTGTTGAACCTCGTATGTTCTGGTGGTTATATTTATGGAGATTTGGAGGTGCTTGGAACAGAAGGCTGAAGGGAGATATTGTTTGGCAGTGAATGAAAGGGGCCGAGCCTCTCCATTCCTATGTGCCCTTTCATCTCTACAGGGAGTGAGGTGCAGCCAAAGTACAGGCTTGACATTGGAAGGCAGTCTAGCATGTGGCTTTTCCCAAGTGCCTTGTTCCAATTGAGCATCGGTGCTCTTGACTAAGATGGGTGGCAATATCGGCCACATAGAGTAGGTTCAAAGTCACAGGACTTAACATATTTGGCTACAATTTCTGTGATGTGGTGGTTTCTGTCAACCTTCTTCTCCCAGCTTTATAGAGCAGGAACTCTATAGAGGAGAGGTGAGCACTGTAGGCACCCTGATATTACAGACTTTATCCTCCTGGGTTTCTTCTTCCATCATAGCCTTCTGAACAAAGAACTGTCTTTGGTGTGGACTTGGTTCACTGGGTATCAGGGAAACATTTGTTGAGTTTTAGTTGTTTCTTTGGTGTGTCTGTATTTGTACACGGTCAGATATGTGTTTCTATGCATATGGGTGCATGTGAGCATAAATGCACAAACAGACATTGGGTGACTCTCTTCATCCATCTCCACCTTAGTTTTTTGAGTTGTGATCACTCACTGGACCTGGAGCTCACCAGTTCAACATGTCTGGTAGCCACATCTCTCTGCCTTCCAAGTGCTGGGATTTCATGTGTGCCCTGGCGTATTTAGCATTTTACATGTGGGCAGGGTATCAGAACTCCAGTTCTCAGGCTTATATGGGGCAGGCACTTTACTGACTTGAGTTATTTCTCCAGTCTTTCAACGGTTTCTTAGCTGTTTAGTTCCCCCACCCCACCCCTCTCGTCATCTCACAGGTGCTGAAACAATAACTTGTTTGTATTCCTAGAGTTTCTTGTTTTTAAGAGTGGACCAAAGTCTTGTGGTCTGCTGGTAAAAGTGAAGCCCCTGGTAAACCAGAAGGGAGTTGGACAAAGAACCTCTGTGGAGTTGAAGCTTTTTGGATTTTCAAATGATAAGATCAGTGAGAACTCTCTGGATGAGTCAGAGCATGGCCTCTGATGGGTCTACAGGTGTGAAGCACAGCCTCATGCCACTTGTATACTTGTTGTGTTCTAGTAAGAAGAATGACAGATGGCTTCAAGTGGCAGCAGCTCTGACTTCAAACATGGCCTCTCTCACTGAAGTCCACTATGAACCCGTGCTCTTCAGCTTTTCCAGGGAAGACATGGTGTTCTTGATCTAGTTCCCAGAATGAGGCAGGTTTGCAGATTTGCTAGGCCTGGAGAGATGGCTCAGCAGTTAATAGCACTGGCTGCTCTTCCAGAGAATCCATACAGGTTCGATTCTTCACACCCATGTGGTAGGTCACAATCATCCATAATTCCAGTTCCGGTGGATTCGATGCTCTCTTCTGGTCTTCTTGGGCATTAGGCACACAGGTGGTACAGAGATATACATGCAGGCAAAATACTCATGCACATAAGAATAAATCTTAAAAAATAACAAACACAAAAACCAGGCTGGGTGTGGTGGTACACTCCTTTAATCTCAGCACTGCTGAGGCAGAAGCAGGTGGATCTCTGTGAGTTTGAGGCTAGCCTGATCTACGGAGGGCAAGAGCCAGACAGATCCAAGACAGCCAGAGCTAGAAAAACCCGATCTCAAAAAACTAAAAAAGAAAAAGAAAATACAACTCCAAACCAGAATCGTCAGTGTGGTCTACTGGAAAGCTTATTCCTTGCACAATGCAGATAATTGGAAACAGTATGGTGGCACCAGCATGAAAGCCAGGGTTTGCTTAAACACAGGTACAGTGTTCTTTGGGCAAGCAAATGCCAATAGCTTATTTTCTCTATCAGTGGAGGAACATGAACCATCAAAGCTACAACCTCTGAATCACTTCTCGTCGTCTCTGCAGGGAGGGGATGGTCCTGATGGCGTCTGCCTAGCAGCCATTCTGGGGCTTAGACTTGGAGCAGCATGGTTCTAAAATTCTACACCAGCTGTTCCTTCATTCCTGTCCTCTCTTTGGCTCTCACATTCCATGGTCACATGTCACTGCAGACTGGTGATACTGACCTATGTGCTTTACTTGGTGGGGGGTAGGGGGTAGGGGAGAAGAAGAGGAAAAAGAAGAGGAGGAGGAGGATGAGGAGGGATGAGAGGAGACACACAGAGTGTTGTCTTCTTTGCCCATCTGCTTATATTTGAAAAAGCCCAACAGTTCTCACTATGGTACCTCAGAAACTAGACCAGTCCTTGAGAGACCCGCACAGTGTTGAAGGTCTGTCCCAGGCTTGTGCTCTCAGTTGCTTCCCTTAGTCAAGGGCGGAAGTGAGCTGCCTCTTGGCTTTTGCTCCACACAGCTCTTCTGTGGCCGTTCTGAGGCTTGGTTGCCACCAGTTGTGGTTTCATGGCGAAGCCTCAGTTCTGGAATGGCTGGGTGATGTTTCTTCAGTAGTTCACGGGGAGAAAGGAGGACAGCAGATTGATAAGGAGAATCGTTAAGGCGTATGCACTGTTCCTGGTTGTGCCTCCCTCCTGTGCAGTTGAAGAATCCCCTTTTTTGGTTAAAGTCGGGATATAGCAATGGAGGTGGTTTTATTGCCTGGAAACTTCAAGTGTCCAAATGCTGGGAGAGCCTTGGGTGTGCTTGCAGCCTTTCTAAGACAGCTCCCAGGTTGGTTTTGATTTCACGTGGTCAGGATGACTTGCTCATCAACTAACACCAGTCCTTTAAGAAGGCAGAACACTTGATGCATTTTAAACCTTTCATCGTCCCAAATAATCCTGGAAAACTGAGGTCCAGTGGGGTAAGAACCTTGATGAATTATGCAACATGCTTGCTGGTTTGGGGTTCATTCTCTCTTCTTACCTCAACAAAAATCATTGAAGACCTGAGATCTATAGCTCAGTAGGTAGATTGCTTTTGTCTGGCATTCATGGAGACACCTTGGACTCCACCCGCAGTACCACATAAACCCATAAACCATGGTGGTGCAGGCCTAAAGTTCTAGCACTCTGGCACAGGAAATCACAAGAATCAAAAGCTCAGGGCCATCCTCGGCTACATAGGTGCTCAGAGCTAGCTTGGGCTACATGAGAGACACTATCTCAAAAAGACAAAAATAAACTCTCAAACCCCAAATAGCTATATAATGATGAGTAGAATTTTTAAAATTACAAAAAATCATTTGAATATGCAAGCTGTTAATATTCTACTGTCCCATGGAAAGACCCATCACCCATCACCGCATCTGCTCGTTTCCTCTATGCTTGCTTTAGTGGCAATTTCATGTTGTTTCCACCACCGCTTCTCTGATGAGGGAAGCCTGAGAAATTTGTCATGGCCACACTTCAGAACAAGGGGAACCCAGTGCAGACCAAGTCAGCCTTGAGAGACCTGTTACCTACCATAGGTGAATATGTCTGGCCAACAGGTGGTGACTATCAATAGGAAGTAGCATTAACAGCTGTCCAGGTGTGTGCCCCCCATCAAACGGCCTGGCACTTGCCTACTGCATTTCTTCTTGAGAGGGTATCTCAGAATAGGACATCCAGAGCATGCTGTGTCTCTGATTTGCACATCAGAGATTCTGGGATCAGGACTGGAAGCTTTTCCTAGGCAATCTTTGGCAGATACCAAGTGTTTGGTCTGCATTAATTGATCTGATCAGGTACCTGAATCATCATGACTCCAGCAGGGACTTAGTGAAGACAAGCTTTGTACCCCACAAGTTCAGATGTTGCAAGGAAAGGTAACAAACACAAGGTACCCCATGCTTCAGGAGCAAGGTGTCTACTTGTAGAGACAGGATCCACAAGCCCACTGTTCCATGCTTGGGCTGTCAATGTTATGAGGACTCCAAGGCAACAGCCTACCCCTTACTCCTTTCCCAGCCTGGGTGTTTCAGATGAAAAGACAGAGAGGCAGGCATCGGCTGGGATGACGGTGATGTTTTATTTCAAGATAAAGTATGGAAGTCGCTGATTGATGGATTATAAACTGGGAGGTCCAGAATAAAGCTTCATTCTGGGGGCATCAGTATATTTCACGGGGAGCCTCCTGGGCATTAATTTTGCCGTTAATTTTGTTATTAGAGACCTAGCCAAACAAAGGGAGGTGGTGAAGCTTGGGGCTGATTTAACCTTGATGAAACAGTGATTTCACCAAGGATGATGTTCCCCATCTATCTTCATCCATCAAGGCAATGCTGAAATATGCTAATGAAGCCCTGAGATAGGAGCACAGAGCAGTGAAATGGGGCGTTGCTGATGCTCTCTGGACCCCCATGACAGGGTGATGCCACTTACTGTCCACATCTAGTAGAAGATCCCGAGCCATGCTGACATGCTGTTTCGGAGAAAGGAGGACGGGTTGAGGTCTTCCTCACAGATGGGAAAGGCTCAGTTCATAGAGCAGGTTGAAAAGGCTAGCTTTTGGTGAAAGGGCTTTTTTTTCTAGGCAGCCCATCACAGAAGCAAATAGATGGTGTACTGCACATGGGCAAGCAGTTTTATTTGTAAATTCCATCATGTGACCTAGCTTGTGCCAAGTCAAGTTATCTTTTGTCATGCCAGTTTACATTTCTGAGTTGGTTTCCAAAGGAAAAATGAGCTAATACTTGTTTGTGTTTTTAAAGCTACAACCTGTTGGCAAATTACTTTATGCTGAGCAATGAAATTATTTTGTCTAGCTTGAAGTCCCAATCCCATGAAGAAGTGGCATGATAGGATATAATTTACAGATGGGGTTTGAGGACTTTTCATATCTAGAGTCACATAATTGATAGGTGGCATGATAGTGATCTAAGCCCAGGTCCATCAGACCATTAATCCCTGACACAGAGCAGCAGTGGTCCCAGGACTATTACATAGAGGCAACCCTCCGTGACTGTCAGGATTGTCTTTGCCCTACTGTGTGTATGTTGATTGGGTTAGTTCAAGTTGAACCTCAGGCTTCCTTGTCCACTTAGTTTCGAAATACAGGGATCTCTGGGGTCAGAGCAGAGCCCTCTATAGATTCCCAGATGGTATGCCTCCCGTTTGTAGTGCCTTTACTGAGCTGTTTTCTCGTTTTCACACAGTGGATGACAGACATTGGGTGTTTTGTTTCTCTAAGTTAATCTTACAGCCATCACAATAAAATGTCTGTCACTTTAAATTTATTGGTAGATACACTTGTCTCCTCCTTGTTCATTTGCTTCATCCTATGTGGCCACTCAGAGGAAAAGGTAACGAATAAATGAAATTTCATTCTTCTTGATTGGATGGCAATTCAGACCAGCCCATGTGAGGAGCCCTATGTCTATACCTGATAATCCCAGGAGCCTCCATGTTACCTCTAAAGGCGCCTAACCTACTTCCAAGGTGTGGTCCCTGAAATGTGAGGCAGAATATTAGGAACAATACAGTTTCAGTTGGTATTTAGGAAAACAGGCATAAGGATCCCCAAACCTAAAATGTTTGCCACTTGTTTGTTTTGTTCTTTTTTTTTTTTTTTTTTTTTTGTAGAGAAAGGTAGAAGCTAATCTGAGAAAAGGAGCATGGGCACAAAACACTGGAACAGGGTGCTAAGTCACATAGTCTCCCTGAGATAGACTGTGCCACATAAAAAGGCCACATTGGCCTTAAGAGTCTGTTGGCCATTTCTGAAGCAGGCCTGCAGTTGGCTGCTGTTAAAGAGTTAATCACCGTAGACCATGCTTGTTGAGAATGTTGTACTGGTCAGTGCATCTTGCCAAAAGGTAGCATTAGCCACAGCTCAGCCCTGGCCCTGTGTCTGGCAAGTCTATCTCTCAGCTGCCCCTTCCTCTGGTTTCTAGACTAGGAGTTCATGCACAGTAAATCTTTCTCTTAATAAAGCCGTTTTTCAAATCTGACTTTGGACTGGGGACTGCTTTTTCTCCAAATGCAACAGCTGTTAAACATGGCGCCTTGGGCACAGTGTAGATCTCTTTGTTTAGTTTTGGGTTTTGAATATGAGCAGAGACATGAAGGAGCGGGAGGATTCTATCGATTTTTTTCCCCTACCCATGAGGCAGCCAGTGGGTTTGGAAACCAGACTTCCATTCCCGCCAGGCTGCTGGGTTCCCTTAAGGATAAAGCCTATTGTCCCTTAATAACCAGAGCAGGGTGCCCCTCATTCTAGTGAGATAGAATGATGGAGCCTGAGGTGTCAGTCAGCAGAAGTCCAGGCCTAACCTTTGTCCCTGGTCTGTCCTGGACAAGTGGGGAAGGTATTTCTATCCCCTTGCTCTTTCGGCCTTCTGTCAATAGCTCTGTTCCCAGTGTGCAGGGAGCATGCTCCCTGCAGGGGAAAAAGTTCACAAAAGAAATGAATTATGCATATGGATTTCATTTCCTTGATGAATAGGGAATCTGAAGGCCTAGGGAGGAAGGGGGGTTAGGGATAGGGAGTTGAGGCGAGGAATCAAAAAGACTTTGGTGCAAAAGGGGTGGGAGGGAAAAGATGGCAGAAAGACTTGGGACAGAATATTAAGGCCAAAGTCAGCGGCCCTTGGGCATATTCCATGACCCCATTATTCCTCCCTACATATAGGAAGACAGGCTCCACTGCTGCCTTACGTGCAGGTTTGCTCCCTGGAAGACTGGAAGTGGTGGTGCTGACCCACCTGAGTTACACTTTTGGTGTCGTCTCTGCTTTTTCTTGAGGTGGGCAGAATATTGCATTTGGAAGTAGAAGGCCTGACTTTGGGCTCCCTGACACAAAGGCTGCTGGACCTTGCTTGGGCAAGCTGCTTTATCTTTCTCAACCTTGATGGTCTCATCTGTAAACTGGGACTGTGACAACTGCCCTGTAGAAATGTCACAGGGACCAAACAGAAATGCTTTGATAATGAAATCAAAATGGGAATATAAGGTGTTTTAGTTTTTTTCT
The DNA here is from genome assembly GCF_003668045.3 of Cricetulus griseus. NCBI lineage: Eukaryota > Metazoa > Chordata > Mammalia > Rodentia > Cricetidae > Cricetulus > Cricetulus griseus. The sequence goes on from NC_048598.1 coordinate 24,373,963, forward strand.
TATCTGCACCTTCTTTTTGGATAGCCCCTTATTTTTTTATTTATTCATTATTTTTAAAGGGAACTTGTTATTTTTTATTCATTTAAAAAGTGTTGCTATGTGTATGAGTGCTTTGCCTATATATGTATGTGTACCATTTGCATGCTCGCTTAGGAACCATGGAGGTGGCAAGAGGGCCTTGGATCCTCTAGAGCTGGAGTTACTACAAAGAGATGGCTCAGCAGTTAAAAGCACTTGCTGCTCTTCCAGGGGATCGGAATTCCGTTCCCAGAGCCCTTATAGTGTGGGACACAGAAACTGGCGACTCCAGCTCCAAGAGGGATTCAAAACCTTTGACCTCAATAGGCACCCCCACACAGACTCATACACTTGATTCAGTCTGAGGCATTGGCAAACTTGACTACTGGGTCAATAGTTAGTGCATAGCTGGTTTGGTTAGCAGAGGGAAAGTCTGACACCGGCAGCCACTTAAAGCATCCACTGGAAACTACTTCTTAAGAGTCCTTGTGTAGGCTCACTCCCTCTGCTGCTGGTTTCTGAGAACATGTGGATGCATCTAGATAGGAAATGTGGCCAAAATGGCCTCTTGCTGCCCTCTCTTCTCCATGGTTTCTTGCTTCTGTCTGTGCACACGGGTGTAACTAGTTCTCATTTCTCCCAAAGACAGGATCGCTAATCCTGTTTGTGTTGCAGCTAGGCTTTACCTGCTTCCCAAGCTGGCCTAGAGCTCACAGTGTCCCTCATGAATATGGGGTTTTAGGTGTTGGCCACATGTCCAGCTCAGCTTAGGAGTAAGTTTTGACCATTTCAGGAGACCTAAATCCCACCTGAGGGTTGAGTTGCTTGTGCAAGTCCAGCCATAGCCATGTTTAATTTTCTGAACAGCCAATTTCTCATCCTAGTCTTTTCTGTAGAAGGGTCTTCTTTTACACTTCTCCTTTCTTGGAGATTCGAGTGTGCAGTATAATAAATGCCCTTGTGTCTATGGGGTTGCCCTCCCTTCACAGAACTCAGTGTCCCCCGCCCCAATATATTTCCCACTGGGCCCTGGGACAGGTGTGGAGATACCCAGTCTTACCTTCCTGGCGGTGAACTGGTTCTACCTGGGAGGCATCAGGCCTCTGCCTCTGTGACTTCAGTGTTTATACTGGTATTTCATAGATTTTATTCATTTGGCTTTATGGGTAAGAGCCGGCTTTTAAGAACTGTTTGAAAGCCAGTGGTGCAGAGAATAAACTGATACCTAGTATGAATTATTTATTTGTTTATTAAGATTTTCAGGGAGTACCTTTTCTCTCAAAGCTCGGGGCACTATGTATGGAAAACTTGGGATAGCATTTGGCATCATTGGAGAGAAGAGGATGAGGAAAGACTGGAAGGTTAAGAATAGAGTGGTAAACAGGCACAGGGGGAGGTCTCCAGATCACAGAGTTGACACTGAAGCCAAAGGAGGCCAGCTGTGAAGTCCAAGAGGTCTGTGTCAGGACTCCAGCCCTGGCAATAAGCTGCTATGCTAGTTTTCTTTCTTGGCCTCTTCCATGCAATGGAGGTGACCTGGTGACCTATGAAGCCCCCCACCCAGGTATGATATTCTCGGGAGGCCACAGAGCTTTTCTTTGGAGGTGAAGCTGGTCTAGCCCTCCTGCCAAGTTGTTGAGGCAGTAAAAATGGCAATAGAAACTTTTTTTTTCTTTTAAATGTTATACATAAACCTTTCAATAACAAGTATATTTGGTATAGAGTGCTTTTCAACCCTGGCTGCACATTAAAATCACCTGGGGAACTTTTACAAAATACCACCAACGCTTGGGTTTTACCTTGGAACAATGAAATTGGAACCTCTAGGGACTGGTGCTGAGCGTAAGTGTTTGCTCAGAGCAGGCCAGCTTATTGTGTTATGCATCCAGAGTGGGTGAAATACTGCTCAGGGGACCCGGGGAGGGTGATGAGAGGAGGCAAGTTTGAGGATATCTGAAGAAAGAGATTATGACTAGGGGCAGGATAGAGAGTGGGAGAAGTATCCGTGCTTTGGGGTGGTCACCAGGCTGTAGGTTATTTGTGTAATAGCCAGAGTCCGTTTTTCACACAGCAAGGCTGGGAAACTCCAGAAATATTGCAGCTTTCTTTCACTGCATCCTCTCTACCTGGTACCCAGTAGACTGTAAGGGTTTGAAACATGTTTGTTGTGACCCTCATGGATTGGGGGTGGGGGGCTCACACAATAGATATTTACATTACGATTCATAACAGTAGAAAAATTACAGTTATGAAGTAGCTACAAAATAATTTTATGGTTGGGGGTCAGCAGGACATGAGGAACTGTATTAAAGGGTCAAGCATTAGGAAGGTTGAGAACCACTGATTTAGTGTTGACATCATGTCAGGCATGTTCTAGGGTTGGTATATTTGGAGTTTTACAGAGCAGAGGTTTGTGTTTCTGTTTAATTTTAGGGGGCGGGGATGAGCAGGGACCAAGGCCTGGAAGGATGGAATTGTTTGAAAAAAGTCTGCAAACCTATCAGTAGTGGAGACAGCTGGAGACCACTATCTCCCTCTAAATCTCCTTTCTTCACTCACTCTTCTCAGAAGATGGGGGTCTAGTTAGTCAACACCCTCTCTGATGGGAAAGCCTTTGGTTCTTTTCTTTCAGATTCAGATGAGGAAAGAAAGCCACTTAGGCAGAGATTACCTTAGAGAGGGAGTGAGCCTCAGGGCAAACTTGTAATTAGACCTGGGCCAAAAGAAATAAAATCCTGTGAAGAGTTTGGGAAACATGATTTTTGTGACAGTAACTGCCATGCCTTTAGAGTCCTGGATATGTTTCCTTCCTTTTTGTGTGGCAGGCTTAAGTAGAGTCATCACTGTGTTCCTGACAGTCTCTTTGACTCATCTTCAGGTGATGCTAGAATGTTCTAGAATGTGCTAGAATTTGATGTCTATCATGGGCCTTCAGGTCTAATTCAGCCCTGTTATATACCTGCATTCTGTAATCACTCCACTGTGTCTTCTTGAATAAATGAACTCTGTCTCTCTGTTTCTCTGTCTCTCTCTTTCTCTCTCTCTCTCTAGCTCTCTCTATCTCTCCCTCTGTGAGTGAGTGTGTGTGTGTGTGTGTGTGTGTGTGTGTGTGTTTATTTCCCTTAGCAAAGTGTAATATAATCACATTCTCAAGCTTAAAACAAAATTAGTCTTTTAAATGTAGAATGCTCCTAAGGTACTTTTATAAATGGATGGCTTTCCTTCTAGGATTGCCGGGTTTTAGGATGGGAGTACAATTCAAGTGTGTACACTCTATGTAGAGAAGGAAGTAGGCATGGGTAACACTAGGCTGTAAACCTGGAGATTCCTTTAACAAAAGAGACATGGCCCTTAGGTTAACCCTAACTATCTCCCAGCCCGTCCCATTACTCTAATATGTGGAACAAATGGGCAGCTTTCTTGTGGCAGCTATTTATATCTGTGGCTTGGAGTGGTTGCACTTGACCATTGCTTGGTTCAGGCATGAGGACTCTCACGCCACTACTGTGTACTTCCCTCATCCCAACTCCCTGTGACACATCTTATATCCAGCTTTCATTTTGGTTTCTTTTGCCCTGACAACAGAGCAGACTTACTCATCTGCAGCTCAGAGTGGCTACACTATGTCTAGCCTGTGTTTGAGTTGTGACCTCTAACTAGACACCACATATTTTTCCCCTTATGAATTTCCTGCCAGTCATACTACTTCAAAATTAGGAGGGCTTCCCTTTTTCCTCCTAAAGATCATATTGCTACCTTTGCAGGGGAAGTCTGTGGACAAAGAAAACTCTCATACTTGGTTTGAAATTCAGTACTGGTTTTTCTCACCAAGGACTTTCCTGGAAGAAGGATAGAGAAAGAGTTGCAAGATTCTGGGAAGGGGCCTATAGGACCTTGCCCTCGGTGTGGATCTGCACACCAAATGTGAGGTAGCATTATAGAACCCAGTACTGGGTTTCACAATGATGCCAAGAGCATGCTTGGGAGCAATCAGCCTCTTAGGTAAGTAGAAGAAAGGGCAGCTTTATCTTGGCTTCTATGGATAGACTATTTCTATTAGGAGGGAAGGTAGCCATGATTTGGTTTGGAGATAGCCAGTTTATTCCCTCTGCATTATGTGGGGAAGAAGCCATTGCAATCACCATACTTTCCATGCCAGGTAGCCTGCAGTACAGACTGGCTTTGTATCTTGACAACTGGTTATGGGATACCGAACCATGTACACACTGAGGCCTTGCTCAGCAAGAATGTAATGCCTGCTCCCTGAGGTCTAGTACATGATGCTTGAATTTTCTTCCCCAGCCTCCTTTTCTATCCCTACCTCAAACACACACACACACACACACACACACACACACACACACACACACACACACACACACACACAGAGGGGGAGAGGTTTTTTTTCTTCATTGCCCATTTTTTTCTTTCCCATCTCTCATTGCCTGTGTACTTTCTCCCTTCTTTCCTTCCTTCCAGGGTTCCCTTTAACAACAAAACAAGAAGCAATGGACTTAGGGTGGTTGCATGAAGGTGAGGGAAATGATACTGCTCAGGGGGAAAAATCAGTCAAGAGAGAACCATGGGGAGGGAGGGAGAAAAGTCCCCTCTAAACGTCACCAGGCCTGGGCATGTCAGCCCCCAGAGCACCTCCTTGTACCTTGCCACTGTGGAGGAGGGTGATGAATTTGGTTTCTGCCAACATTAAGCTGATAAATGAAATTTGTATGTTAAAACAATGATAATTGAATTGTATTTTCTTTCCTTCTTTCCCATCCACACTTCTGTATCTCCCACCCTGCCCCCCCCCAGCTTTAGGGAAAGGAGGGGGTGAAGGCTGTGGGGAGGGAGGAGGCTTTGCAAGCTGTCGGTTTGCATTGTGCGGACTGGGAAAGGTCTCTACCTGGCTCATTTTGTCCCCTTTGCTTAGGCTGTCACTGCTGACAGTCCTCATGTTTATTTCATCTCGCGTGGTGGCTGTCTCGTTTCCCTACCCTCCGATGTCATTAACGCACAGAGAGCGGGCCCTGCAGTGTTGAGCCTAATGAATTCCGCTGTGGCTGCTCTGCTCCCCACCTTGTTACCAAAGCTCAAGGTGTCAAATTAAACCAGCCCAGAGAGAAAGGGAAAGTGTGGGAGAGAACTCCAGAGCAGGGGAAGAGGGAGGCGCTGAGAACACAAAAACAGCCTTCCCAACAGTTGACTGCAGGAAGAGAAGCAGAGCCAGAGAGAAGTGGGATACAGAGGGACCCCAGAAACGGGTGACTCCTTATGACCAAATCAAGTTTTAGCAGGGTGATACCCAGCACTCTCAGGAGGACCTAAAGACCTGGTCCTCACAGGTGGTTTTTTTCTTTTTCTTTTTCTTTTTCTTTTTCTTTTTCTTTTTCTTTTTCTTTTTCTTTCCTTCTTTCTTTCTTTCTTTCTTTCTTTCTTTCTTTCTTTCTTTCTTTCTTTCTTTCTTGCAATGGGAGAGGGAGATCCTGTTGACTTTTTCTTCTTGCTTTGTTGATTTATTTGCATGGTTTATGCAGACTGGGTGTCTTGCAAAGCTGAATGAGGAGCTAAAGCAAGGGAGGGCAGTCATCACTTACGTAGTAGGGAAGGTACATGGCTGTGAGCATGTACCCCCTCCCCCCCACACACGTGGGGAGCCCTGGAGTTCAGTGGCTCTGATCAGCTGCAGGGAGGGGCATATCAGGGTGCTGGGCAGAAAGTCTTCCCTTGAAACTCACTGATCTGGCACATAGTGGTTTACTTCTTTTCTACAGAGCCTCGTGTCACCAACAGAACCTTTCTCTACATCTGTGTTACTGGCATTTATCTTAGAAGCATTTTATTTGAGATGCCATTAGTAGAGGCATTCCATTTTACAGATGAGAAAAATGAGGAAGAGGAGGAGGAGGAGGAGGAGGAGGAGGAGGACAGAGTGAGAATGTAGGAAAACAGGGTTACATTTCAGGTCTGTTGTTTCCATAATTTGATGGCTTTTACTCATATTGCTAAACTAGATTGTAAGAGGTAGGATGGTGATGGTGAGAATGATGATGGTGAGGATGATGATGATGATGATAAATAAGCTTACAGGTTTAAACAAATTCGTAATTTATGCATACTGAAGTACACAGTTGGAATTTTTTCTTTTGAGTGATACCCCCATGTAACCAACACTTTAGTTTAAGATATAGATCTCAAAGGGCGCTGGTGGCACATGCCTCTAATTACAGTACTCTGGTCTACAAAGTGAGTTCCAGGACAGCCAGGGCTGTTACACAGAGAAACCCTGTCTTAAAACAAAAACAAAAACAAAAACAAAAGATCTAGAACTCTTTTACCACCCCCCCCCAAATAAAGTCTCTTTTAGCCTTTCCTACTTCAGTTGACATCCACTCTCCTAGATGTACACAAAACCATCATACATTTTATAGTTACACCAATTGTGCCTATTTAAGCATCTAGTGAGCATAATCATATATATATTATAATATATATATATATATATATATCATATAATCATATATGTTACTTTTCTTGTCTCTGTGACCAAATGCCTGGTCGGAAGCAGCTTAACTGATTTACTTTGGCTCCCAGCTGAAGCAGAGGCCCTCATGGTGGGGCAGCCATGGCAACAGGAGCATGCAGCTGCTTGCTCCCATCTTTGCAGACTGGAAAGTAGAGGCACTGGGGCCCTGAACAAACGATGGTTGAGTTATGGCCCTCAAGACTCATCCTAACCAGTAAAGCCACTTCCTCCAGCTATGCCTGTCTCCCAAAGGTTCTAATAATGTCCCAAACAGTGCCACTGGCTGGGGACATTTTACAGTTAGACCCTATTGTGAAATGTGTGATCTTTAATGTCTAGATTTCTTGAGAATTATCCATATTATATCAGTACCTTTGTTCTTGTTTTATTTTAAGTTGTCAAGTACATGTTCTATTGTGAAAATATAACGTGATGTGTTTATCCAGACATGTCTGTAATTTTTTTCAGGAAAAAAAAAACTTTACTAATACTTTGATATTTAAGAAACAAAGTTTCAAACATGCTTTGAAGCAGTGATATCAACTCATCCTGGCTCCAGTGGGCTCAAGGGCACCACCATGCTGCCAGGCAGGAGGGATGGGCTGGGTCAGAAACAGGGTAAACAAGGCTTTCTGGTCACAGTGCTTAAACCGCAGCCCACAAATTGGTACTTCCAATGGTTTGGGATTTATTTTCTCCTTGCTTAGAATGAATTCCCTAGCCCTTTGTCCTTTGCTGTTTATGATAGTATTTCCTGTGCCCTGCTCCTTTTTGAGAATTTCGTTGATATCTATTTGATTTTTAAAAATTCTGCTTGCTTTTCTCAGGATTAAAGTAGAATTTATTTTTAAGAGACTTGCATCATTTCCTTCCCAAGAAGTAGAGTCAATCCGAGGGTGTAGAAATTTCCAGCAAAGTTTGAACCGGTTGATGTTGGGGCAAAGGACAGCATGGTACCCTCATCTGGAGATGGAAACAGTCTGGAGAACTGTTGTGACACTAGGACTTTTTGGCACTTAGGAAATCAGAAAAATCCAACTTCCTGATTTATGATCCGATGCAGTAACCCTGAAAGAAGAGGGAAAAATATGTGTGTGGGGGGCGGGGAGAAGGGGGTGTGGGTGTGCGTGTTTGTGTTTGGGGGTATGTGAGTGTGGGTGTGCGTGTTTGTGTTTGGGGGTATGTGAGTGTGGGTGTGGGTGTTTGGGTGTGTGTGGTGTGTATTTCCAAGGCCCCTTAATGTTGTTACTTGTACAGACAGAAGAGAGATCTAGTCGTTGATATTCTGATTAGGCTTGACTTCACAACAGAACATCAGCCCTCCAGCTTTGCTGATTTCACACATGATGTGTCCTGTGACTATTTCCCTCCTAGTACCTTCCCTCCCCAAAATCAAGTCACTGATCATTGCAGTCTTGTGGGAATGGGATCAAGAGGGATTGCAAGGATGGAGGCAAGAGAAACAGCTGAATGTAAACTTTGGGGCTATTTATATGTTCTAAAGAGTCAAAGGGGAAGGGGCAGAGATTTGGAGACAGCAACAGCTCTGTTTTCTTCTTCACTCCACATTCTCATCAAGTCCATACAGATAGAAATTCAGTCATGTAGCATTTGGGGGCCCATACAGCAGGGACTTGATTATAATATTATGTCAATGGAAGAATCAGAGTAGTTAACCAAATCTTGGAGTTTGTTTCATTTGGCAGCATCATTGGATTGGATATAAGAAATGCATAAAGCAGTCCTTGTTCTCAGTGCTCTCAGTAGGGAAATACTTTGTGATAGGAATTGCCACAGAGAACACCATGGGATGTTGGGGAATAGCCCTTAGCATGGCCTGAATGTTTACAGATGTCACCCTAGATAGGACAACTGAAAAAAGGAGCCAGTTTTGTGGAAATTATTCAAAGGTATCATTTGCTAATTCAAGATGTCTCCTCTGCCAATCCAATCTTTGCCCCCTTCCCCTCCCCACCTTTGCACCTCTTTTTTTGTGGGGGGCATGTTTCTGGGAGTGTGGTCTCTTAACAGGAGTAGAGAAGTCTTGTGTTGAATGAGGAGACTCTGATGAGGTGATGTGACTGCTGACCACTCTTATCAACAAAAGATGAGCCCCTTTGGTGTTCTCCCACAGGATTAATCAAGAAAACATGGACATTTTAGTAGGTTTCTTCTTGAGACTGACCAAGTGTTTGTGTTGGCTGCCCTAGTGCTCTAGTTAACTTCCTTGATGTTGGTCATCTATTTCTGTTTTGTTTGTTTGCCCTGGGCCTTAGGTTTGTGGATATGCAATGTGCCTTGTAGCTGCCCTCGATGTTAGTGCACAGGATTTTACACAACGTGAATATATTGGTTTTATAATAAAACTGCTAGAGTTATTACAATAAAATATAAGGGCCTGTTGAAGTGGACTTTTAAAATGTGGCTCTCTTTTTTTCTTTCATTTTTGACAAATAAGCCCATGGATGTCTTAAGAGTCAGCAGGTAATTTAGAACAAGAAGCAATGCAGTTATTTACCACAATACTTTCACTGTTGAGGATCTTATACATGTAATTAGTCAGCAACTGCAGGAGGAGAATGAAAATACTCCAGAATGTCAAAAGCAGTCTTTTAAGAGAATCAAAATAAGATGTCTTTATCTGATTAACTGACCAGAAACTGGGTTGTTTAAAATTTACTTCGTTCCTCTTGGGATCTGGGTTGGTATAGCAAGTCAATGCTAAGACAGCTTATAAAAATACTGGTCTCATACCTATGTGAGTGTGTAACTCTGGCCAAGTAGCTGAGGCTAAAATGGAAACTGAGGAATGTCCCAGTGAAGCACAATGTCCTAATGAAATCCCCAATTTCAGTAGTTACTGGAATCAAGGATCTTTTTTAGGTAAGCATAATTCAAAAGGGAAATGCTTAGTGCATCGCTGAGGAATGTTTGTCCTTGTTGTATTTGCCTGTTAGAACTGGTTTCTTCTAGTACATTTCACCTGGGATTTACAGAGTCAGAAAGTTGAAGTTGTAATAATACAATTCATTTTATTTGAGTTAGCCTTCATCAACATCCTGCTAATAATGAGCATATTACCTTCTTTCTCATCCTTGAAACTACATTAAGAGTTCTTCTTTGAAGGGTTTCAAGAGTTAGTAGGTGGGAGCTGGAGAGATGGCTCAGAGGGTAAGAGCACTTGCTACAGAATCATGGGTATCTGTGTTTGGATCACATCACCCAAGTAAAAAGCCATTGTGGCAATGCAGGTGTCTGTAACTCCAGCACCAATCAAGGCTGTGCAGATGCCTGTAACCCCAGCGCCAAACAAGACAGAGACAAGGGAATTGCTGGGACGTACTGACTTTCAATATAGTTTCAGGCACAGGAGAGACCGTTTTTTTCATGGAATAAGATGGGGAGTGAGTGACAGAGGACAAGGCATATGAGATTGTGCTACAGAAACTCAGTGTGCATAGGCACAGGCAAATGCATACATACATATGTGTGTATATACCACACACACACACACACACACACACACACACACCATACTCATACACAGAAGAGGAAATAGGCTCCTGAAACTGCTTAGGCCACAGGACATCTATATCCTTTATCCTAGACAAATTATGAAGAGAAAACTATTCAGAATTTGTCTGAAATATGATATGCCTTTTTTATGTGACTCGAAGATTTGCTATATTAATTTAAGATTCAGTGATGGACACAGAGGAAATGCAGCAGTGGGAGGGGGTCGACAGACCCTTGAGACATGTCACATCTGCAGGATGTCACAATAGAGTCCTTGCTTCCATGGTTAGGGTACATCCACCTGCTGCAGTTAAACATCTTAGGAATGAGCAGATATGCCATGCACTGGTATATGTTCAGAAGGTGGGGACATCTGCTGTCTGTCATGTAATTGGGAGATGTTTTTCTTAACAGTAGGCAATAATAATACAGTAAGCCAAACCACATATTATCATGATGCATTAAAACTAGATTAATCAAAGCTATAAAATCAAAGTAACAGTAAATGCTTATGCAACACATTAAGTAATATTTACTCCAATATTAGAATGAAGCAATCATTTCACAATTATAGCATATTTCACGATACCTGTTCCAAGAAGGAAGAAACAAGACTCAAAATTCATGCAAGATGCCAATAACAAGTTAGTTAGGGCTGAAATGGAAAACATTGGCTGTGGAGCACATCTTCTTGTTCAAATTGCTTGACCTAAGTGGTCCTGTTGTTTCTTTAGCCCACACTAGCTTTTATTGGATAGGTTGCTCAATGGAAGAGATGCTCTTTCCTATGGTGTTAGTGTCCTGTCTTGTCCTTTGTTTCCTTTCCCGATGTGTGTGGCTTCATGACCTGCTAGTGTAGGCCTCTGTGTCCCGCATGCTGTGTGGAGAGGAAAGGTGATGGACAGATCATCCCAGAGTGAAGCAACCTTCTCGTGCCCCTGACGTTGCATGGCTGGCCGTCCTGTCATCCTGGTAGCTTTTTAGGATGGCCTCCTGCTACGACGCCTCTGGAGAAGTGCATCCTAGCAGCGTGGATGTTATTCTGGCTTTTGTGTCTCACTGTTAGATGGATTCTGGGGTAGGTGAGGAGTAGAAATGATGAGAGGCACCACAGGTGGGTGTTGTACAAGGGAACCTGAAATTCAAAGACTGGATGCGTTCTGATTTTGGACTATATATAACTCAAGTTATAGTTGTACCACAAATAGCAAGCAGACAAGGGAGGTGGGGGCATAGAGCTCCCATGTAAACAGTTGGGTGTTATGGCAGACCCTGAGGCACATGTTTGTAATCATAACATTTGGCAAACTGGAGCCAGGAGGACTGGAACCTGGAGAGGCTTCATAGGCCAGCAAGTCTAGCTGAGTTGAAGTTCAATGAGAAGCCTGTCCCAAATAAGGCTGGCAGTGATAGAAGAAAACACCCAACAGTATCTTCTGGTGTCTACACACGCACACCACACACACACACACACACACACACACACACACACACACACACAACCCACCCCACTCACCAATTCAAGAGCAGTGCTTAAGTGAGCAAATGGAAGATGGGATTTATGAAATGGGGGACAGAGTGGTCTGGAAAGGGCATCCTCCTCTTCTTGGAGAGGACACCAGCATTAAGGCCACCAGCCAGCACTTAATACCGGCCAGAAGCAGAGCCATTGCCATTGGTCCTCACTTCCCCAGCAGCTTGGGGAGCCCTTAGCACTTGGCTAGTTGGGGATAGGCCCAGCCTTGAATTTTGAGGGAGATGAACCAAGCAGCCAACTACAGATGCTTTGGAAGTGGCAGCAGGAAGCTTCCATCTCAATGCAAGCAGGGCAGCCCAAGTCTTCCCACAGCAACACCCTGTCTGTGTCCTTCCCCGCCTGTGCTTATTTCCCTGAACTTGACTCTCAGGGCTTCCTGCTGACTCTGAGGCTCTGCCTATCTGTCCAGTAAATTCCTTTTCTGGGTAGGTGAGCCAGAGTCCATCCGGGTTGTTTGCAACCCCAAAAAACCTTGACTGTTGGAAAAAGTTAAAGAACAAAGGCTCTCTCAGAAACTGCTGCCCAGAGGAAAACGAAGAAGGGAATTTTCTTCAGGATAGGTTTTGGGAAGGACAGGGTTTTGGGGTGAACTAAATATTTCTATTAGAAAATCAGTTTTAAGCAAACTGGAGAGGGACTGTTCTTGGTTTTGAAACATAGGAGAATGCTGTCTAAACCCGAAATACTGGTTTTGGCTTTGACTGGAGCCCAGTGGGGACCTTGCCTGCCTGGGACGTGCTGGGGCCTGGAGCTTTGGGGAACTAACATTGAGTTTGAAAAGCAGCTGCCAGGAGTCTGGGCTTCAGCTCAGACTCCAAACACTTGTGTGGGGGGACCTGGGAAAGATCAAGAGCACTTTAAGGACCTCATCTTGGGACAAATTATAGGCTCTCTGCCTGTTCTTAGATTTTCTTTGCATTATCCTGCTGCTCCTGATTGCTCTGTTTGCCAGATAAAAGCAGAGCCAGTTGGGGATGCATCCACCGAGGAAGAAGGAAGTGGGCTAGTCTGGAGGCCACACTTTGTGGGTACAGTGACTCCTGCTGCTGTTGCTTTACCTTTGTCAGGTTCCCCTCCCTTAATTTTTATTTTGTCTTTTTAGATACCCTTATTTTTACTTTATGTGTATAAGTGTTTTGCTTGCATTTGTGTCTGTGTATCACGTGCTTGCCTGGTGACCATGGAGGCCAGAAGAGGGCAGGTCCCCAGGAACCGGACCTGGGATGCTTCGAATGGAAGCATGACTCTCTGCAAGAACAACAAGGGCTCTTAACTTGTGAGCCATCTCTCTAGCCTACTTTTACATGTTTGTTTGTTTGTTTGTTTGTTAAGGGAGCAGGGCTGCTTTTATGTGATTTGATTCTTAAAGCAGTTCTTAGTACCTGTTCTGTTCATTCAGCCTGGAAAAACCAAACAAACACAGGTTGACTGGGGTGGGGGCACAAAAGAGAAGTAAAATACATGTAGCGGGCAGATGTCAGTGACAGGTTCATTCTCAGTCCCTTTCTGTTCTATGTTTTGAGCCACGGTCAGTCGCTTTAGGAACCTGGATCTCCTGGCTGACCAGCAATCCCCAGTGCTAGGATTACAAGACCATGCCACATGTCTGTCCTTTATGAGTGCTAGAGATCAAACTTAAAGCTTCTATGCCAGTCACTTCATGGGCTTAGCCACCCCCAGCCCAGGATTTGTTTTGCTTTGTTTTTAGTATGGTGTTTTATCTCAGTCCTAACTGTTAGACTATGGTCTGTGCCTACAACTATAAACACAGAGCTTTTGATTTTACTAATTCTCTTTCTAGACTTAATGTACTCCTCCCCATAAAAATCTTTTCGGCACCTACTTACTTTCTCTGTGACACCATGTACCCTGAGGGATATCTACTTTAGTCTCAATGCATTGTCACACTCAGACACACAGATACTGACACACAAGTACTGACCGTGCTTTTGGCTTGACCAAATGGCTCATTGTTTTGTTGTATCTAAGCAATGTTAGTTTATTGTATCTGAATTGTGCGCGCGTGCTCTCGAGCACTGTGATCAAACGCTGAGGTCAGAGTCTATTCCAATTTTGTGGAATCAGTTCTCTTCTTGGAGCTTTACGTGGCTTCGTCAGATTAAGCCCAGTCTCACACAGCAAGTGCCTCTACCTCCTGAACCACCTTGCTGGCCTCCAGATGCCTTATTTAAGTTAACATAGGCTGTGAGCTGCTGAGGGAAAAAAATCTGGTTTTCATGTCTCTACCAACTCTTCCTCATTGGACAGTGTTTTCTTCTTTACTTCTTCAGCATCCATAACAATAGAAAAGGAAAAAGGTACCAATGTGCAGAGTATCCATCCTCATCTGAATACAGTAGAACAATTCTGGCCCAGGTGTCTGAAGGACTTGCTGTCTGATGTTGCCAGCAATTTCTGTCAGAGGCCCGCACATGCTTGGGGACAGAGCTCTGACACTGTGTCTCTTTAGTACGTTTCAAGGGTTGCTAGAAATCTCATTATAAGCTGCTCCTGGACAATTTAGGGCATTGTATTTTTGGTGCTAGTTGATATGTATACAGGTGCTATCACTTCTTTAGTGCCAGCACCTTTGTTAGTCCCTGTTGACTAGCAGGAGTGGTTAGATTGCTTGTAGAGTGAAAAGGGCAGTAACAAGAGCTACCCTGAAAGTATACCCCACAAAGAGCATCAGTTGTTGGAATGTTTTCTCCTTGGGAACTCTCCAAATCCTAGGAAATCGATGCTTCCCAGAGTCAAAGAAAGAATCTTGCATGAAACAACTTTCTTAGTTTCTTTTGTAAACTTCACCTTGACCAGACTTCAGGACTTCTGGGAGACAGGGGTTAGGACCTCTCTGTCTCCTACTCCCTCACAGGCTTATCATTCTGTCCTTGTAGTCTGTAGACATGCATGGCTGTTTTTTCCAAGTGTGTGTGTGTGTGTGTGTGTGTGTGTGTGTGTGTGTGTGTGTGTAAGGGGTAGGGTTCATGGACAAATGTTTAATCAGGAAGTGTTTCTTCCTCTTAGTCTGGAAATACCATCCTTGCTTCTTTATATATTGTGAGCATCACTACAAAGCTCTCCATCTCCATAACACAAATATCGTAAAGTCCTGTGGGGTGTGGTAGCCATGCATGGACACTCACATTACACAGTTTGAGACAAGGAGTCCTTTCCAGCTGTGCAGCATTCATATGGTTTCCCCAATGCCACAGCGTTATGCCTGTGTCGGCCCAATGAACGACAGAGGCAAAGTGATATTTCCATCCCTTCCTTCTGCTGTCCCTTTCCCTCTTCTCTGCTTCTTTTCCTTAGCAAGTCTTTTATTTGGAGATTCCGTTGGAAAATACAGTGTCTTTGTGAAGCTTCTCCCTATGGCTGCAATATGACCTGGTGTAAACCTGGTTCAGCCTTAATGTGCTTTGGGCTCTGGGCTGTAAGCTGGCCTGTTCCAGATCGCTATTGTAAGATACTTATCACCGACATGCTGTGTGTTCTTTAAAAGTAAAGCTATATCAAAGATACTTACATTTAATGAGATGATTGCACCTGTCTGTCATTGCAATTAAAACATTTATGAGCTCCTCAAACACCTTTCGGAGTGCTCCTGGATGTATTGCTCTTGGTATGAGATCCTATCCATCACAGCGCTCTGCAAATAATTGTATTAGCAAAGCATGGTGAAGTATGTTGGCACCTCAAGTAAAATATCAATTGCCAGGTAAGTTTGGGGTGAACCCTAGGCCACCTGTCATAGTACAGCTATGACTAATCGGGTGGTTTAAGCTAATTACTCTTCCCAGAAGTCAAGTACTGAGGAAGTTAGAGATGGTGGTCCTCTATGTGGGAACCCACACACCTGCTGAGTGGCACTGTGATGCTCGGCTGAGGGGTTGAAACAGTCTTCCCATGTGTGACAGGCAGAGTGAAAGGGCTGCTTTGTTACCAGAGACTTAGCACAGCCACTTAGCTTGTGTTGAGTGTATTGAACCCCCTAGTATTGGTGTGTGTAACCAAAGGAGGTGGCTGTGTGGCAAAAAGAAGGATGCACATGTCTGCCCTGGAACAGATCAGTGGGGGCCAATTGTCCCTCACATGATGAAGTAGGTCTTTTTCAGTATCATCTGACATGAATCAGGAGGCATCTGGACTTTTGAGGTTGTTTGCCTACCTCTGTAAGATGGAGGAGCTTGCCAGTTAATGGCTGTCCCTCTATTCAGATGTTCACACAACTTTTGACATCAGATGGTGGCAGTTGTCAAGGCCAGCCATTCTGTGAACCGGCCTGTGTTAGGGCTTTGGGCTCCAGTTGAACCTCCCTCACAAGAGATCTATCTGGATGGTTTCTGGTAACTGTGGTTCCTGGTGGTCCACACTTGGAATCTCTGTGGTAGAATCTTCAAAAAGAGACTGATGGTATTTGAAGACTAGAGTGAATTTGTGATGAGTTTAGTTTTAGGATATTTGTCTGTGTAAGAAAGAATTGATTTATTGGACATTGATCACATAGCATTGATATTGCTCAGCAATTTTAGTTTATCAAAAACAATATATGCTGGCTACTTGAAGGAAGCAGAGTAAAAGTATATTAAAGGACATGGTTTGTAAAAGTTTTAAATGGTAAAACAGGTGGTCCCATAGAGGGTTTGGAAGCCCTGATGGTCTATCTGTATAATAATGAGTTTTACCATGGAGACTTCTCTACTGCCACTGCTTTGGCAACCCAGATAGATGCTCAAGACCTGGTGTTCTGTGGCACAGGCTACTGTGGCTAGACTATTTCTGTCCCTGTAGAGGTATGTGTCTGAATGGAGAGATGGTTAAGTCAGAGAGCCCAAATTTAGTCACCAGAACTCATGTTAAAAAGAGCCAAGCCTGGTAGTGCATGCTTGTAAACTCATTCCTAGAAGGCAGGGACAGGAGGAGTCCTGGGGCTTGTGGACACACAGTCCAGTCTACTTAGCTAGCTCCAGGCCAGTAAGAAAGACCTTGTCTCAAAAAAAGGAGGGTAGGTGGTACCCAAGGTTGTCCTCTGGTTTCCACGTGCATATGTATGTATCTGTATGTGCACCAAAACATGTAAAATATACACACCCATGGACTCATACATGCAAGAACATACACAAGAACAGTGTGCCTGGTCATCGTGGCTGTCATGTGAAGGAGTCTCCATCATTTACTGCTGCTCTTTCAGAATCCACATCTAAGGGGTCTCATGAGATTGGTGGGACCCATCTTATCTGCCTGTACTTAGTTGCAAGAGTGTCTTTGATTTTACATTTTGTAACTAGGCTATGAGAACGCAGAAGATTACTAAGTATGTGATGTCTCAGAGAAATGAGGCAGTTATAAAATTTAAGGTACAGCATGGGATTCTCAGTTTGGGTAACTCCAGGAGGAGGGTTGTGCAAGGCCAGACAGAGTTAAGGAGACACGGGGCAGGACTCCTGGGGACAGTCATGATTCCCCTGAATCCCGTGCCTCCCAGAGGGTGTCCCATTTGCCATACTCTTGGGGCATATGTCTCACTTAGTGGTCTCTCCTGGGGCCTTATCAGCTGCCACGTGGTGTCTCAGCTCTCCTTCCCAGAAGCTTGCTCAAGCTGGGTGAAAAGAAGGGAAGGTTCTGTTCATTTCCACATCCAGTGGACACTCCATGAATGCTAACAGGAGCGGAGGCTGAAGCCCATTACTATCATTATTCTATGTGATGCTTTTGTATATAAATATGCCTAAGGTTTCGAAGACCCGGTGATGTATTTAGCTAATGCTTACATTGTTATAATGTACTAGTGCGTTCATTTCTCAGATTAGTCTGAGAAAGAAAAATGAAGTAATGATAGCTGCTCCAAGAAGCCTGATAACGGATTCTGGCTGATGGAGGAGATATTCTGCAGCTTGACAAACTCATGGAACTGTGGGGCTTTTGTTGCCACCATTTGAGAAATGGAAATAGCCATGGACTGGTTTCAAAGGGGAACAGTAAATAATGCATGTGGCTGCAGGAGAGGAGCTGAAATAAACATGGAAGGGATGGGGATGATGCGCCTTCCTCAGAGCCATTGAACTTCAAATTTGGGAAGGACTTCAGAGGCTCAGATCCCCCAGCATTTGACAAAAGAAGAAAAACATAGTAAGAGCAATGATTAATTATTTAATACTTAGCTGCCTTCTTGCCGCATGTGTATGTGGTATGTGTGTGTGCGTGCATGTTTGTGTACTTGGATGTGGGAGACAAGGCAATGTCAGGTGTCTGTACAGCCATTCTCCATCTTAGTTCTTTTGTCTTTTTGTTTGTTTGTTTGGTTGGTTGGTTTAGAGACAGGGTTTCTCTGTGTAGCTCTGCCTGCCCTGGATCTTACTTTGCAGACCAGGCTGGCCTCAAACTCACAAAGATCCACCTGCCTCTGCCTCCCAAGTGCTGGGACTAAAGGGTGCACCCCCACACCCAGCTTTGTTTTAGGTTTTGAGACAGTCTTTCACTGAACCTGGAAGTCACTGATTGCCAAGTCTGGCTGGCCAGCTAGCCCCAGTAATCCCCCATCTTCACCTTCCCAGGGCTGGGATTGCAGGTTATGTACTATACCTGGATGTTTTTGTAGGTGCTGGGAATCTGAACTCAGGTCCTTATGGTATGAAGTAAGTATTTATGAGGCAAACCTTTTCCTGACTGAGCGATCTTCCCAGACTCAGTAATTGTTACCTTAAAAAAATTTTATTTAAAAAAAAAGTGTGTGTGTGTGTGTGTGTGAGAGAGAGAGAGAGAGAGAGAGAGAGAGAGAGAGAGAGAGAGAGAGAGAGAGAGAGAGAGAGAGGAAGAGAGAGAGGAGCGTTGTCATATGCCTTGGGAGGCCAGAGGAGTCAGATCTACTGGAGCTGGAACTAGCCACCCTATGGGGGACCCGAACTCAACTTTTCTAGAAGGACAGTTTATGCTCTTTAACTGCGGAGCCACCTCTCCTGCCCATAACTGCTTCCTCTGAGGAGTCCTGATTCCATGTTTTGTTCCTTCTCTCCTATGAAAAGAGTTTGTTCCCCTTTCTTGGATGAATAGACTAAGGCTTAGAGATTCCAGGGAGCCAGCGGTTATTCCCCAAGCCTGCCCCCTAGACAGCTGAGCTTTGTTTCTAGATTTGTCCTTAAGCAGATCTTCAGCAGTAGTGGCTGACATCAGGTCTGTCTTGGGAAGTTGTGTTCCCTTTAGTTAACTGTTTTGAAAACTTCTTTGCTTTCCCCACACAGAGTGCCACTACTTGAAGTTTTTTCAGGCCAGCTGTCTCCTCATCTTCAGGAACCTTACCCTTGTTGCCCTCCCATTTCCTCACTGATCTCAGTTTGATCCACTATGTGTGGATTTAGTTGGTGTTTGCATGGCAATGAGCTAAGCAGAAAGCAGTGTAGTAATTTTAGTTAAGGCCTGTGCCTCACGGAAGTTTCCTGTGTGAAAAAACCTAAATATTGAAGGAGCAGTAACTCTGACTATGGCAGAACTACTGAGAACAGAGAGAACCAGGAGCCTTGTGTTATGGGTACTTGGTAGTGCTTCACCCTCAGGGTGTTGTGTGCATAAGGCCCCTGTCATGATTTGATAAGTAGTTCCAAGGGAACACTGTGGGCCATTGGTATTCAAGGATGTAATATTCTTTCATGTATTAAAAAAAAATGGTCATGGGTGCCTGTAGCATGCATTCAGCTGTGATTTTGCCAAGGCACCAATGGGAAGTACTTGCACCAGATTGAGTCCCTCAGCTAGCAAGGGACCCCAGCATGTCACTGAGAGGGATCCTCAAAAGTGTGGAACACGGAGGCCTCTGGACATCTTACTGTCAGTGCAGTTTACCTTTGTCTTTGTTCCTTACCCTGACCTAGCCTCAAGAGGTCTAAGCCAGTAGGCCCTCTTTCTGTTCACAAATGGCTGCCCACTCTGTTTCATCACGAGTGGGTGGAGCTTGACCATAGGCCCCTTCCTGACTGACAGAACTTGTCTGTGGAGATGAGTGATTGATGCCCACTTATAGGTGAGCTCCACCTTCTTTATTGGTCAAGAACTACAGTACGAACACTCTCCTAGTTCCCAACAGTCAGCTCATTACTACACGGTCCCAAAGCCTGCCTTTGCAAGACTCTGCAAAAATGAGCCAGGGAGCCTCACCCAGGAACCTCGTGTTTCCTGGGAAGTCTTTTGTTCACCTAAGCGACTGGTAAGGGAACTGGTGCACCTTATTCTGTGTTTCCCACCAAAGCTAATTATATCTTGATTTCGGGAGATAGCTTTGCTCCAGCTCAGAAAATCTTCAGTTCTAAGGCAAATCCCAGACAAGTGTGCACAAATCCTCTCTCCTCACAAAGCCCGGCACCTTCCTCCACCCAGCCTACCTCCATCATGACTCACTCACCAGAGTGAGAAACACACTGGTCTCAGAGCCAAGACCCAGCTGGGCTGGGCCCCCAAGGGATCTTCACATAGGTGTCACTAGCAGGGGGCCCCCAAGCCCTGCCCAAATCACTTGGCTACAGCCCCAAGATAATATTTGAAGGCCTTGTGCTCGAAAGTGTCAAAGCATCTTCCCCTTTCACCTCACCTTCCCTAGGCACAGCCAAAGCTTGACATCTTTTTATCAGATGAGCTTGGCACCGCCAGGAATGGCTCCTCGCGCCAATGTGGCAGCAGCCACAGCCCCTCAGCTTGTTAGACTGAAAGAATGTGCCGTTTTAATTAATGATATGTAAATATCCTTGAATGGGCCGCATTTGCATATTAAGAGAGATTTGCGGAATCTGCGGAGTAATATATTTTAATTAAGGATTAATTAAAAATAATGGGAATTTCATTTCGCCTGGCAGAATCCGTTTAGATTTTAGCACACGTCTGCTTGGGAGTCTGGTAGGAAGGCCCTGTGTTACGATTCCCGCAGATGAGAGAGGCACTCCTGTGTTTATCATCCTGGAGCCCCCCACTCTGGGGAGCAAGGGGAATATAAAGGGGTAAAATTTTCCTCTTGCCTCCCCCATCACCCACCCCTCATCTTCCCTCCTCTTTGTGATTTTAGGGCTGTTTTGGTATTCTTTATGGTAAAGTAAGTAAATGGCTCTGAGACACGGAACACTAGTTGTGTTGGCAATTATGTTAATGGGATGCTATTAGGCTATGATTCTATATGAGCAATTGGGGAGAAGAAATGCCTTACTGAGAGAGAATGATACAACAGACGTCTGTCTTATTGATATAGCTCCAGTGGTGCTTTCTGCATAATTACACTCGGCCACTTTCTTTAGGTGGGGGAGAGTCAGGAGCATTAGGAGTCAGGAGCACGAGATCGGGGTAAAGGGTCTCCCCCCCAATAAATACTGGGGGTGGGGCAGAGTCTCCCAGCAGACCTGGGTATTTCAGGTGAGCAAATTTATTTCATAGAAAGACCAGTCTCTTCCTTTCCCTTCTGTTTACTTCCTGGAAGTAGTCTCAGAGCTCAAGCACAGGAGTTCTGGGCAGAAGTTGAATATTCTGGAAGATCCTCATGATCTCCTTTTCTATCCCTTAGCCCCACTCCCTTTCTTGGGTTTATGCAACAAGCCCACACACTCTTAGGATGTTCACTGTCTTACACGTCTGTCCCAAACGTGTTCACAGCCCTGTAGAGTGTCCTGTTACTCCACTTGGTTTGTGTGTGGGGAACTCACCATCTCCTACCATAATGGCATCATGGTGTGTTTCTCCCTTCAGTTAGACTAATGTTTGTTTCATGTGTTAAGGGGCTGTGATGTTGGGTGCATATGTTTCCAGTTGTTAACTCTTTCTGATGGATTTCCCCAGAGGCCCATGATGTGAACCGTTTCTCCTCTCTCAATTCTTAAAGTGCTAGCCACATGGGGATTTGATGACCCACTTGCTTGCAATGTTTCCCCTGCAGGTTTGACCTGCTATGGGATGAGTCCCCAAGGAAGGGAGACTCTGCCCTCAAGTGACCAAATACTTCCCCAAACTGGAAAGTCACTTGCCCTCTGGGGTATATGGGAAAATAGCCATTGGTCCTCACCAGTAAGGGGATGGCCTGAGGCTTGCACCTTTAAAGGAAGTTTCTAGATTGTTCAATAACTGCAGAGGAGCAGAGAGGCTGGGGGCCAGCACTTAGCAATTATGCTTCTGCCCACAACACCTCTCCAGGAGGATCCCCTGGTGTAAAATTTCAGCACTTCCACTGGAAATCCTAACCCTGTTTTCCCCTTCCTCTCGTTAAGAAACGTTTATGTCAGCTACCCGATTCTCCTCCACCCGGTATGACTGCTGAATCACAAATTCAGGGCAAGCAGACCTCTGGGCACTGCTAGGTGGCCTTTCTTTGTGGGCGTGCTGACTTCTCCCTGGCCAGCTTTGTGCAGGGGCGGGCATGGGTGTGAGTAGCTCAGGTTTGAAAAGACGGTGGGGAGTGGAAAGGAAAGCCCTTGAAGCTGAGTGTACTGAGAATGCAGGCACCAAGGGAAGGAAAGGGGCTTTTGAGGCTTTTATAACCACAGAACAGTTCTGGGTTAGCTGGGTGGGGAGGAGTGAGGGGGTCGGGGAGTTATGGAGTATTGAAAGTAGCCAGGGAGGGAAGGGAAGTGGTAGGAGAGAGTGTCTCTTAAGCCATGGTCTGGAGGCTGCTAAGATGAAAGGGACAGCTAAGAGAGCATGGAGGGGGGTGGATCTGAGGCCCTTCCCCTTCTGCCTGTGTCTCCTCCTGTGTGCACTTGCAAAGGCAGCCTTGCCTTAGCCAATGCAAATAGAGAAAATGCAGTTTCTGGTAAGTGTTCCCTAATAAATAACATCATTCCCTATCAGCCAGTGACATCCTGCATTCCTCTTCCCTATGCACCAGCCCAAGACATTTAATGATGTGGCACTCCTTCTGGGATGTGAGGGCCATGCTAATGTTTCCGTGCTTGCAAAATGGTGGGGACTACTGATTCCAGCCCGGCTCGGTTATTATTTCATACCACCAGAAATCATAAAGTGGCGTATACATACGAATGTGTGTATGTCAAACATGACGGTAGTCCCCTTTTCCCTTCCCCCCCTTTTTTTGTTAAAGAAGTCACTCATTTTATACCCCCTTTCATTATGCAGAAATTTGTTCAGGGTTAGTTTTTGGTCGCTGGAGGATTTCATTAACGAAATGAAGTAAAAATAATCAATTTCAGATGTTCCCAGTGTTTGTGGTAATGGTTTCTCTAACAATTCCGATTAGCTGTGTGAGATGGAATTTTTCTTCCAAATTACTGCATGTTGACATTAAATATTGGCCAACTTGGTGTGTACGTGTGTGTGCCCACATGTGCCCAGATTCCTCTGCACGTATCTGAGCCTGTCCAGAGCTGGGCAGGAGATGCACATTCACGCTCAGGCTTCTTCACCCTGACTCTTCTTCATTTTCCCTGTGGTAGCCCCTTTCCACCATAAGCACAGTTTCCATTGGCTGCTGCCTGTCCTTTGCTCTGTCTGTCAGTCTAGGCCATTTCTGGGAACATGTGCGGAAGACTGATTTTTTTTTTTTAATTGGTGGGGGAGGCCAGGCGAAGCTCGGTGACTGCCTTCAAATCGATAGAAGACTGTTTCCCTTGAAACGGGGTCCTGGGAGAGTGTAGTGGCTTACTTATTGGTGTCTGTTACCCTAGTGTCTCTGCCAGCCCCTGGGAAAGTGTCTGCCTGTCCATGTACACCGCTCCTCAGTCCCCCTGGACTCCCCTTTGGCTTTAAAAGAAGAAATAAATTAAATTGAAAAGTCCATAGTGGGCTTTCCATTATTAACTCATTTCTTTTTTACTTATTTTCCATGCATTTTGGTTTCCCCCTGTCCTCCCCTCTCTCCTCCTCCCTTCGACATGCCAGCTACAGTTCTGCCATGCATCCCCATGCACAGTCTCGGGCATTGATTTCCTGCAGCATGTGTGTGACTGACTACATAGATACCCAGGGATGTAAACACACCAGAGAGGGTAGAGGTGTGTGTGTGTGTGTGTGTGTGTGTGTGTGTGTGTGTGTGTGTGTGTTGTTTGTGCTGTTCCCCTTTGATAAGCTGTCATCTGTGGGTACTGCTCGGGGATTTGATCCCAGTAATCGCCTGACCCTTTGGAAGACATTAAACACCCTCCCAGACCCCTTGCTCTGCCTCTGTCTCTGAACCTCTCACTCTCCTTTAATGAGAATTTCTCCTAATTATTTCAGTGGCTGCAGCAGAGGGACCGCAGTGTACTTAGATCCCGATACTGGGACGTGACTGTTATGCTGATAGAGGCAAGAGATCAATAATTTAGGCCCCAGCTTTAATGGCAAAGCTGAGAGCTTTAGTGTCTGCATTCAGGTTGAGTCTTAGACATTCTAAGGTATTAATAATTTCCGTAGGATGTTCTCTCCTTTCATCTTCAGCCATGGCCGCTCTACATGCTTTTCGTGCTAAAATGTATTTATGAAAAGGTGATTGCTTCCTCGGCTCAAACATAGGTCTACAAGGACTCTGACTGCAGGGGTCTGTCTGTGTGTCTCCTGTGCACATATGGTCCCTCACATGTGTGTGTAAATGTCAGCACAGGGAGGTTTCTATAAGCACTTTGTATTGGGGAGCATACTTAGCCATTTTGTCTTTGGCCTTGGGACCGCCCATAAGTCTTCATCTGGTAAATTTGCAGCCACTTCAAAGGCAAGGGTAAAATGTCACCCCTTTCTTCCTGTCATTTCCCCCCTTTTTCTTCTCTGCATACTTTGTCCTTCTATCTGTTGTAATGCCACCATTGTACTGGACCCAAGAAGTCAACACTGGATCCATTACCTCACTTAGGAGTGGGTGTGCACAGGCACAGTCCAAACCTATGTTACATAGAGCCCTTCTCTGAGGAATTCCAGTAAACCCTGCAGTCTCCAGCAATGCATGCGTCCGACTCAGACTGTAGTGTATGACATGTTTCTTATTTATCTTGAAAAGTAAAAAGAAAAAAACAAAAACAGCAGAGAAACGTTGCACAGTGACAGGCCTTCCTCAGAGGGTTAGCCTTGGAATGTTTCAGTGGTGTAGAGCTGCAAAGAATAATCAGGGCTCTCCCCAGAAGCTAGGGGTGTAGCTGAGAGCACCCAGCATCCCCAGTGTCCCATATGCAGCTTGCCCTCCAAGCCCAAGCTTTGAGGGCCACCATTTCTCCCCATTTTTGTTAGATCAACCTCTGCCTTTTTTATTATTATTATTTTGAGCGTTATTGATACTTTAAAGTTCAACTAGGACATGTAAGTCCTATAAGTCTGCTTGTATTTTGACATCGTAAATACAGTAAAGAAAACATTTTTCTTCAGCTTACACCTCCAAACTGGGAAGGCAGTGAATGATTTCAGATTGCAGCATGTGCCACACCCAGCCACTAGGGGGCAGCACAGCAGGATTGTGGTTTGCATGGACCTGTGAGGAGACTCATGGTCCCTCCAAAACCCAGTATTAGTCATTGGTAGTTGAGGCAAAGCACAGAGGTGCACCGCAGATAGCCTCCAGTGCTTTACATGGTGGGGAAGAGAGACAGAGTGAGCTGAATGCAAGACAACAGTTTGTATAGTTCCAAATGTGACTCAGTTTCCCCATCCAGTTGACCTTTTGCCAGGGGTAAAGGTTTGTTTGCCTGTTGCTCAACAGTCATCCTCATGTCTCTACCCCAAGTATTCACTCTAACTTCACCTGAGATGACAATGTGTATATCCTAAGCAAAATTATTCCTGTACCTGCATTCTCTTTCCTGGCATCAAGTTTGGCACACTGGAGGTGTGGCTTACAGGAATAAGGAGGAGGGAACTTAACTAACATCAGGCTAAATAACTATGACATCTTTGTGTGAGCCTGTAGTCCTAGTTCTCTCTCTGTTTCCGCTGTTCCTATAGTTGGTTTTCTTCTTTTGTTCTCTACTTCAAGGTCACCATTTCATTGTCAGTTAGGAATGTTAGATCCATCTGTTGGTAGTTGCCACCAAAGCCTATTTTCCAGTGAGAGATAATCTAGGGACCCATGTTGAACACTGAGAGTCTTGGAAATCTTGGGAAAATTATATGGCAGAGAAATCAATTACAAACCACTAAGTACCATTAAGAACTTGTTGCCAGTTGACAAGATGGCAGCTATTTTCAGGGATCCTATACCAGTTCTTCAGGAAGGCAAAATCACAGCTAACAAAAGAAAAATGGAGAACGACTTCCCAATCTGAATCCACTTGGTCCTGGAAGTCAAGGGGCCTGACCTTATGGAGACAGAGTGACCGAAGGTTGTTCAAGGAAAGATACCACAGGATCCTTAGCTTAGAATGATGCTATGACTTCATGGTACCAATGAAAATATCCCATCCTTTAGCATAGGGATTTGTAGTTTTCCAAATGCTTCTATGTGTGTACACCTAGTTAACCCTCAAAACAACCCTATGGGATTAGCAAGAAAAATGTGTTTCCTCTCTCTGCAGGGAGGGAAACTGAGGCTTAATGGTCTAATGCAATGTCATTACATTAACCTAATATACCTACATTACATTAACCTAATTAACCTGTGTAACCAACCCAGTGTCACCTGGAGCCTTTATGTCTTCATCTTTGAATTACAAATGATGTCATTAGACCTATTCCCTGCAAGTTTTGTTTAAAACAGTGTAAAGGCAGTTTACCTACAGACACTGAATAGAAATAAGGCCCTTTGGGTCTAAAATACGAACTCTTCAAATGGACCATATCAATGTGTTTAACATGAAAGCTTCAGGAGTGGGGTAGCCTGGGTCCAAAATTTGCATCCGAACTTGCTGGTTAAGTATCACTGGTGCTATCGTCACTCTTGGCTTTGCTGCTTTATTCTTTCAAGAACCCAACCTTTTCATTCCCCAGCTGTCAAAAGTTCCTGAAGGTGTAAATCCCAATTCTTCACACAGGGCTGGAGGTCTGCTTTTAAATGGTCAGGGTATTCAACCTGGCCCAGAAGCACATGGCATTTGGATGTTTTTATTTTTGCATAGCATAGTACAATTAGGACAGGCCCTGTTATGGGTACCTCTAACTGATTACCGTCTTCCAGTTTCCATACTTCAGTCAAGATTCTTGCCCTAGTTTTCATTCCTTTCCCAATTGGAGGGAACACTGAGGTCTCAGCATGACTTACAAACCATATCTCAGAGGTTCTGACAGGTCAGGATATTTTTGATGCATAAATTGCTATAGAATTTACAGAGCACTTTTATCTATACCACCAATGCTGTGTTGAAGGTGCCATCTACTCAAAACAAACAAACACAATAAGAGCTGGTCTCTACCTTAAGGGAGTTCTGATTTTTTTACTTTGTTGTTGCTGTTGTTCTCTCCGTGTGTGTGCATGTGTGTTACACACCCGTGCATATACACACGTGCAGATGCATACAAGAGGCTAGACAGCTTGTCTTCCTTTGTCATTCTCTGCCTTGTTGCGTTAACACCCCAAGACAGAGTCTCTTATGGAACCAGAAGCCTGTGTTTTTGGCCAGGTTGGCTGGTGGATGATCTCCTGGGTTCTGTGTCTTTATCTTTTAATGTCAGTCATATAGGCACTTGTGGTCATCCCTGGCTTTTATGTAGGTGTTGGACATTGGGACTCAGTCCCTGTGCTTGTGTAGCAAGCACTCTTACCAAGAGAGCTAAATCCCCAGCCTCCATCCCCCAGTTTTGACATGCTCTAATACATAAACTACAGATGATAATGATCAGTGATGTTGCTAATGACATGGCATGGCTTAAAAGCATACAGCTATTTCAGAAACTGAAGCAGTCGCTTGGAGATCAGGGTAACTAGGGTTAGTTTCATAGTGAGCTGGTTGGTGTAGGGTGAGGATGGAGTAGGGGCTGATACACAGAGATATCAAAGGAGACATGGAAGTAGAACTTCCTGGGCAAAGAAAAGGAATGAGCATGAGGAAATGGGTCTTCCTACTATGTAGGGTTGGATATGAATAGTGATGGAATAAGACAGCATAAATTAGGTTCAGATTCTGGAGAGGAGATGAAAGATGCCTAAAGTGGTTAATTCATTCATTTTCTGAAAACCCCATGCATTTAGTATTTCTTGTCCCGAGTCTCAGAAAATGTGTCTGATGGTGAACACACTCATGTCTGAAGCAGAACTTCCTAATGCAACATAGCATCTTGCATGGCAGGTGGGATTCTAAGATTAGACATGGAGAACTTTGTGGATTTCGGAAAGACAAAGTGAAAGACAGTAGCCAATAAAACTCTTCACTGTATACAGAGTCATCTGTGTTTAGAGGGCAAGGGAAATCCTTGCTTGGTGCATGTAAAAGTAACCAACAAGGCAAAATGGAATGTCCTCAGATGAACTCAGCTCCTGAGATTGACATTCTTCCAATAGATGGCTGGTAGTGGGCAGCCTCACTCTGGGCAGCATCAGAGGCATCGTCCCTGTCTCTATAACTGATGCACTTTGAGATTACCAAGCACAATTCATTTGGCAGTGAAAGAAGAGAGTGTTGTGTGATTGCTGTCCTTATGGAAGAACTGTTTTTCTGATGAACAAAGCTGTTGGCTTTTTCTACGTGACCACTTGGAAACTAGCTGGTAGCTAGGCCTCCAGCAAAACATCTTTAGAACTGGTCACTCCATTGCCATAAGCTCTTAGGGGGAAGCCAACCCCATCCCCTGGCACTCTGAACTATGGTTTGTAATTTATTTGTTTTCACTGGCCAATTTGTCCACTAACAATTATCCAAGTCAAGCTAAATATGGCAGTTTTTTTCTACAAAAGATAATGCTATCTGAAAATCAGCAGATACCAACATAATCCTAAGATGAACCTTAAGCATACCCTCTCCACAGGCCCCTCTCTGACCCAGTTCTGCAGGGTCATTTTTATGGACTTCTCGGTTTTTCTTCTGAGGTAATGGCAGGCATTGCAAATTCCATTTCTGTTTACCTGCACCTACAAAAAAGCCAGTGTGAGGAACACGTCTTCCTATAGGCAGGGTGGGGACAAATGAAATTCAAATTCTACGTGCATCTTCTTATATCAAGACCAATGTTTTGGGAAATGGCTTGCCAATAAGCAGAGAAACCAGTCATAGATTTTCCTTCCAGCACTCTCCCTCCTCCTGAAGTTTACACAGGTCTTCACACTCTTAATTAACCACATCAAATAATTTGTTTCCTGGGCTGGGCTAGCAGGGCGATGTCTTTTTATTTGGGTGATGAATGACGAATGATGATTCAGCAGGGAATGATTCAGGCGAGGAGATGGAGGGCTACAAAGCCCTCACCAAACTCTTTGCACATTGGAAGGACTAAGATAGTTAATGAGACTGTTAATGAGACAGTCTGCTGCTCTGGACACTCGAGGAAGATGTCAACAGCAGGGGTTGGGGACCTCGGGAGACTTGGGAAATGGTGATAGAATGTAAAGACTCCTCTCAAAACAGGCCGTAGGACACAGTGTGAGCAGCCTTCTGGACATTGACTACAGGGGACAACTCGCTTTGGCCTTTTTATTTATAAAGTCACAATCAGATCCCAGGAGACTACAAAGAACAGACCAAATGCAAAGCCCTTGCACCTGACAAATACTGCTTTTGTAAGAAAACGTAAAATTGGGTTGTGTGCACTTGGCAGATTTAACCAGTTGAAGGACAGTTTTTTACAGCCTTATGTTTTCGAGTTATTTTCTATCGTTACCTAGAATGAATCTTCCCTCCTCTGAGTTGCCCTGGAGGCTTGCTTATGTCCTAATTGGTCTTCACCCCTAGAAGTCGTCTTTCAGGCAACTCTTATCAGCCCTCCTTTTAAAGATGTCTGTTTGGAGGCTCTGAGGATGTGGTACCTGGATTCCACAAATTGTCTTCAACTCCATGCCCTTGAGGGTGCTGCTGCTTTTAACCCACTGGTCTGACCTCAACTGTGCCAACCTATGATAGAAATATTGGTGGCTGTGTGGCTACGTCAGTTAATGGTTCATCATTCTGAACATAAGTGAGATCTGTTTGTTACCCTTCCCTGTGTGGAAGTCTAGTCTACCCAAATGTGGCTGGTTGAGTAGACCTCGATGTACCCACCAGGTTGATGTTTTCTAAGAATCTATCACTTAGTTGCTTAAAAAAAATCATGAGCTTGAAAATCATAAAGCAAATATTTGTAACATTTGTGTTCATTTTTTAAAACTGTATTTATTTTTATTGTGTGTGTGTGTGTGTGTGTGTGTGTGTGTGTGTGTGTGTGTGTATGTGTGTGTATGCATGTACACCTGTGCTACAGTGCGTGTGTATGGAAGTGAGGTGACTACTTGGTGGCTTTCCTTCCATGTTTACCTGAGTTTCAGAAAGAGAATGTGGGCTCTTAGGCTTGCTCAATAAGGCTTACCTGCTGAGCCCTCACATCCATCTTTTCAAAGGTATAGCCTTCCTTTTGGGGAATTTCTGAAAGGAATCTCATAGGTTATAGGTTCTGTTTTGTTTTGTTTGTTTGTTTTTGAAATTCTCTTCATTTGTTTTTATTTCTGCATATATGTATATATATATATATATATATATTCTGCATATATAATCTATCTATCTATTGCTTGTCTGTATGTGTACCACATGTATACAGAGCCCTGGAGCTAGAGTGGTTATGAGTTGCTCATTTTGGATTCTGGGAATCAAACCTGAGTCTTCTGAAAGAGCAGCAAGTGCTGCTAACCACTAAGCCACCTCTTGAGCTCCCAAGTTACAGATTCTTAAGGGATTTGATACTAAAACACTACCTGGTGGTCCTGCAACTTCAGTGTGGAGGGCATGTTGGCTGAAGTTCTTCGGATAGGGTCTAGGACCAGAGAAGTGGGTGGCAGATGTAGCTCAGTGACAGAGTGCCCACTGTACCACTAAGCTATTATATACGTCAAACAAGCTGTTCTATTCATGATAAACTGAGTCTGAATAGTGAAACTTTCCCCACCAGTCTGAGGCCTCCCATTGGATCCAGCAGAGAACGAAGGCCATTGCAAAAGCTGCTGAAAAATTTACAGGCCATTATTTTTAGCATTTCTCCTTTTCTTCCTTAGGCTGAGCACTCCTGATTCCATATGCTTCTCAATTTGTAATTCTGCAGCCATTTACAGAGGGCCTACTGTGTGTGAGCTTGGCATTTGAAATTTATGCCTTTTCTTTGCAATTTGAAGTATTGTTTTTCTTTATGTTCATGTAATAGAACATGAAATACATGTGTGCACATGAATGCACCATAGTCACATGTATACCATATATAGAATATAAGCATATGTGATAGTTTTTAATCATGAATCAGTGAACACCAGGGAGTGGAACTAGTGAGAACATTGATAAATTAATGATAAAACAATTTAAATTCTTTTCTATTTTATGTGCATGGGTGTTTTGCCTACATTCATATATGTGTATTGTGTGCCCACAGATGTCAGAAAAGGATGGTAGATCCCTTGGAATTAGAGTTACAAAAGGTTGTGAGACACCCTGTGGTTGCTGGGAACTGAACCAGACTCCTGTAAAAACAGTTGCTCTTAACTGAGGAATCTTCTCCCTGGCCCTAATTAGCATTTGAAGTAAGTCTTTTGACTTTGGGTGGGTTAAGGGAGTGATTCTAAGGTAAATGATACCTGTCTCTTGAGAGGGAGTTGCTCTGAGATGCATCACAGCTTATTGCCAGGCCTAGATGACTGTGAGGGGAGAAGCTCCCTTCAGCAGCTGAGACCTGGAAAGTGAATGAAACCCAACTGCACAAACAAAACAATGCCAGTCCTTGTGGCACGTGCTTTTACTTCCAGCATTCAGGAGGTGGAGGCAAACCTGGTCTACATAAGTGCCTGGGCTACCTAGAGAGACTCTGCCTCAAAATCAAAACACAAAACAAAAACCACAAACAAAAATTCCACAAAAATGAAAGAAAGAAAAAGAGAAAAGAAATGATAATAATGGAAACTCTGCTGTTCTTTATGCCATATACTGAGGAACTTAATCTACCTTTTTGCTCATTGGTGAAGGTCTTGACCTAGAAGTAAAGAAACCAGTTAAATAAGTGAAAAATGTGGAGAGGGCATCAGAACAGTGCACCCCAAAATTTAAGAGTGTAAGATTAACATTCTAAGAATTTTCATAGCACACACTTTCAGTACTGAAGAACTGTATTAATAAATCTTGTTAAAACAAAATTTACAAGTAATGGCAATGTAATTATGGTTTTATAACTTTTTTAAACCAATTTTAAAATAGATGTGGTATAAATATTATAGAGCTGATTTGGGAGGATGAAAGTTAGATAAGCCTACTGTTTTTTAAATATACTTTTTGTAATCATACTAATTTCGGAAGACCCTCCTGGTTATTCGGAGTTAGAAAGACAAGAGTAGATTTTGGAATATCCCCCTTGCTTAGGTGGCATTTAAGAATTAGTGTGATTTTTGTCTTGACTTTTGGAATTTTGTCTGTTTGTTTTAGGGATGAGGTCTATCTGTGATGCTCAAGTGGCCTTGAATTCTTAAGATCTACTGGTCTTCCTGCCTCAGTCTTCCCAGTAGGTGGGACTATAGGCATGTACTGCTGTAACCCAATAAATGTGTTTTTTGTCCGTCCGTCCGTCCATCCATCCATCCACCCACCCATCCACCCATCCATGCACTGCCCACATTCACCCTTCTGATGTGTACATGCCTGTTGAATATCTACTAGATGCCAGCATTATTCTTCATTCTTAGGATACATATATAAACAAAGCAAAACAAAGTTCTTGGCTTTAAGAAACTTTTACTTCAGGAATGACGACTTTCAGTCATTTGGTTGTTGTTTAATTTGTCAAATAGTAAATAAAAATAAAAACAAAGAAATAAAATAGGACCCTGTCCCTGCAGACCTGGGTCCTGCTCTGACTCCGCCCCTTGACTGACAGGATGTGTTAGGCACGCCTCCTAGTGTCTTCAACTTATAGGACAGAGTGACCTGGCTTTCTCTGGACATCAAGATATATGTGGATATACTACTGAGGGTAATAAATATGAGAAGAGAATCATCACCCTTTCAGGAATCACTTTGGGTGGGAGAGCTTTCCCAGGGAGCATCCTGAATCCTTAGGTCATCCTTGCTGGCCAAAAGAGGTCTAAGCACGGTGCTGACACTTCCAGGTCCCCTGCACGCGTCCTTACAGAATATATCCCTCTTGTCTGCCCCTGTATATGCAGTGTATAAACTTTACGTAGCACTTTCAATTGAGAGACACTCAGTGTTGAACTTACAAT
Organism: Cricetulus griseus; assembly: GCF_003668045.3. NCBI lineage: Eukaryota > Metazoa > Chordata > Mammalia > Rodentia > Cricetidae > Cricetulus > Cricetulus griseus. Next base: position 24,406,807 of record NC_048598.1, read on the forward strand.
CCTTACCACATCCTGGAAAGGCTCACAGCATCCTCAAGGATGCACAGTATCTTCAGTGATGGGACAAAAACCCATGACTGGAGCTTGTTCTAAGAATCCAGATTTTTGTTCACAGGGTTCTGCAGCCCACTCACTGTTCTTAGGCCTGCTGCTGTCACAGCTGTTCCTAGGAAATGGGCATGGCTTCTATGCTATGTGTGCATGATTTCTGATTCTAGTAGTTGTTCTCTCCCCATGAGTCACATGCTTTTAGCCCACAAAAATAGAGGCTTCTTATGGTGCTGCAGATCGGAGGGGTTTACCTCCCCTTATCTCCCCAGGATGGAAGGAATGCAAGGTCAGCTTCCTCTGGTGAACACCTAAAGTGGGTGGGGCCGCTTATCTCTGATTCCACACTACACCCTCTCTTCCTTTCTACCTCTCAGAGCCAGGAGATTATAGAGAGCCTTTCTATTTTGCGTCAAAAGGAAAGGGATTCTGGGAATAAGGGAGGAATTCATATTCATCAAAAGTGACATTAAGACGTCAGAATCAGTGACCACAAGTCTATGAAGATAGCACCATTTTAATTTCTCTTATGGGGAAATGGAGGCCTAAGGAATGTTTCTCTTCATGGTTAATCACAGTTGAATCCTGGCCAGAAGTTCTGGATGGTATGATTCCAGCAGCCATGTGCATTCAGGGCACATGGACTGTACCCTCTCTCTCCCCAAGGAGAGGTGGGCATTGCAGGAAATCTCAAGACTGTGGTCTTCTTGTAGCCTTGAAAAACACTGAGTATCTATTACCCGTGGTGAACACCATTGAAGTACAGTCCTACTATGCACCACCCCCGACCCAATCCGGGCACCTCCCACTGGGCTCAAACCCCACCCCTCTAATTGTTAGAATTGAGATTCTAAAACATAAATATCTGAGAGATTTACTCAGCCACGAGGCCTGTTTTCCGGCTCCATCAGATATCTTGATTGTACCAGCCTTCTCTGTGATTGTCAGATCTGTCTTTGTATCTGATGTGGACTTTGGGGACACACCCTGGCTCTACAGACTGAATCAGGCATCTGGGAAACAGATGCAGCAGATTAACAACCAGGCCACTAGAACTTCTCATGGCTCCCCAGAATGATCAGGGAAAAACAAAAGCAAAACCAATAGAACACAGTTAAGATTTGTTGTCACAAGGTGGAAAGGATGGGAAATGAAGGGTAGGACTAGGGAGCAGGTAGCTGCCCACTGTGTTCTCCAGGTATATTGGTGTGATTCCTCCTGGGATTCACTGTTTGATTTCTCTGGTCTCAAAGCATAGGCCAGGCAGGTCCTCAGGCTTGGGTATGTTTGCTCCATAAATGCGTGCTGTGTTAGCCTTCAAACTCCTGGGTGCAGAAGTGGTACTCAGACTATTTAACCAGATTGAGAACCATCCAGTAAGGGTGGATGCTGCCAACAAGATAACTCTGTCCACACACTACTAACACTTTATCTCCTTCCTGGGAAGCACAGGAGAGAAACAAAGTAGGGCTTTGTGGGTAGCACTTGCATGCAGGGATGCAGACCCTGGCACGGTTATCAGTCAGACGGTACAGAACAGTCTCAGAATTTGAGCATGGCTGACAGGGCTCTAGGAGCTCCTTTGAATGCTTCCAAAACTACACACGGGGTGTAAGGATATTTTATAGTTTACAATAGCAATAGCAGGCAGGCGGCCATATAGGAGCCGTAACCAGAACTGGCCCCTGGATCTTCGCTCTGAGTTCTTTTTGAGAAACTTATATAGAGAAAATGTGGACTTGGCACTCACTACAAATAAGAAGTCATTTTGGTAAGAACTCAGTGGGTCTTTCTTTTTATTGAATTCATTTTTCCCCCAGATCTTACTAACTCTCTCTACTTGTATTCTACTTTGGGGACTTGCTTGCTAGGATATTCCTAAGTTACTTCCCAGGCCTTGGTAAAGAACCTATGGTTCTTTCTAGGAACTAATCTTTGCCTGGAGACACCTGCCTCTTGTGTTCTTAGCCCCATGGTCCAAGGACTGTGACTCTCAGGCCAGCTCTTTATTTTTGTTTCCTCAACCTAAGTCTGGGCTTTATTCTCATTGTTTGTTTTTGTTTTGAAGTCAGATCTCTCTAAATAACCCTGGCTGCCCTGGAACTCACTATGTGGACCAGAGAGGCCTCAAATTCATAGAGATCTGCCTGTCTCTGCCTCTGCCCGAGTGCTGAGATTAAAGACTTGCATGCATCATCACACCCAGATAGGGCTGCACTCTTGAAATTATCTTCAGGCGGTTTGCCATTAGAAATTACTGTTTACGTAATGTTTCACATTGTTTAAAAATGCCCCTGGTCTGGTGAAGTGTTTGCTAGCTGCTTCTGTAAGTGGAGAGACTCTTTGGTGTCATGTGTGGAGATCAATAATGGTATCATGGACACCATACATCACTACACTTTTAGCTAGCAGTGCAGGCTCCATGAAAAGTGAAATACGAATGAATACTGACTCAAAGTTCACACCATCCTCTAGATTTGCATATCTCATCTGGCATGTGGGAGCTACATCTCGAACCTTTGTAGGACAGAAGAACTGTCTACATGTCTAACGAGTGATCGGGTACCTGGAAGTCACCCTCATGGCCTTGCAGTTACATCAGGGCCAAGTTCTCTTATATATCTCTCTGTCACATGTTCATCAAGGGGCATGTTGGTACATACCTATGGTCCCAGTACTGAGGTGGCAGAGACACAAGGATCATATGCTTAAGTCTAGCCTGGGAGACATGTGAGACCCTAACTGTACAATAAACAACATCTTTATCTATAGTAACACGCGTCCCTAAAAAATGCATAGCCGTTCACCTTCTGTCCCTCTCCATCTTCCAAGACTGTATCCACTCTTCCACCTTCAGTGACTGGGATCCTCATATGCAGTTAAGAAAAACTATAGCATTTAGTTCCCCAAACTCTTGTTTGTACATAGCTCTTCAAGGAGATGGCTGTAATGCAATGCTGGGTATCTGCTAAAGTGGCCCTTCTATGTCTCCCATTTGTCTGGCTGAGGAACAGGAAGGGGGCAGTCCCATTTTACAGCCCAGTGGAGCTGCACTGGCCAGAGGGTGGTGCCCAGTCTCCCCCTGGCTTGGGGGACAGCACGGAGAGCCAGCGACCTTCCTTTGGGCCTCCAGATATTGAGCTGGGGAATGAGTAATTGGGACTCGCCAAAGTGTTTAAACACCAGAATTGAAATTAATGTCCCCTCATTGCTGGGTACGCTGACAATACATTACCGAAAACACCTTCCCAAAGTGAAATGAATGTTTGTTTATCCTCATGAAATATACATCAAAACATGTTGGTAGAAGAAGAGCTAATGAGGGAAGTGGCTGAGTTTCCTGTTAATTCCAGGCAAATAGTTAACTGAGATGCAGGTTGGCTATGGTTTGATCCGTAGCCCTATTCTGGTTTTTTTCCTTCTTTCTTTCTCCTTTTTTTTTTTTTCTTGAGAGTAACCTGTCCACAGCTGTGTATCTAGGACATTAATATGGGTTTAATGAAAACTCCAGTTGATCTGTCCAAAGATATTGATGAGCAGGGCCCGGCCGTATTAATCATCTCCTTGAGGGAGGAAATGAAGGGAATGGGTGAGCAGGTTTCTGTCAGATGCCAATCCTGACGAAGAGATGTAGGGGGAAAATGTTTTCTAACCCTCCATGGCTACATCCATTTCCTGTGCCAAGGGCTGGGCCAAGTGGGAGTGGGAAGGACATGGGGCAGCACAGGAAATTCTGGGACACACTTAACGTGAAGTCATTAAGTGTCTGCCAATAAATCCATTACTGTTAATTATATTGAGATGGCCAACGATCTGCTGACAATATTCCGTCATTGATTTTCATTCGCGAGGGATCGATGTGCTGGCTGGAATCTCTTTGGCGGTTTCATGTTTTCCTTTCTTCTTTCCTCTCGCCCCATGGCCGCTCCCCTCCCTTTCAGTGTCTGCAGTAGTGCAGGTCCCCTCTCTGGAGATACAGTTCTCTCCCTAAGTGCCAAATGTTTCTTGATAGGAACAAGCTACATTTCTTTATGGCTTATGGCAAACTGCCTTGATTACTTCTACTGCTGTACCCATTATGTGAATTAAATATGTATTCAGTTGCATGCTGCTTGCGATGTTATTGCAGGGTGACATATGGTACCGACTCAATTAGAATGAAGCAGCATTAGATAACCCTGTGATTACATGCCTCCTGACCGGCTCCTCCTCGGCCTCCCCTCTGTGTGCACGCTCTCAGTGTCTGTGGGGCCGCAGGTTTTCATTATGGGTTATCATCTCTGCTACCTCAGATGTGGGCTGGGGCCTGGAGAGGGAGGGGCCTGTGGGCACGTGGGAAAAAGAGAACATTTGGTAGACAGATCTTATCTATGAAAGGGTCATGGAGAAGGGAGTTAAAAGTCTGTTAAATGCTGTTTTTTTGTTTTGTTTTGTTTTCCTTTTTTTCTTAAGATGTCTGTCTGTCTTGCTATGAAACAAGTCCCCGAGGCCTCTCTAGTTGTAGAGTGGTGGCTCTGTGTATGTGAGTCAGTCGTTATCTTGAAGATGATATGTTTTTTAAAACGAGTACTGTTTCCATGCACTGATACCCTTGCCCCATTTTACAGATAAAACTGAAGTCTGCACTAGCTCACACATGATCCAAGGTCACAGAGTCACTTAGTGTCTCAATGAGAAAGAATGATCTGAAGGCAGATACGCTGTGGAATTACTGAGACTAGCTACATCTTAAAGAAAGAGGCTTCTCGTGGACCCTAGACAGACAGCCACACTGGAAAATGGGGGCATATGGCATCTCCCTCTAAGTAGTCCTTCTTTGTTAGCTTTTACTATCTTAAGTTGTTCCAACATCCTTTCCTTGGCTCTGTTTACGAATTTGCCTAGAAGTGCCTGGAGACTCATTCTCATTGGTCCCACCTAGCCACGGTCTGGAGCTGACCTAGCCAGAAATGGCAGCAGCTTCTGTTGCCCTGGGTTGAGAGCAGAGTCTTCAGGGAGCCTGGGCTGATAGAAGGCCTGCTGATCCCTGATGGCCGAGCAGGGTATTGCACATGACACTCTTTGCACAGGGCCAGTTCAGATAGTCAGGCAGGAGCACCTGCAATATATATTTGTGTGTTCTAGGCATTATGCTGGGGAAATGTTAACATTTGTGCAGCCACTGGTCACAGACAGCTCAAGCTCAGACTTGGCTAGAGGCAAATGCCATCTAAGCGTGATAAAATATGCTTGAGGATGGTATGCACCCAGAAGTGCCACAGATGCGTCTTAGTGTTCCTCTAGGTTGCCACTCAGGCCACGTTTTGAGTCCAGCCACACTTAGCAAATACACACGGATCCAGTAGATGAATAAAGGAGCAAGTGAAAGACTGATGTGAGCTGTGGCGATAATGAGGCAGGTTGCTGGGAGGAAATGGGGCCCCTTCCAGATAACACTACCCTCCGCCCCAGCCCCCTCCCCTCACTTTCCCATTACAATATTGATAACACACTTTATATCTAAAGCCACCCTTTCAAGAACCACTGAAAAGATAAACAAGAAATGAACAAAAGTGCTTATCTGTAGAGGCCAGGTGCAAGGGTAGGCACGGGGTAATTGAGGACAAGGGTGGGAGCAAGACTTGCTGGCCAGTGGGGAGCCACAATGGATTTATTATAAATATATTCTATATCAGAAATTTATTGCCTGTTTAGAAATAACATTAAAATGAAAAAGACTTCAGGAGCATTAGCTTGCACAATCTTCACAGTAACCTGAAGTAGTGTGGGAGGGGCATTTTATTAGACTCTGATTTTACATAAGGAGACGGCGGGAAGGCACAGAGTTTTTATACCTCGTCTAAGGTGATGAAGTCAGTAAATGAGCGTCCAGACAAAATTCAAGTTGAGTTCTTTCTACTACAGCATATGGATACTATGAACACAGCCCAGTGGTGCTAATCCAAGGTGGTTTCTGATGGGGGGGGTGTCTGAAATGGGGCAACTGTTTTCATGCATGCATGTGTGTGGGGGGTGGGTTCTGAAGGTCTATTCTGTGTAGGAGACAGCACTTGGAGTCTTGACCCTCCCCCACTGCCTTCGAAACCCCCTGGACTTAAGCCACAGCCACAGCATAGTCACGCCTGAAGCTGTCTGCTCTGGGCCTGCAGAGCCTGCTGGCTGGTTCTGGAAGGAGGAAGCTAAAACAGATGGCCTATACCTGGTTCTTAGTGTTGGTCTGAGATACTCTGGGGACTTGCTGGGCAGCAGGGAGCTATTATCATTATTGTCATGCCACAAAGGGCCTGAAGAGAAATCTGGCATTGAAAAAATGCCAAAAATTGTTGGTCTTGTAAATGCAGGGTGACATGGCATATATCCTTAAGGGCAAAGAGTGACATTTTAATGACCTGCTTCGGGTAGCTGTCACCCTTTACTTTGCAGGTGCAGGTGCTTACTACCAAAGCTTCATCTGTTCTCTCTTCTTGCCCCCCCCACTCATACCTCCCTATTTCTCTTTAACCCCCCTCCCTCCAGCAGAGCAGGGCAGGGCTTATGCTGTTGGTGATTCGAAAGCGTCATCTATCTCTTGGCATTGTCTATCACTTATTTCTCTAGTTGCACATGTGTTCTCACATGGCATGCCTGATTCTCCAGCCTCAGTTTCCATGTTCTCCACGCCCAGATAGTTTATAGCAAGAGCTTTTTGAGGGGAATCACACAGCCAATGGGGAACATACCTTCACATAGACTCCGGAAGGCAATCTGCTTCCTCAGTCACTGTGGCCTCTGCCTTTCATCAAACTGGGCTAGGCATGGGTATTAGTGTGCTGATGTGTGTTTCTGGGAAGCATCCCCCAGTCCAGTCTCCTTGGGTCATGTCCTGCTCTGATTTCATATGTAACTTTCTCCTGCATCTTCTGCCCTTCTGTCCTAGGCCCCAACTCCTTAGAGCTTTTGGGACTCTTTCCCACTTTCCTGGTCCTAAGAACTCTAGTGTGCTAGAAAGCATTTTTTTTCTGAGTTCTGATTTCCTTCTTTCTGATGATGAAGTTCCTTAGTTGGCAGTTTAGCCTTTACTGTACAGTTTTGTTGCATTTCATGCCAAAGACCTTATATTCCATGCCTTTTGATTTCCATCTTCTTTTTGTTTTATGTGGATGTATCGTCTCAGTGAATGTCAGTGCCATATCCCCCTTAACCCGTCTCTAAAGCATCAGCCAGCATCCACATGCCCTCCTTTGTCATCTCAGTTCCTAGTGCTCTAAAATCTACCCACGTATAATCACCTAGGTCAGGGGCCTTATCTTCCCTGTCAGCTTCTATCGGCCCAGCAATAGCACACTGTTTGCTTTAAAGCAGGTAGCCAATATATACGTATTGAATAAATAAATGATAAGTTAGAATCTTGTGTTTTCACCCTCGATGGACTTTTGTGAATTTCTGATCAGTAGTACAACGGGCTGGCATCTTTCTAAGTTCAACCAGCTTCAAGCCTGGCATGCACAAGGCAGACCTCATCAGACCTTCTCCCATGATCATTCCCTGCCCTGTATTCTTCCCACTGTCTTCTACCCAATGTAGAGGTGTCATGTTTGTACCAGGCTCTTAATTTTTTTCATACATCCTCTTCCCCACCATCAATAATTAGCCAATCTGTATTGATTCTACCATCAAGCAAGCATTTATTGAATTCTTCATGCCTGACTGTGTGCCAAGTAAGAGATCAGAAAGGTAAACATATTGTGTTTCTCATCTGTCCTCTCTCTCCTTCTGCTACAGCCCTAGGTCAGGCTCTCACTGTCTTTCACCCAGACAGCTCTGTTGACCTCTTCTCTGGGATCTCTGCCCTTGATGCCTTCAGACAGTCCATCTCTCCCGAAGGCCGTCAAGAAAGTCAAACCAGGCAAAACCCACTTGACTTAACCCTGACTCAGAATTCGTGGCCAGCAACCCCATTGTCAAATGCTGTGGTCTGCATCTCAAACAGTGGTACCACAGTCAGTTTTGAAATGTCTCCCAAGTACATTTCATATTTAGAATGGTCGACAACCTAAGATTTGCCAGTTATTTAAAATGTTAAGCTAATTCAAACTATTACCATAGACTGTTACCTTCATTCACTTGAATTGCCTTGGCCTTTTCAGGGTGGGAGCAAAAGAGTTTGTATTCAGCTGGGTGAGATCTGTGAGTGGGAATTCCTGTAGGGTGTGTCTCAAGTCTGGCTGTCATCATTACATGTGTCTGTGGTCTCTGGGCTGAGGTCTAAATTCCCCATCAAAACCTATGTTAACTTTGTCATCCAGCTCTTGATGACCTGTTTTCCACCATTTTCTTCTATCTCCATATACATTCCAAGAGGAGCTACCTGAGTACCCTTGAACATGTTGCATTTAAAAAAGAATGCTTTTGGAGATTGTTCTGTCAGTAATTCCCCATAGCTACCATCCCCATAGGAAATCACTACTAATCAGATTGGTCTTAGTAGAAGTCCTGCCAAAGAGTCCTGTATGAACACAACTATCCATTCATTCCTTGCTCTGAGAATGTGCTTTTTCTTATTAACATTTTTAGGACAGATTTGGGTACATGACAGGTATCTTGTAATTTTGTCCACTGAACCCAACAGTCTTCAGAGGCAGGCACTTCATCGCCATATAAAATGTTGGGTCTGAGGATGAGTTTGGCAGAAGGATGGTGGATTCAGGCCTAGTACATCTGTGGTGGCTCTGTGGCCTTTGATGTGTTACATGAAACATATACAGTTCGTTTTTTGCTTTTGTTTATTTATTCGTTTGGTCTGGTAAAAATATATAGAGTGTACTAGATGTGAGACATATTGAAAATCTTAAGGCGATTTCATCTAGGACACAAAAGGACACAGGTTCCAACAAAACAATAGTGTGTTCGGAATGAAAAACATGACTGTTTAGAGAGCATCTTATTACTAGTTTTTAAAAAATCTTATTACATTTATTATTGTTATGTTATTTTTATGTGTGTGTATAAGCACAGTGCATATGTGAAGATCAGAGAGCAGCTTACAAGAGTTGGTTCTCTCTGTCCACCATGTGGGTCAAGGGAATTGAATTCTGGTCATTAGGCTTGGCAGTAAGCGCCTTTACCCAGTAAATTGACTTGTCAGCACCAAGAAAGTTATCTTAAAGATTAGCAGAGCCTGGTGACATCTAAGTTTAGATGTGCTCTGAGAAAAATTGTGAATGGAGGATGCTAGGTTATTTCGATTCTATAAAAGAGGGAGGTGACTCAGTAAATCATTAAGCTGCATGACAGTGTCAGTTCCCTGATGGTGGAGGGTGTGGTCAGAGATGCTGCATCATCAGGGAACTGTTGGAAACTGGCTTGTCTGGAGTACTTACTGCATGCAGACTTGAACTGGATTAAGAAGAGGCCCATCTGTGTGTTGAAGCATGTAGGTTCTCCTGTCTGGTTGCCTGGAAAGATGGGTTTGGTATTAATAGAAATGAAAGACTGAGGAAATGCACAGGCTTCAGCAGTTTTGTTCATTCCTAAATGTGGAAGTTGTGTTTTGATACTATTTGGATACTTGTTTATTTCATTTTTAACTTTCTCCACTGCTCCCCCATCCCAATATTGCTGATGGTGGAAGTCAGGCCATATCTCTGCGCAGCCCCAACTTAATTTTGTTGATTTTCTCGTTGGCTTTGCCTCTCTAACTATCATCGTTATCTCTACTGCATTCTGTCTGCTGGGATCACGCTGTGTTCTGAGGCAGTTCCTAGGTTCTCAGGCCTTTCCTAGGCTGAGCTCACCAGTTCCAAGGACCTTCTTTTCAGTGAAAGTCCTGAAGTACTGAGTAAGGGGGAAAAAAAAGAGAAAGGATAGTTATCCTTTGGATCCTTCAAATTGTTCATCAGGTTACCTAATTTTTTTAATGTCTGCTCTTTCAATACCAAACGTGGCGACTGTGTCACCCGCTTCATGTGGCTTGGTGAGGGGTTATGGTTACGGTGAATGTTTATGTAGGGCTTGTGTTCTGCCAAATGGCTCTTTACTCCCTGAGAAACCTGTGAGTTTGTTCTGCCATGTCCCCCATTATCTTAACCAGCATTAAAATGGGAATGTTTGTATCCTGGACAGTAGACAAATTAAATAGAAATCAGCAGTGTAAAACTCTGAGCCTGGCTTGGATGGCCATTGGTATGGAGACTTTAAAAACCAAAAGTGTGGCAGTGTCCCATCTCCCACTCCTCAGGAAAGCTTTGTTCAGACACTCCCGCAGATTAGTCATACATTCTACCGTGTCTCTCTAAAGAAATACCAGAAGTAATAATAAACACCATTCATTTTCAAACTTTCAAATTCTATTTAGTGTGTGCATGTTCGTGTGTGTGTGTGTGTGTGTGTGTGTGTGTGTGTGTGTGTGTGTGTGTGTGTGTGTGTGTGTTTATATGTGACATAGCACTCATACAGAGGTCAGAGGACAGCTTTCCAGAGTCAGTTCTCTCCGTCTACCACATGGGTTCTGGGACTCAAGCTCAGGTCATTATGTTTTTGCAGCAAGTGCTTTTATTGCCTGAGCCATCCCACAGACCCATTTTCTGATCTTAATTTCAGACATTAATTTGTATGTCCCCCTCTCATCAGTAATTATACACTTTTGAATAGAAGGACTTGTGCCTGCCCATATATCTTCCATCAGATGCTTTCTTCACACATAGGACTCCTAGATGTCAATTTCAATGAAAGAAATAGGAAAAGCCTATTCCTCCCCAGGGACACCTTTAGTCATTTGGTGCTATAAAGTCACCTTTACCTTATATCACCAGAATAGAAAAACTAAGGTGTCAAGGATAACTATTGGCAACTGTTATAAAATAGGGTCATTCAAAATAATTAAGTAATGTCACTTAGCCTGGTTGTGGTCTTTATATTACCACCCCCCTCATACACATACCTTGAAAAAGTCCTAAAACCAGAAGTGATCTTTGATTCAATAAGTTAGATGGTTTGTGACATTTGGAATTGAACTGGGCCAGAAATGAAGTGTCTGAGCCAGTTGGTTTTGCCACCTGGTATCAGCCTTGCTATGTCCCATGGAATCTAATAGTCTCTCATGCCTGCACTTCTGATTGGTATGTTGCTCTTTGCTTGGAGAAGAAAATGAAGAAGAAAAAACCAAAACAAAAGAAAAATCAAACACAAAACTATGGCCTCTAGTTAGCAGTGGCAGGTGGAAACAAGAGCCCCGCAGTTGAGTGTTAAGATATGGCAGAGCCTTTTAACTCTAGAAAAACAGTCCTGTTGGCAAAGGTAATAATACACAGAGTATGTTTGGCAGTGGTAGGTGAGAACCTGTTCTTCTCCCTCCTTTTCCCCCTTGTTCTGCATTTGTTTCTCTACAGTGACATCTTACCATTCAGAAGCCAGTGCTGGTAAGACCGCCATGTTTGAGGCAGCCGAGAGCTGGGGCGGTAACACAGTGAAGGCCCTGGCACCTAACTCTGAGTACTGACTCACTGGGGTACTGACTCATCAAAGCAGCCTCTGCAGACCTTTATTTTAGATTGATTTTTACTGTGTAGATGTTTTATTTCTCAGAGTATACACATGCCAATTACCAGCATTCTCTGAATTCTTATGGACTAGAGCAGCATTCTAAATTATAACAGGTGCCAACACAGCCACTCTGTGGTCCAGGGTCTACTCTGTTCTCCCCAGGAAAGGTAAGAGCAACACAGAGGATTCCAAAACAGGGACCTGGGCTAGTGAGCCATCAGGATTGACTTTCACGTGTCCTTAACTATGGTGCTGTACCAGTCAGTACTGAGGGAAACTTAGGAACACAGTAAAATTACAAGGAGGAGCCTGGGTGGTTTAAAAAGCCTGCCAGACCAGGCGTGGGTAGAATAGGTCAGAACATTCCCAGGTATTAATGCTCCTGACTCGTAGGTAACTGGCATTCATTCCAGTAAATGATTCCTATGAAGTGGGGGCCAAATAATATCTACCTCTCCTACCTAGATAGCTTTAAAATAGAAACAAAACATGTTTTTAAAAGATACCCATCCAACCACATAGAAATAGAACCAGTTTTGATAAAACCCCAGGAAGGGGAGAGGAATCTTCCAGATGACTGGATTCTCAGGAGTGATTGTTTTCTTACTTTCCTACCTGCTCCTGGGTTCCAGAGTGTTCCTTCTGTTCTGCCTTCCCCCAAAACAAAGGTGCTCAACCAAGAACTGTCTCTACACCCCCCCTCCCTCCCGTGGACCTCTGTTCTAGCAAAGGTGACAGCTATTTAAGAGTCACAGTCTAGATAAGCAGGCTGATGCTCACTCTGTCTGCCCCATGTTGCTTTGCACCTCTGGTGTAGGTGGATCGAGGCCAGTGTGGTAAATATTAGTCCTTTGCAAGTAGGGAAAGTGGGAGGAAGCCACAGGCTGAGTGAACAGAGAGTGGAAGTCACTCCTTTGTCTGAATGGGAAATAAATGCCTGGAGGGACCCTTCAGGTCTGTTAAGCATCTCTTGTATGAGAAAGAAAATTGTTCTTTCCTTTACTCTCACTGTCCCCCTCCCTTCCTCCCTCCCTCCTTCCCTTCCTCCTTCCCTCCCTCTCTCCCCTTTCTCTTTGTAGAATAATATTTGAAAAAAAGGGGGCCCAGCAGAACGGGAGCTGTGATGCTGTCGTCGCTGGCGTTGATGTTATTTATTTTCCTCAGTTGCTGCTCTGGAAGCCTGGAGTTGACAGAGCGGTTTTGTAGAATAGAAACATTATAGACTGTTACTGTCAGAGTGTTAAATGTGATGGATAGAGAAATAGAGGCGAAGGAGGGGACTTAATACTGAGAGCCAGGGTGCTCATGGGAAAATAAACCATCCGCATATAAGAAATGAATGAGGTAATGTGGCGGGAGGTAATGGGCTTTCGCAACACGCCGGAACAGAGATGCTTATTACAGGGTGTGCTTAACCCTTGGCATGCTGATTTCCCTTTGTGGGTTCCAGGATGTTTTGCTGGGTCCCTCTGTGGGAACCCATGTGGGGCTTTCCTTCAGGCAGGAAAGCGGCGTGCTTAGAGGAGTGTTCTTAATAATGCTGCATTAGCAGACTGTACATCAGAGAGCTTGGCAGCTCTTGAGGGGCCTCGCATCCCTGTGGCAGTGTGAGGCACAGTGCGCCAGCATGGCTGGCTTAGGCAAAAGCAGGGTGGGCATGTCGGGGGTGCACCAGGCTCTGCTGAAGTCTCTGTGGGACTGAGATGAGTGCTTTGGTCACTCGGGAGTCGCTTGGATCCCTGGTGATTCTGCACATTTGATATAGCATTGTTCTAGTGGACCAGAGTGAGATGGTTTTACTGGTGAGCTGGATCATGAGAGCCCCCGTGGTTCTCTTTTAGTCCTGCTGTACTGGTGCCATTGGTGACAGTGTTACGGAGATGTGCAGTCGATGGGTGGGATGATGTGGAGGCCCAGGCAGTCTGGATGAGATGTGTGAAGCCCATCAGAAACCCGCTAAATCAGGAAACAGGGGGCTCTAGTATAGACATTTAATTTGTTCAGTTGTGAATTTCTTCATTAATGACATGAATATAAAACTACTCCATAAAATTATAGCAAGAGTAAGCATGCTGATCAAAATTTGGCAAGTTGTGAGGCACGCAAAAATGTTATTATATGTGTTAGTTAGGTAAAGAATATATCCCAGAAATAAAACTTTGTAGGCAACACGTTCACCTACTTTCCTCCAAATACAACTGTTCTCCGATGTCAAATGTTGTGTTCATAGATGAGTGTGCTGTAACCCCAGCATTTAAGATGTGAGGCAGGGGATCTCACCATTGGTCCCCGAGTTCTAGGCTAGTCGAGGCTACATATAGCAAGTTCTGTTCTGGGTCATGCTAGACTACAGAGTGAAAACAACAACAACCCAATGATCAAAAAATGAATTCCTCGGTTTTGCCTTGCTGTATGTAACAGCTATGTAGAGGTTTTGGAGGTTCACATTGTTCCATATCTGAGTGTCCTTGTATATGAGTTTAAAGGATTTTTAAAGCATAGTATACTTTTATTAATTCTTTCAAAAATTCCATGCAATGTATTTTGATCATCTTCACCCTCCATACCTCCCAGATTCCCCTATCTCCCTACCTGTTTCCAACTTTCTGTCCTTCGTTACTTTAAAAGGTTGGTTTATTGTGTATATGAGTGTTTTGCATGCATGGACAGACATTCAGCCCGTGAGTACCTGGTGTCTGCAGAGTCAGAAGAAGGGATTAGATTCCGGAGAACTGGAGTCCCAGATGGTTACATGCTACCATATGGATTCAGGGCACTGAACCTGCACCTTCTGCAAGAGCAGGAAGTGCTTTTAATCACTGAGTCATTATTCCAGCCCTATTTATATATGTATTTATTCTATTTAATAACTTACTGGGTCCAATTTGACCTTCCCATATACTCACAGGAGTGGGGTCATCCACTAGAGCCTGGTAGATCTACCAGGGGCCACACCCTTGAAGTAAACTGGCACTCCCTCTCCCAGAAGCCATCAATTGTCGGTAGTCCGTCAATTGGGGAAGAAGGGGTCTATGAACCTCTGCCTTCACCATGTTAGAATGTTGACTGATTTGATCTTTATCTCAGGCAGCAGTAGCTGCTGGGAGTTCATGAATAAGCAGTCTGGTCATGTCCAGAAGATAGTTTCCCTCTGAGCCTGTCTACCCTCTGACTCCTACACTCCTTCTGCTCCCTTTTTGCAGTGACCTCTGAGTATTGCAAACCAGGGCTGTAGATGTCTTATTTGTAGTTTGACATCTATTTTTTGCACTTTGATCTGTTGTAATTTTCTGTATTAACTACTATCCATTGCACAAAGACATTTCTCTGATAAGGACTGATAGCTGCGCTTGTTTGTGAGTATAGAGATCCACATTTAGAGGGCAGATTGATACTGTGTCCCCTAATGAAATATTATTAATAGGTTCACCCTTGGAATCTGTGAGTTCCCCTAGCATGAATTTTTGGTTAGATTTGCAGTATTGGGCATGTGCTTCTTCTTGTGGAGTAGACCTAAATCCAAGTAGAAAGTGGTTGGTTACTGCCATAATATTTGTGCCACTACTGCACCCACAGGTCTGTCTTTCTGTGAATATATTTTGATGACTTGAAAACAAATATATGTCCCCTAGGTCCTTCGCATCACACTGCCATCTTCTGTTACCATCCACGGTGTGTCTTTTTGGCTTTCCTCATGAAATCTCAAGAACCTATTGAATGACAAACAATTAGTAAATTTTGACAACATAGACAAAATACATGGAGAGGACATAGTGAAAAGTTAAAGTATATCATCATGAAACCATAGACCATAGACTTCCAGTCCCAGCTAGAATTTAAGAGCCATTAAAGTGAACGTGGGTGCACTTTTGCTAAATGGTACAGCTTTTCTGTTTCTTCTGTTTTGAAGGCAGAAGGGAGGGAGGGAGGGAGGGAGAGAGAGAGAGAGAGAGAGAGAGAGAGAGAGAGAGAGAGAGAGAGAGAGATGAGTGAGTACGTGCACTGGGGGAACCAAGGTACACCCTCCCATCATAACATGATCTATCTATTTATGGCTGATCTTAAAAAAAAAATAGTGTGTCTTTGTGACCCTGAAACTCGACAGACAGAGAGCATCAAGGAGGAAGCTGTCCCCAGCTTACATGCACAAACCTGAAGTCTTTTCTGACTCACTGAAGGACGATTGTATTTACTCCATTTTGCTTGGCATCACTTGAGTCTAGTACAGCGGCTCTGCTCACAGACAACGTGTGCCCTTCCTGCCAGAGCAGAGTTGTATTTGAATGCCTGTACTCCCGTGGACACACGCTGTGAATGCATGTGCGTATGTACATGTCAATATTCATACGACTCATCTCCTGATCTCAGAGTGACCTTAACTGTTTGTTGCATGCCTCACCCCTGCCCCCAGATATACTCATACAGCATGGTTCTGTATTAACATGAACCTAAATTTATTTCAGTCACAATGACTGGTTAGCCAAGAGCCCATGCAAATCTACTGCAACTTGATTACCTTTCATGCTGATTGCAAGAAACCCCTTCCCAGTGGTTATTAATCTGAGCCCAGGAAAGTTCCCATTTGGTTCTGTGTGGCAGCAATGCTCTTAGATCTGAGAGAGGTCGTGAGGAGAGGGATGACCCCCCCCCCCACCTTCCCTCACGCCTCCACACAGATCCAATGGCACCCGAGAGGACTGAAGTACTATGTTCCACAGGCTCTGCCATTCAGAGCAACTTTCCTACAAATCTCTTTTTATTGGCATTTCCTCCAATTTAACCAGCCCTGAATTGCATTTGAATCAGTTGAGAGAAAAAAGGGGGAAGGAGATGGGAGGACCGCCCCCCCCCCCCACTCTCCTGGAATAGCAGTCACAACCAGCTTTATTTGGTAAAATGCTGCAATAGATGCTTGTCAGAAATAATTTATTCCTGTTAGCTGTAATCTGAAGGAAAACAGATACAAGTCCTATAGTTACAAAAAAAAAAAAAAAAAGGAAAGTAGACTTGCTTTCGCTGACAGTACAAAGGTGTCATATACAAGAAGGATTGACACAGACCAAGGGGTCTTGTGGGAAATATGATAATAACTATAAAGAAGACAGATTATTCCCCAGTTGCCAACATTCAAACCTTTTTACAGTCAGTTCAAACATATAAAACTTTATTGCTGTAGCAGAAAGGGGAACAATTTCTGGTCGCACAGCTTTCCCAGGGCTGGGTTTATACTGTCTGTGTTATTGCTCTATAGTGGCATTTTAAAGTTTATTGAACAAGACTTTTACAATTGAAGGAAGTATATAAAACTGTAAATTTATTAGATTTTTCAGGATAAGTGCCCTTTCTAGTTGTGCTCAAGAATTCGGAGCGACGAGAAACTGCTAGTTACAAAACTTATTAATATTAAAGACAGAGCAGGCATGATTTGGACCCTAACTGGTCTAAAAAATAATATTATTGTGTTTCTGAATGTCAGAGATCTGGGGCTCCAGGATTGGATGGGTACACACAGATAGGACCGGGTAAACCAGATGTGTTTTATTTTCACTAGCTCAAAAGTTAACATTTGTGTATCTTCATTTGATTTTAATGCACTTGGTCAGGATACACCTTCTATTCAGCCATGGGTGTCTCCAGGTAAATGTTCTCTCCTGCTGTCTGGCCAGCATTTTTCAGTGTGTGGTTCAATGCAAGTCCAGGTGGAAGTCTTTAGAGCAGTGCTTCTCAACCTTCCTCAAGCTGAGACCCTTTAATACAATTCCTCATACTGTTTTCATTGCTGTTTCATAACTGCCATTACGATGTTATCGTAATATAAATATCTGATTTGTAGGATATCTGAAATGTAACCCCTGTGAAAGGGTCATTTGACCCCAAAGGGGTTGGGACCCACAGGTTGAGAGCCACTCCTTTCAGAGCACATTTGTGCATGTAGCATGTGCAAGTTGCAACTATACTTTTTGTTTTAGATTTTATTCATTTTACTTTAGGTTTATTAGTGTTTGTTTGAGTCTATGTTTGTGTACTGGGTGGATGCAGTGCCCAAGGAGACCAGAAGAGGGAGTCAGAGACTCTGGGACTGGAGTCATAGGTGTTTGTGAGCCACTGTATGGGTGCTGGGAATTGAACCCTGGTCCTCTGGAAGAGCAGACAGTGCTCTTAACTGCTAAGCCATCTCTTCAGCCCTCCAACTATACTTTTGATAGGTAAAATGATACTAGTTCTTTGTTTCTGCTCCTTCCCTTCCCTTCTCTTTCCTTCCTTTCTTTCCTACTCCTGCCTCCTTCATTTCTTAAAAGTTTGGAAGGGCATGGTTTGAAAGATCTTATAATGCTGATAATAATTTATATAAGGATTTTGTAATTTCAGCATGATCAGTTTTTGAGGTCATCTAGTTTCTTATGGTCCCATATACTACAGGTTATTGAGCTGCATCCCTAAGTGCTGTCTACGGATACTAGTGGTACCCCAATACCTCGTTACTGCCAAATGTCCCCTTGGAGACATGAGCTCCCCAGTTGAGAACCACTTGCATATAGAGTAAATAGTACTGTAATTGACCTAGGAAAAATAGCCTTCTTTAAATAAGTAATATGGATTGTGTTTGATAGTTACAAAAAGTTATAAACACCCCAAAAGTAGAGTTAACATGAATTATGTATTTCCTTTCAGAAACATCTGACCATAGTTTTTTTTTTTTTTTTATGACTGTTTCCTAGAGAATACTGCATACCTGTCTCCAAGAGTCTGCATGTTACCTTTCTGTCCTACCAAGGAATGTGCTGCAGGATTGTGGGCATAGCGCCTTTTGAAGCCACAGTTGATGTTATCTGATGTCTGAGCAGTGATACGTTTTGCCTCTTTGCTTTTCATACATCTATACAGAGTCATGTGTATGTTATGTTAAAGACTTTAGAAGCACAGAGATGATTTTGTTTATAATTTTCTATGTGACAAGTTTAATTTTGAGGTACCATCTACTTGTTTTTAATTTTCAATTTCTATCCTAAGATTTTTTTCCAACTTCAAGGTTTTAGTAGTGGATAGATGAAAAGCATTCAAACACATTGCTGATAGCGCCTGGTTACCCCATTGTCGCCTGATTTGCAGCTACCGGTGTGTGAGTGGGACTTTGATCTGGCACTCGGTGCTAATGGGTCTAATGGCCACAGGTAGCATCTTCAGAGATAATTAAGCTAATACATTGTCAAAAGAGATTTGGTTATAATAAGCCTTTGGCTTTTGATTGCCTAGGTTTTGGAATTTTGTTTTGGTTTTCTAAAATAACCAGACACTCAATTGAGGGTTTACTGAGGACCATCTCTGAAGTATTTCTGTAGAGCTACCATCTTTTTTTTTTAATGCCCTTTTTTTTTCTGCCATTGATGCTTAGTGGTGTGAGCCATGTGACTCTGTGTCCTTTTACTTCTTGCCATCAGTGCACGTCACTGAGCCCTCAACCTGTAGGTGCATCTGAGGTTTCCTTCTGCCATAGGTGGCTCCCTTTAGAAGTGTGATAGAATCCCTTTATTTCCTGAGCGTTTTCTGATAAGATGGGCATGTTATATGATTGAAAGCAATCCTTTGGGACCTGCTGGTGGGTCTGGATAGAACATCCATGGTGACTCTTACCTTGGACCAGAATCTGTATTTGCTGTCACTCCTTTAGTAACTTTTGCTTTTCTTTGATTGTGGTAGACCTTGCGTGAATTCCTGAGTTACTGTATCCTCTGGTGCCCATCAACAACAGTGTGGATTCTCAAAGTCACATATATTTAATACACCAGCTTTTGAACATGGGCTGTTGGAGAACGTTCTTCGATTCCATTTGGTAAACTGCCACCCTTATAGAATATGGTCTCAAAACCTTATAAGGTTAACTAAGGCACTCAGATTTAAGAAATGACAAGAAGAAGGGAGATTTGAGTGCGCTGAGAGAAGGACAGGATTCTCAGCCCTGCATGGTACTCCTTAAACTGCTTGATGAGTAAATCCTACTTCTGTCTATATGTAGCAGGAATTATCTTATAAAATCACTCAAGGAAAAGTAAGGAGCTATGCTATAAAATAAGGACCCTAACCAGAGGCATGCATCTGAGGGGAGAGCTAAGTCCTGTCGATCCTTGTTTTGAGGTGCTGAAGTACCTTCTACATGCTTGCCATCTGCAGAGGTGAACTAGAAGGGACTGTGCAGTCTTTGCAGGCTGAACAGGAAGGGCCTTGGGTAACTGGAAGCAGCAAATGTCAGGGAAGTCAGTAAGCACTGGATCTTTTATGAGACCTTGGATATTCTGTTCACAGCTCTGCCAGCACCGAGATTGGAATACAGATTACAGAAGGGAGCGTCTGTGACGTGAAGCCCAGGTTTAAATCTTCCCAAGGTTTTAACTTGCCTTACCAAAAGAATATTTTGTTATTTTATTTGGCAATATTCCCACTGGAGGCCAGGAAAGATAACATTGACTAAGCCTGGGTAGGGCTCACCTAGAGAGTGTCGATGTGAAAGTGATAGTGTATTGATGAAACTAATACGTGTGTGTGTGTGTGTGTGTGTGTGTGTGTGTGTGTGTGTGTGTGTGTGTGTTGTGTTGTGTTGTGTTGTGTTTATGGTTTATGCGAGAAACAGAAAGCAGCTCCGTCCCCTTTAAACCTGTCTCATGTAAGCTCCAATGCTGAAAACACTAGAGCTACTTATGAATTCACCCCAGCTTCATGTCGAGAGGAAAGAGAAAGAATAGAGGACCCCCACGCTGAAATGAATTTATGCCTAAGAGCTTGTCTTGGGAATGCAAATGGGTTTAAGAATCTCTTTCTCAAGGAAAGGAAAAACAAAGCAAACCCTGAGGCTGGAAGGACACTGGAGGAAGAGTAAATATGTTCGCCACTCCTTGAGGGGAGATATGTGTCCTGCTAAGACACTACCGTAGGCAAAACAGAGTTTCTGGGTGTCAGCCCATAAGGTGGTTTAATGTGCAGCACAGCAGAAGCTGAGGGCCAGGAACCAAGGCACATGGCACTGGGGTAGACACAGACAAGGTCAGTGCAGTGCAA
Organism: Cricetulus griseus; assembly: GCF_003668045.3. NCBI lineage: Eukaryota > Metazoa > Chordata > Mammalia > Rodentia > Cricetidae > Cricetulus > Cricetulus griseus. The sequence continues at coordinate 24,427,426 of NC_048598.1, forward strand.
GCACAGCTACACTGGCTCTCCTGGCATGACTAGATTTTGCTTTGCCACATCTGCTAGTTCACATGGCTCATAGCCAGGTAAAGCATAGTGGCCTCAACCTGATGCAGGCCATAGACTCAAGCAACAGCTGTAGCCGTAACAAAGCAGCAATCTAAGCTGGAGCTCCTTGGCTTCCACAGATTCTTTGCTCAGAGTAGTCAAGTGTGGTTGTAGAGGTGTAGGGGTAGGTGAACTAGAGCCATGTGTTAATAAACAACTATTTATTAAGTGGGTGTCCTATGTCAGGAGCCAGGCTGAGTAATTGGAGCATATATCATCTCTACACATCTATGGTACCATTCTGCAGCTGGAGAAACTGAGACTCTTAAGGAAACAGCCCAGGCAGATCTACATAGTTGGCTGGGGATGAGTCCTAAGTATAGACTCCTTTCAAGGTTTTCTTGGTCTTGGACATCAATACGGGCAGATTAGGGTTAAATACGTTTCCTTCTCTTCATCCAAAGCTTCCCATATCTTAGGTACCACTCTGGGTGCTGGAGATACATACAGCCTGGAGGAAATTAGTCCCTCGGGTGCTTATGTTTATGGGAACACCCTGGAGCACTCATGCATAGATGCTCTGAGAAGACTGGACAGAGCTCTCATGGCACCTGTCGACCCACGACCTGCTTTGGAAAAACTTCTTGTTAGGCCTGAATGGTGAAGGAACAAAACTGGGCTCACTGAAACAGAAAGAATAAGAAAATAAAAATGGAAAACTGAGGGAACAAGTTGTAGTTTGAGTCCCACTCCTGCTCTCTGAGGGGGCTCACATGTTTCCCGGATATTTTCAGATATTGGAGACAATTTAGGGAAGACCTTCATAACCTTGAAACTTTGTCAGCATGCTGAACTAAGACCACCAAGATGTTTTGCATGCAGCCCACCCACTGCAGCATCCAGCACAGTCTGCTGGCCAGCCCTTTCTTGATTTTGGCAAAACAATCCAAGCTGTATTTTGTTGGGAAACTGGTAGAGCAAATGCAGGTGTTGAAAAGCCATGGGAAAAATACAAAGAATTAGAAACAAAAATGTGCCTCAGGCTCATTTCAACTGTCATCAGAATCTCGGTCTTCTTTCCATTTTGAGTTTGATGTTATTGCAGGGAATCGACATTAACTTGACACTGACATACCAGTGGTTATCTCAGGACCAGGGTGCTCTGTCCATGTGTACGGAAGGACTGCGTGGAGATGAAGTTGGCGGAGAAGCTGGTCACAGATCTCTAGAGGCATGGCATATGGGTGTTGACTAGGTGTGTGGCGTTAGGGACCAGTGAGACCTTGAAATGATAGGGATGCAGCAGTCACAGGATGCTTCTGTATGAGTCAGAAAATTATGTTGAGGATCACATGAGTACCTTTATATCATGGTTAAACCAACACGGCATATATATGCCAGTGCTCAATATGTGCTGCGCTCCCCCCCCCCCATAATGTTTTTTTGAGACAGGGTTTCTTTGTGTAACAACCCTGGCTATCCTGGAACTCACTCTGTAGACCAGGCTGGCCTCGAACTCAGGGATCATCCTTTAGGCATGTGCCACCCCTGCCTGGCTGCATGCTGGGTCTTTTTTCTACTGTTTCTTCCAGGGCAGAGTAACATCATCCTGTCTCTGCAGAATTGGAGACTGAAGCACAGAAAAGAGAGGTGAACCCTTTGTGAGGAATTCTCCATGAATCCCATCTTTATCTTTTTGATCCCTGTGATTCTTGCTTGTTTATTTTCATGAACTTTACCGGGAGCTGAGTTTCGTCTGGGGGACTTCTCCAGTCTATTGAACATAGAGACTATGTGAACCATAAGTGAAAGGTGCTGTTGGATTTTTATGATAAGATGCAGAAGATACTTGGGGTGTAAGGAGGAGTTGGGAAGGTACCTAGAAAAGTGTGTCAGCAAGGAAAGGCAACTTGAAGATGTTTAATGACTTGAGGCTCCGGACGATGAATGCAGAGTAAAAGAATGAGCATTGCCAGCTGGAGCAAGGTGGAGTGCTTATCTGCCTCAGACTCCCACCTGCTCTCAGTGACCCCACATGGCCAGCCAGGTGTGGGATGTAGTGCAATAACAGTGAGGCCCTGAAGTGTGCCTACTGCTGAGGAGAAGTGCACCTGCTTCCTGGACCCATTTGTTCTTCCATTTTCTTCAGCCTCTTTCCCACTTTGTTTCAGACGTCACTCAAGGGGTAAAATTCATCACTCCAGGGGAAGAGCAAGGTGGCTTCTGGCTTCATGCCAAGAGTAATGGCTCAGGGCCGAGGTCTCTGCCACCAAGACTTCCCTGCTGGCCTGGAGAGACAGTGAAATCTTTCACCTCAGCGTTTGGGACACAGTACCTCCATCTGCATGGCCTTATTCCCCTCACACTCAGTCTTGGCTAATGCCTGTCTGCATAGGGAAGGCAAGAGAAGGATAGAAATCCTTTACAAATACTCAGGCTTACTGCATGGGAGAGCCTGGTATTCAGAAAAAGTGAGGAGAGAGTGAGCTGAACAGGGGGTGGTCCTACAGACACCTGGTGGAGGGATGTGAGCTCAGGTTGAAGTGATAACTTAGATTATACCACTCATTTGTGGGGCTGAGGAGCAGAGAGCTGTGTAGGTTCCCTGTGATACCCCCCCCCCACACACACACATATTAGAGTAGAATCAGAAAGGCCCCATCTGCCTTTTAGGGAAAGGTCATGCTTGGTGACTGGTAACATCTGAGGTAGGGGCAGTTCATTATGCCACCCAGAATATCAGTAGTTTAAGCACTGGAAACCAGGGAAAGAAGAAGGGATTTAAAAAAAAAAAGAAGAAGAAAGAAAAGAAGCCTGCTGCCAATCGGGCAGCACTGCCTGTCTACAGGCTGCTGCGATCCACTCGTTACAATTAAAATGAAGTGTCCGTCAGCGGCTATCTTCGCTGTGTGGCCCATATGTTTCTGAGCTGATACTGTCCGGATTATTCTGTTCGGGAAAACGATAACGGCTGTTTATAACCTTGGCAAAGACTGAGGCCTAATCAGGCTGGAGCACATTTTCACCGACTGGCTGATAAGAGGCTGTTAGCGGCCTTATCGCTGGGGAGAGATAGGCCAAAATAAGCAGATCTGTGAACACAGGAGTCCAATCGAGTGGTACACACTCTGGCCCCAGCTTTATTTTTAGATTCCCTTTTCCCGGTTGATAGCAGAAGGCACAGAGGAAGGAGGTGGGGTGGGCGGTAATGTGTGCCCTGATGGGGGTCGGTGTGAGGTGGAGGGGATGTTAATCAACACAGAGAGGCAGAGGGTCAGCCTGGCTCCTGGTGCTCTGGGCTCTCTTCAAATGAGGGAAAAGGCAAGCGGGTCTTTGGAGACAAAGGAAGGGAGCGCCTGTGTTTCCTGGCCTGGTGTGTGGGCTCTTTGCCTGCTCAGCTCAGTGGCTTCTGCTGTGGTTGGAGTTTCTATCCAGGCAGACAAACCGAGGTGCCCAGGTTCTGCGAGTCTGTTCTTCCAGACCCTCCCCAGCGGCACGATCTGATTTTGCTTTCCTGTCTCAATCTACATTGCCAGGGCAACTTCATGGTGTCTCCCTAGAGGGACTTTTCCTTGAAAAGCACACATCCTCACTCATGCAAAGACCAGACAAGGAATTAAGATTACCAGGAAGGACACAGACAGGCAGGTCCGTGAGCACAGGGTTGCTCGGCTTGTTCTGATACTCAGTGCAGCTCAAGGCTTCCTGCTCATCATGTATACATCACCCCAGGGAGGGGTCGCAGGTTATTCAGAAGAGCCGAGTTCTGCAACTTCCGCATCTTTCATGGGAAAGCCTTCCTGAAATTGCCCCTATATAACTATACAGAAAAGCCATGTCCGTAGCTGGCCTTTCCCTCCAGGGTTAGAGCAAAAAGGGAGAGTACACTTCAGTGAGCCAAAATAAAAAGGCAATGCTTGAAGGTGCTATGTGCATTCAGCAGTCCAGCCTTTTGACAGAACTGTCATCATCGTTACTATTATCATTGTTGTTATTGTAATTGCAGTGCTGGGAACCAGAGCCAGAGCCTCATGCAAGTTAGGCCAGCACATTACTACTAAGCTGTATTCCCAGCCCCAAACAGTGAAGCCTTGTATTTTCTTTGTACATTCTATACAAATGTCCTTATCCTTAGGTACAGCAGATTTTAAAGTATTCTCCATTCTCCACTTTGCCTGTCTGACTCCTTCCATCTCTCTTTTCCCCCTTTCTTTTACCACCCCTCCCCTCTCTAGGCAGCTGCCTGTTTTGGGAGAGTCACTTTGTCTTTCTAGGACTGAAAGAGGAGAACCGGGTGGTGGGAAAGAGGGGATAGGGGTCCCAAGCCTGGGGGAGGGGAGGCACTCTCAGGGCACACAGACTGAAGTAGGCACAGAAGGCAGCAGAGAGTATTATGACCATTATCATGCTAATCTATTTACAAGGCTCTCTTTATTCATTAATCTTTGAATAGCAGAATCTCTTCTACAGCCTGAAATAAGAACCACCTGTGCCTCTTGGACCCAAAAATAAAAGTAGAGAGGACAAATGACATGTCGAAGCAGGAAGGGGAAAAAATTAAATAAATACAAAAGGATTCAATCGCAGGCCTTCTGTCAGATCTCTGCATAGATGATCTCACAGCTCACAGGCCACAAAGTGACCACTTGGCAATTTAGGAACCAGCATCCGACATTATCCAAGTTCAGAGACTACCACTAGGGAGGGAGACAGTGCAGTGAAATTATTAAGTGGTCTGCTTTTTAAAATCCAAACTTAAGTTTTTCTGTGTTAATCTGTATTGCTCTCTTTGGAAGTCAGTACTAACAAATTCCACGCTTTTTATTAGCACTTTAGAGTCACCAGTTTGCTTATTAAAGGGAATTAGGTTCTCAGAAATTTCCTAGTAACAGAAAGCTAAGCTGGAAATGGAAAATCCCCATTGCCTAGTACACCTGTAGCTACACGTTCTTTACGCGTGTGCTACAGCTGTATCCATTGAGTCAGGCATACAAGGGTTGCCCTACCTATATTGTCCTTGCAAATACTACCCTGTGTTATAGTGGAAGATTCAGGACCTAGAGACAGAAGGACACTTTCCTTGTCATTATTGCTCAGGTGGCAGAAATGGCAATTGTCATGTCTTCAGACAATACTCATGTTTGGGCCTGACCATAGTCTACAAAGAATTCATCAACGCAATGGGGAGGAAACAGCTTCCCCATTGCTTTACCCAGGACCATAAGTTCTCCAAATAGCAATCCTAATTCAATCCTATGATTCAGAGCCTTAGTTCTTTAGTTTTAGTTAGCAAACCTTATTCCTCACAAACGACAGAATCGTGTCATCCTAGAGATGGATGGACCTGCTTTTCAGATAAGGAAGATGAGCCTCAAGAGAAAGGTCTGGACTGGCATCCCCAGTGAGTCTTTACCAGGACTCGAACTAAGATGTTTTGCTTCCTAGTTCTGTGCTTTTTCATCTTTTTGGTGACTTTATATTATGATTTCATAACAGAATGAAGCCTTTAAAATGAATCCCTTAACTGTCCATGCCACTGTTTATTCATCTGTAAAGTAAGCATTGTGATTTCCCTATTGATTTTCTTTTTTTTTTTTTTTTTTAGTTTCTCCTGAGCTGGAGCTATACGATCCATCTCAGTGTTTCCCAAGGCACCTAACTTACCCTTACCAGTTCTGAATACAGAGCTACTTGGTAAACATTGGCTTGAGAGGAGGTGAATGAATGAGTGGATATGACTTATGATTCCTTTATTAAATGGTTTTCCTAGTCATATGCAAATACTCAGCCATCCATTTCTTATGTCTTCTGGAAAAACAATAGTGTCTTTGGAAGTGACAGTAGAAGGAGACCTTCCCAAACCGCAAAGGGCTGATTACCATCATCAAATTGTATTGTCATTTGTTGTTTTAAGAGTGTCTTGCTCATGATTGGGAAGGCCTAGTGGCCTTATGAGTCCATTTCCTTGAGGTTGAAGCTGTCTCGTGCAGGAGTCAATACTCTTTTAGCCGCTCCAAGAATCTGTTCAGTGTATTGCAATTGCATCATCCGCCTGGAACAGGAAAGAACCTCTATGAGACCGTGGGGGGATAGCTGATATGTATTTGTCAAAAGATGGATGAATGTGCAACCATAAGAGACCTGTTCATGCTCAACTGGTCCATGCTTTCAAAGTACAATTGTAGACTGGGTAACTTTTAGCTCTCCTTTCAAAATATATGATTCTTTGAATTATTTGAGTCCTACTCTGACTCAGAAATGTTAACCAAGATGATTCTCCCCCTTTGGGTATGCATTCTGACTTGAAGACCCTGGGTCTGGGGACCTATAGCTTAGACTGTCATTTGTATCTGTATTCCAAGTCTCCTCTAATCTCTATAGCCTGGAATGATTAGCCACCCAGGCCTATGCTGGCTCCAGTCTCTCAAAGCAGCCATTCAGAGAGGTCAGAGGCCACAGCACAGATTATTTTGGTGGGCGGAGAGGAAGGTTAACAAAATTGCTGTTTTGTTAAATCTAACTTGCTTCTCAGAGGCATGTGCCTGGCATATTTGGGTCATTAAATACAAAGATAGTCTGCTTAAGAATTATGCCAGCAAGACATTTTCAGATCATACCTAAATGGCGTGTGTAGTGACTGCCAAGTAGTGTTTTTCTGTGTATGTCTTTGTCCTCGCCACCCACCGATCTGTGTTAGGCAGAGGTGCTCTGCACTAAAGGCAGCATCGTTCATTCTGGGATCGCAGACCCTTTCATAAACACTCAGTCACTTAAGACTCTTGTGAGTTAAATAAATAATAAGCTCCTTACCCTTTGAACAGAACATGAAGCCTAAATATTGAAAAATTAGGCAATTTAGCCCAAGGCAGAATGTGCAGAGAAAGCATGACCTGGTGAGCCAGACCTAAGTGCCAGCAGCAAGGATTTTGATCTGTAAACATTCCACTAATAGCAGATTGCGGGAAGAATTGAAAAGGGTCTTTCAGCTAGTCTGTTAGCTTTTACTCAGCACCTGGTGTGTGCCCAGTACGAAGTTAGGAACCATTCAATGGGTCCAAAAGGGCTAATACATGCACCGTTGCTTTCTTACAAGACTTACAAAGCATTCTTTCAATTTGCTGAGCACACTCTGGGTACCAGACGGATCAATGTGAACTATATATAAAATATTAAATACTGGAATGCAGACAGTATGTGATCCTAGAGGCAGAGAACAATTGCTTTGGGGTAGCAATGGTGGAGCTGGTAATGGACAAAAATTGGGGCTACAAGCTGAAAAGTGGATAGAAGCGAAGTCAGCAAAAGGTCACACAGAGTATCGTGTTGGAGAAGAACCGAGTAAGCCGGCACAGAAAGGGGATGCCATTTCTATAGTACATCTCTTTGTGGCAGTTCTCTTACTGGTAACAATAAAGGAAACCATACTGGGTGGCAGTATGCCACCACCGGAAATATAGCTGAGGGTGACTAACATGTCAGTAGCTTCCAGGGTGAGATGTTCTGTGGTCACATGTTGTTGCAGGACAGTGATACTGATGTTTCTCTCTTTTTTTCTCCTTTAACATTTTTTTCTTTTGCTTCTTTGAGATTATAATATAATTGCATCCTTTCTCCCTTTCCTTTCCCCCTCCAGGCTCTGATGTTTCTTCAGAACTTCTGTGTGAAACAAAGCTTTTCAGGGCATTTCTTTGGAGACTTCCATCTACTATTTAGAGCCAGTCTTTGGGAAGAGAGAGGCCCCTCCCTGTATCCCATGGTATAGATAAAGACTAGCAATGCTTAGATGTCCCACTACCCCTCCTCTCCTAGACTGAGCTCTGTCTAGAATTTTCAGGCAGGTGTTCCCATAAATAATGCAGCTAAAAATACTTCCAGCAGCAGCTGGGGCTTCCTTAGCTCTGGGATGGTGGGACTACAGCATCTTAGCTCCTTGGACAGGTGGGTATCATCCCTAGAAAGTAGCAACACACTGCAGTCTCATCCTTATGTAGATTGAGGTCTCCTTTCTGTTGGAGGAAACAAAACATTTATTTCATGCAGCATTACCTGTAAACAGGTGTTCTTGGCTTTGAAGGCACAAGAGCTTAAAAACAGATAAAGTACTTAGCCTCCACTAGGGAATGATTGTAGCTTCAGAGTGGTAGGTAGAGTTCATATTATTGCCACTTTGTCCAGGTCTTGTCCATTGCAGACCAGTTTCTCAGCAGAACCTCAAAGAGATGAATTGCTATTGCTAATCATAATGTTGAGGACTGTTAGCACACAGGCAGTCTTTTACTAAGCACCTACTGTGCTTACTGTCAGATACTAAGCATATTTAGTGTTCTATTTTACCTCCCCAAAGAGCATTGGTGTAGATTCTACACTGTAGAGAATAGAAGTTCATTTTGCTTGGATTCAGAAACCAGGATTTGATGTAACATACCTTGCCCATACATGCTTTGAGTTGGAATTGGAAATATGGATACCATATTATGAATGATATTTATATTCCCATTAGAATTTATATGTAATATGGCATGCTTTACCCTCTCTACTTGGCCCTAAGCTTGTCATACACAGTAATATGTAATGTAAAATAATCTGTGTTATTGCCATTATAGCATTTCCAAGGTGGAATTTTGGGAAACTTACATGTTTCTTTTAGCAAGAGATCATGTCATCTCAACATATATAAAGATGACCCAGGTGAATGTCTCCAGCTTTTCATGCAGTCACATTTAGAAAATCTGAGGATGTAATCCTGGCGGGGGGGGGGGGAGGGTCAAGGTAACATTCTTACTGAGCACTGTTCTTACAGGCTTAGCTATAGTCAATATAATTAAAAGAATATTGGGCAACCAAGGATATTCAGGACGTGGGGGACAAATATGGTTTTTAATACAAATCTTTGTTCCTTGTAGTCATCATTGCCACATGATGAGGGTGTGATTGGCATTGACCCCAGAAATTGAGTAACCAAAATTTGAGTTGCTTAGGCTTTGGGGGTAAGCCCAGTCTACCCCTTTGGCTTTGTAAAAAAAATACTAATATCAGAATTTACAGGGAGTTGAGGCCAATTTAGACTCTTTGACTGTCAAGACTATAACAATGCGGGGGAAATATTGTATCAGGCTCTAGTTTAGAAAGTGAGGTCATTTTCTGAATATCCAGTTATAAAATGTGAAACTATTGTGATGTGCAGGAAAGCCAGAGCTTGGGTCTTTTGAACTTGAGATTGTAGCCCAATTTTCCCAGTCTCCATAGTGACTTACCCTCCCCCAAGTTGAGTCACACTTAGAACTAACTGGAAGAGGAAGGGCTTGCCCTCAGGATTCAGCCAAGTGAAAACTCTGGGTTGACAACAAGTGTTTCAGAATTCCACTCACTTTCCCATGGGTGACGACCCCATCAAGTCTGATAAACTGAACAGGCTGGGGACCTAGCAAGAGCTACAGAGGCCTGCTCACAAATGCTGGGCTGTGAGAGTCAACGAATAGGTTAGCATCCCAGGAGCAAGCACTTCCATGATGAACTATTTTCCTATTCATTCGCGTTCTTGTTTAAATCTAGGGGAGAACAAGGAGAAATTCCTCTGTTTGTATAACTCCTTTCTGATATCTAGAGTAAAGTGCAGAATCCAAAGCATGATTTCAAAATTATTACAGTTTCAGAACAGTTAGAAGACACAAACGTGGGCATCAAGAAGAGGTCACCATTTTTACTTGGATTAAATATTTGAAAACACTAAGCTTTTAATCAGAATTGAAAACACTGTATTTGCAGGAGATCAGGGAGTCAGTTTATGACACTGAAATTGCTTGAGAACATTTTCAAATTTTGTTCATGCTCTGGTTCAGAATTTCGGGATGGAGGGAGACCTCTGCTCGGGCATTTTGGGAAGCTCCCTAGGGGATGCTATGCTATCTCTCACTAAATTGCAATCCCCTGCTGTAGATGTCTTCATAGCAGCATTATTTTGTTTTCATCCAGTGCACATCCCAGCAATAGTACAGCATTCCTGTCACCAGAATTGCAGGGGTCTGAGCTTCAGGTAGCTGCTGTGGTCCATGAGCCTCTGAAGTGTGTGTATGTGGCCCACATATGCACACATTTGTTTGCTTTCTTGTGCACATGGTGTGCTGTTCGGCTGCTGGCTCAGTGACATGTGATCTGAACAGTGTGTCCATGACAAGCCTGGGCAAACTGACTCTCTCCGTGTCACCCTGTCTGCAAGCAGAGTTAACATCCTCAAGGTACAGCTCTGAGTCCCCACACTGACCTTTTCGTGAAACATTATAATCAAGTTGAACATTTCCAGTTTTACCACAAATGTTTGCCCCGTGGGAAAATACTTCCCTACATTTTTTGACAATTGATTCTGAGTTTAAGGAACTAATTTGTATTGAATTCAAAACATCCAGCCTCACATGGAAACTGGAAAGTCCCCAAGTCCAGACTGATCTAACATTGAGTGTTTATTGTAAAGACAAAGAAAACAATAAAAGATTAGAGTTCTCTTTTGTTCATTATTTTCTTTGTTCTTTTTCCTCTTCTCCTCTTTCTTTCTTTTTTCTTTCTTCTTTTTCTTTCACAGTCTTGTGGTTCTAATGCTCACAGGCTATTTTGCAGATATCTGGGCTCGTAGGAAATATCATCCTGTCTGGATTGTAAACTCCTAGATGACTGTCAAAGCCTGCTGATCTTATACTGGATGTGAGTCCCCTACCCCAATTTTGAAGTGAACATACTGACCTCTTTCAGAGACACTTGGAATCATGATAGACACCTAACACTCTGAAATTAATGTCAGCATTTGGCCATTAGAGTTTTGCCCACAAAGCAGGAGATGCTTCTGAAAGTCCTTGGTTTGTCTAAGAGCCCCAGAGATTTTTCATTGGGGAGAAATCACAGAAACAAAGGCTGAAGTTTCTCAGCCCCTCAAGGATGATATCTTTGGCTGGTGCCCCAATAGAGAAGGGACTCACCTAGAGACATACTGTCATTAAACCATGAGTTCTGCTTCTAGGATCAAGTTAATGTCCTCCAGTAAGCTAAATGGTATGTGGCCAAGGGGTGATGGGATGCTCATTAAGGCATTCGAGATGCTCGGTGGATTAGTTGTGGTACTGTGATCTCTGATTCCTGGGAGGTGATTCTGTTGTCTTGAACATATGTTAACTTAAGCTTTAGATAATTTCATTGCTGAGGTATATTCTTAGTGGCTGTGAGTGACCTCTTGCATAGTGGTGGTGCCAAGAGTGGCCACTGTGTGCAAAAGAACATCAGGACATCTTTGATAGCATCATGTCCTGTTTTCCCAAGTGAATAAGAAAGGTGGCTGATCAGGCAAGGTGAAGGTCAGATGTCTGTAAACGTTGTTTACTTCCAACAATCTGGAAGTATTCTGAAGCTCATGGTGACTGTCTTCTTCCATTTCTGGAATTGGCCCCCTGGCATTATCACTCATGCGTCTTTTCCAGTTGTGTCCAGTGGTGAACAGATCAGCCAAGCACAGGGGGCCACTTGGCTCACTACCATCCCTCCCCACAGCCCTTGAGCAGCCCTTGACTGTTAGCTGTGACCTTGGGAGCAAGAGGAGCTTAAGTGTTTCTCCTCTGTTCTCTGTGGTTAGGGCACAGTTTCCAAGTTTCAGTGACTCTGCCTGTAAGACTGGTAGCAGTGTGTTTTGCCCCTGGTGCAGGGATGGGATGAATGGAGGAGAAAAAAAGGACAATAACTTAAAAGCAAAGCCCATTGAATTCTTGAAGCTGCAGTAAATGGTTCTGGAAATGCAATTATTTTGGCCACAGAAGGCCTTCAAAACCATTTTATCTAGATTACCTCACTCCCTCATTTGTTGTGACTAAAAATAAAAGCTCTATCTACCAAAGGATCATGCACATTCCACAGGTGTGAATGATGAACTTTTTATTTATTTATTATCTCATTTAAGAGCCAGTCAGACCTTCTCCCTTGTCTCCCTGGATTTGGCTTCCCCGATCCTACCGAAGGACTGGCAAATGGTTGTGTATATTTGCAATGTGACAGACAGATATTAGATATTCATCACTTACCTATCACTGCATTTGATTTTACTGACCATCTTTTTGTGATGGCAGTCTGTATTCCAGGTACCAAAGTTATAATAGTGAAGAAACTACACTGGAGACTTGCCCTCCTGGTGCTTCCATTTTGGTGATGGAAATTGAAAATAAATATGATACAGTGCAAACTACCTACTAAAGTATATGTATTTGATTTTTAATTCTTAATTTTCGACTCAATTTTAACTGGACTTACTCTTCAGCTTCAGGCTTCCTGGCATGTGGTGTCCTGTCTGGCTGTGCCTGGCTGTCACCGATTATAGAGGTCTGCAGGGCTTAGGCTCTTGCTTGGTAGCCATTCCTGTTACAGAATCTTCTGGCTGCTCACCCAAGCCGTAATCTCCTATGTCTCAATCAATGGGTTGTGCGCCTTCCCCATTCGGATGCTCGCTTTTAAATCGCCACTGCTTCCCTCAATGTCATCCTGTTCCATTTTTCCTTATAGACTTTTGGGTCTACTGTACCTGCTGATTACTTAGTGGAGAGCACTGGCTATCTCCTCTAATTAATTCCATCGATCTGAAATCCCACAAGGTTCAAGGTTCTTAGATTTCTGAAGTAGCAAAATGGAATGTCTAAATTCCACCCTTTTCCTTCTACAAACTGTTTTGCCACAAGTAACTGGGAAAAAGTGCTGTGGTTGTCTTTATCAGAATGAGTATATTAATTTGTAGAGGATTCTGCATTGTGTGTGTGTGTGTGTGTGTGTGTGTGTGTGTGTGTGTGTGTGTGTGTGTGTCTGCAGTTACACATGGCTGTGGAAGAGGAAGAGAAATGTATCAGGTGTTCAGCTCAATGAGACACCACCTCATTTCATTGAGACAGGATCTGTCACTGAGTCTGGAGCTCACCATTTTTTAAGTTAGTCTAGCTCAGAAATCTTCCTGTCTTTGTGCCACCACTGCCAACCCTCCAGCTCTAGGGGCACAGGTATGCATGACCACATCCAGCTTGTATGTGAGCGTTACAGATCTAATTTCAGGTCTTTATGCAAATACCTTACCCACCAAGTCATCTCTGCATCCTAGATTCTACACTTCACTTAGTCATCTATCTATCTATCTATCTATCTATCTATCTATCTATCTATCTACCTACCTACCTATCTACCTACCTACTTTTTGGCCAGGCCCTCGTACATAATATAGAAGGAAAAAAATACTTTTGGATCATTTTTCTTTCAGCTTCCTTTCCTAGGCCCCATCAGGAATCTACACGTAATTCTCAATCTCTCTCTCTCTCTCTCTCTCTCTCTCTCTCTCTCTCTCTCTCTCGTCTTTTTTTTTTTTTTTGGTCATCCATCTCCTTTGTCCTTTAATTGCATATCGCTGGCTCCACTGGATGTATATCTTTGAAGCCAGTGACTCCTTGAGTGTGGCCATCACAAAGGGTGTACAGTCTTTGCCCAGATCTTCTTTCTCAAGACCAGTGGTCCAAAGATGTATACCCAGAGGCTATGGCCAAACACAATGTGGCATTGACCTTGAAGGCTTATATTTAGATGTCTTTCTTGTGACCCTGTAAAAAGCAAGCAGAGAATTTCTAGGGGGAAACTCATCAAATCTGTCTCGGGGGCCTATGGTATACAGGAGGAGTGAACCTTCCTCAAACAGGCTCACAAATCAGTGCTGAAAGGAACTTAAGATATTATGAGCTCACTTTTCTTTGGTAAGTGTGCAGCTGAAGAAAGTGACCCAGCTATGAGCTGTGACCCACTGTGAGCACCCACTGTGAGCACCCACTGTGAGCACCTGCTATGGACCAGGCCGGAGGCTAGACTTTAGACATGCGTGTTCTCAGAATGGGAAAACACCTATGTTGACCGTGGTAAAAGCTGCTGCTAAACCCCAGTCTCACTTCAAACACACTGCCCTTTCTTAACCCAAGTGGCTTGAGAGAGGGAAGAGCGATTGATTGGTTGGCAACGGTTCTTGGGCTCACTCTTTCCAGACCGAAGATCTGCTTCGCTGCTCCCGAGCCAGAAGCTTTTATACACCCACGCCACAAGTACTTCTCTGGACAATGGATGGTGTACCTGGTTTGGTTGTGCTTGGCACATTGACAGTCATCAAAGAGTTAATGTTGGATGAATATGGATGGTAGGTGGATGGAAGGGGTTGGAAGCAGAGATGGACAGATAAATACTATCCTTTCTCACAGGACAGTACATGTGACAGCCTGAAGTTGTGTACATAGTACAGGGGCAAGAAGCATGTTTTGAGAAGGGTGTGGGTGTCTCTAAAAGGACTTTTATCTTTCTGCCTGGACCAGCCCAGCCACAGAGCTTCATGATGCCTGCCTGCGGCTGAGGAAGACTCTGTTGCTATGAGCCGGAAGCTTAATTTTATTATTGCTCTCCCCTATTTAATGTCTGTCTCTCAGGCAGCTGGTGATGTTTTAATGAAGCTGGAATTGTATAGTCTGTAGCACTGGATAATCATAAGCTGCCGAGTCAGAATCAAATTAATAATTCATGAAATTAAAGTGTATAATTAATTTGAACCGTGCAGATGAGAAGAAGGGCCAGAGCCCAGAACCTGCAAGGAGCTGAAGTGTGGGGAATGTGTATTTACTGAGCTCAGCTTGTTTTCTCCAGTAGGTCTGCCTGCATGCAGGTGAGATGCAGCGTTTGCGGGGAGAGGGGGGTGGAGAGTCCTTGGACTTGTGCTTACAAGAAACAAGGCGCTTCGACCTAAAACTTGAAAGGGTTTTCTTAGAAGCTTGGCAGCATTTTAATTGGTTTTGAGTTACACTTTGCAAGTCCCATAAAAATCATGTTTAAGGAGAAATGAGATGGTTAGGGTTTTACAGAGTTATGTGAATTCTTATGCATTGTGGGGACTACAGAAAGATCTGTTTAGAATTTCATTCTTTGCTTCAGGCCCAAAGGACAGAAATGAAAATTGGAAATCCATTTCTGTTAATAGATTCAATAGCTGCCCCCCCCCACCCCCACACACATGGTAGGGAGAGAGGGGAAGGATCGAGGCAAATGCCAACACCTCCTTCCTCTGGACAGAGGGGAGATATGTTTTATGTCCATTATCTTTGTGTGTGTGTGTGTGTGTGTGTGTGTGTGTGTGTGTGTGTGTGGCGGTATGTGGTGTGTGCCTGTGTATGAAGCCGTATGTTGAGGCCAAAGAGCTACTTCGGGGCCACTGTGCTGTGTTGGTGTCTCTTGTATCTCCTGGTCTGACATGGAGGGCTTTTCCTTAGTAATGGGGTTTGTACAACTTGGTGGGGGCTCTCCCAGGGTCCTTTATTGGGTCTTGAAGGATGCCTATATACGTGGGTCCATTTTGGCTTTTGAATGAGTTCAGTGGTGCCTAATACAGGTCCTTTGGATGGTTCTATTTATTTAAAAAATACTTTTCCAGAGCTTAAACCTCCTAATGAAGACAGCCTCTTCTCCCAGCAGAGACAGAGAGACAGAGACAGAGAGGAGAGCGGGAGACAACATACCAGATTGGAGTCTGTAGTTGTCCATTCCTCCTTGTCAGGCCTTTGAGAGTTCTTGTTCCAAAGGGACAAATGACAAGAAGCTATGATACAGACTAATGATGCATAAGCCCCCAAAGGTTTGGGCTGAATTGAGGCTCAATTGACTTCACATTCTTAGGTCTTCAGAACGGTTATTTGTCCCTCACAGAGGGGCCTTTGCTGTCTGCCTTTCTGTTGACACATTTAATCAGGAGCGCAGCCTGGCTTCCAGTGCTACACACAACTTCTCTTCAAATCTTTATCCTGATGACCTCACCCCACTTGCTTTGCTTGATACCACCTTGACCTCCAAGGTCATATTCTGCTTCCCACAGGAAAGGTTTCAGCCCTTGGTGCCTCACCAGGCAGCCTTGTAACCCAGGAACACGTTTATAGCCCTCCTCACTCTGTTGCTTTTCTGGCAGTCTCAGGCCAGTACACAAACAAGGAACAGCTGATGTAACAACCTGCACCAAATGCTTTTCAGGACCAAAGTCATGGTCCTCTAATATGTCTGTCTTCCAAGCACTTTGGCTATATGACAGCATTCTCATTGTGAAGTCACTATTCATCATTTTGGGTCGAGAAAGCCAAGGCATGGGGGGATGCACCACCATGGCTGGTTAGCCTAGGCAGCTAGAATACATGATAAGATGCTAAGATTTGTTGTCCTCTTTTCTCCTGTGTAGAAACAGTCTTTGTTGACCTAATATTTATAAATAACATGCTGCTACCTTGAAACTTCTGGAATTTCTTTCTCTTGTCTGTCTCCTTTCTTAATGGAAAGTTGCTTATTGTCTTGAGTGAATTACTGTCTTAGAGGAAAAGAATTCTGCTACATGACCATTCTTTGTTTGGTCATTCTAGCCTTCTAAGTTTAATTTTCTTTTGATGAAATTTAAAAACCATTGAGATTGCTGTGGCATGATTAGAATTTGGGTACAATGTTTACCTGTGAGTTTTCTCTTTAGGCAGCATACAGACATGTTGGTCAACTCTCAGTTGCCTTACCTCAGGGAATGGTATACTTGTTATTTAAATGTGTTGACTGAACTTTAAAGGCACCCTCTCCCAGCAGTGTTGAGATTCCTGGATAAAGTAGGGATGCAACAGAACAGTGATTAGCTCTGATTGGCATTTGACCAGTTTCATCACCCATTGGCATTGAGGACTAAATATGGCTAAAACTAATAAATTAACTAATAAATAAGTAAACAAGCCTGGACAAATCTGGATGAATGAATGAAGTCATATGAAAGAATTATATGAAATCGTTGGCATGGCCATTTATCTCATTTCTAAGTTAGCAGCATGTGTGACATTATTGAGTATAAAATAGGGGATATGGAATATAAACTGTTCTTTCAAAAGTTTTTGAGGAAAGAAATACCTACATACATGTAAGGAGCAGATAAAGCATTGTTGATGGACACAGCCCTACAGCTTACAACCATGAAATAGGCCCCTCTAGGCCATCAGAAGGGAACTGGAGTGTGGTGGGTAGAAGGGCTTCTGTGGGATACTGTCTTATTAAACCCTCTGTACTGGAAGTAGCCTAGGATTCCTAGTCCAAGAACCTCTCATGCTTCCACAACACCGAGTGAAGCTATACTTCAGTTCATGGGGCTCTTCCAGTCTCAACTTTTGGTCACTTCCTTTTGATCACACACTCATTCCAGAAATGAAAAATGCTGTGGTCAATTTTTCAGAAGCAACATCAAGGTTAGGCTTGATTAAGTTACAGACCCCAGGGAGGAGGACTTGACCCTTAAGCAGCTCTTGAATGAGTTACTTCGATCACCCCTGGGCATGCACATAAGGAGTGTATAATTAAATCCAGTAATTAACATTCTTAATTTATGTATTTGTTTAATGTGCACCCTTAATGTCTGTCTTACAATCTTAGAAAATCTGTACAATCTGTTTCTTTTATTTTCAAAATTTTAAATCATATATGTATTTATTGTATTGTGTGCACACATATGTATACATATGTGCCTACCATTATGTGCATGTGCAAGTTTATAGGACAACTTCCTTCCACTGTGTGGGTCCTGGGGATCCAATGCAGGTCATCAGGCTTGGTGGCCTGCGCTATCTCAAAAGCCTAATACTCTGCCTGTGTAGTTTTATTTACTGTTCACTGTGTACTGTTAATAAAGCTGTGTTTGGTTTAAATTTAGAGAAGTATAGTTCTTATATTGGGCATTTAAATTAAGTACTTTTTACAGTCATGTGTTTTAAAACGTAAATAGGAAAATAGCCTTTATTGAGTGGTCTGTAACTTAGAGCATGGAGCTGTAGCTCTTTGTGTGGGTCTTGTGTCTTATAGCATACACTTGTACAGTTGCAATTGCCGTCTGTTAAGTATTAGGGATTATTGAAGGTCTCTCTCTCTCTCTCTCTCTCTCTCTCTCTCTCTCTCTCTCTCTCTCTCTCTCACACACACACACACACACACACACACTAAGGGAGCTTGTGTTTGGTAGATCAAAAACCTCTATGCACTGAGGATGTCTCATGCCTTCTTTGGCACCTGAAGTGGTGGCTTCTGCCCTTGTCTTTGTCAGCTGATAGAATTGGGATACAGTTCATGGCGGGTAGGCTTCCTGTTTGAATACCAAGATCCCGATGCCAGCATCCATGCAAGCAGTAGGTACTGACTTACCCAAACCATCATGGCGTACTTGCAAAGAGAGATCTGTTTCTGGTCTGACTTGGAGGCCCATTCTTCCCCAGTGTTTCCAGCATGACTTGTGTACATTTGATTTCTTCTTGTGGTCTTCTGCAAAAGTGAAGAGAGACAGATGGACAACAACAATAACAAAAAATTGAGGCTACTCCTTCCTGTTCATCCTGCTGGGAACTTGCACAGCTGTGGTCAAGGCAGGCAAACATGCTTCTGGGGAGCAAGAACTAGAAACCCATAGGGTTGAAGAGGCTCATTCCAAATGCACTCTCCCTTCCTGTGCAAATCAACAATTTACAATGCTCTCCAAACTAGAATTAATTCCTAACTTTCAGAAATTATTTATTATCATTATAACCATTTCACCACAGGCAGAAGATAACACATTATTCAGAATTATAACACATTTTGATTTAGACAAGGGCAGAATAATGAAATTGAAAGAAATGCAGCATGTGTGAGTATTAATGTTAACAACACATTCTACTCAACACAAGGAGAGGGGAGCGCTTCTCAGACAAAGAATTGTTCATTTTCCTCAAAGTATATTTTTTGTTTCTGTCATTGTTTTGCCTTCGGCTCCGTGGTCTCACATTACCACACTGGTCAAGAACCACTGAGTAATTTTTAACTGTAAGGTGTGTCTTTGCCCCTGTAGTCTTCTCCACACACCACAGCATAGCCTTGTCTACACATGGGTGAGAACAGCAAAGCCAGTCAGAGGAATTGGATAAGCCAAGTCGGTCAGCTCCTTATAACTTCTAGGAAACCACAAGATAATTGTAGGGTTGCTGCTGGTAGGCGCCTCGGCCTTATGTGAGGCATTGGCATTCTTCTGTGGTCAGCCTGCTGAGGACGCTTCTCCCTTTTGCACATTTTATATTTTTGGTTGAGAGCCTAGCCTTTAACAGGTGAGCCATCTCTCCAACCCTCTGCACATTTTACAAGACATCTGAATAAAGGTGGCTGACGTACATTTTCCAGTAGCAGTCAGAAATTCACAGGAACTAATCTTAGATAAAAAGCAAATGTTGCTGAATTCTTGCAAGGAACAGGAAATAAATTTTAAATAATCTGAGTCAAGTCACTGGAATACAGCTATTGATTAAAAAGTGAATCTTTGCTAAATGATACGGTATTGATGGATTCATGCACTATGAAATGCTCAGATCTGACTTACTGAGGCATCTTTTGTCATTTATCTGTGTGATTTTATTTATGCCTTGGTATTTTTCTTCACTCTTTCCCTCATCTTTGTCATCAAAAGTGTTTATTAAGAACTCACCTAGGAGGGTAGCAATAGGCTGGACTGGCTCTCTGTGGACACACAAGTTAACACATGCTGTTAATGTGGTCATAAATATGCCAGCATTGTGTAAAAATGCCCAGGCTTCTATATGGGTGTGTATATAGTTTAATAATAATGGAAAACACTTATTCAACATTTCCTGTGTCTGGGTCTGCTCTCAGCACTTTCAGGCAACTCATTTAACCTTTTAAAAGAAATAGATGAGCCAGGTACAGTTATTACCCTTCTTTTACAGTTAAGGAACCCTGTGGCCTAGAGAGGTTAACTAACTTTCCCAAGGTCACAGAGCTTGTAAATGGTATATTTAATCAATCTACACAGGCCACCTGGCTCATAAGTCCATGCCTTCCAACAATATACTATGCTATCCTCCCAATATAAGTGTAATAATCAATGGGTAGTTAAAAGAACTAATGCTAATAATTGTTAGTGTAATTGTAGTAATACTATTAAGTGTTTCCTCTGCAAGGAGTCTTACTCGATACTCTTGATAACCCCAGGATGCAAATGCCATCATTATCCCACATTGGATGTTTAGCAGTGGTCCTAGTTTCAAAACCCGCCTTGTGCTGCACAGATAGATACTCTTACCATTGGGATAATTTCTGGAAAGCTTTAGGGTATCCTTCAAAGGCTTCCTTCCATGAATTGAAAGGTAGCAGGAGGCCAAGGTGGGAGGGGCATGCATAGGAGACTGGGAATAGCAGCAGGTTGACTGGATGATGAGAGCAGCAAGAACCCACTTCCTGGCAGAATCTTTTTCTACTAGTCCCAGGATGGATGGCATTATGGGAAGGGGGAAGTAATGGACAGGGTAGCTCAGTGGCTCGAAGAGCATGTTATACTGACACTTGAAATGCCAGCTGTTGCCCCAAAGCCTAAAAGACTGTCCTGACCTGGCCAGTATA
Organism: Cricetulus griseus; assembly: GCF_003668045.3. Taxonomy (NCBI): domain Eukaryota; kingdom Metazoa; phylum Chordata; class Mammalia; order Rodentia; family Cricetidae; genus Cricetulus; species Cricetulus griseus. The sequence continues at coordinate 24,447,937 of NC_048598.1, forward strand.
CAGTGTAGAGTTGAGATGTAGTGTCAGTCTAGGGACTGTGCCATGTGACATGTATTTCTTTTCCTTGAGTTAGGTCTACTACATAGTTAGGTCAAAGGATTTGCAGAGGGGAAGTTTCTTCCCTGTCACCTATTCCTGGGACCCCTCCCATCACTCTGAAAGGTCCAGAAGCCCTTGTTGTTATCCAAAACAAAAGGTTTCTCTGAGGCAAAATAACTCATGGCTCCATATACTCTCTACTTCTTACAGCCAAGTAGGAATCAGGTTACCCAGGCAGGCGAGGCTCCAAGATGTAGAATGCTGAGAGATGACTGCTTTCTGTCAGCTGAGCCAAGGCCACAGCAGAGACAGGACACGCAAAGTAAAGTGGCCTTCACTGGCTTCATCCCTTCAGTGCTGAAGAAGCAACTCAATGGTCCATGGGTGGCAACATTTAGACATATTTTCTCTCCTTTGAGGACTGGTTGGGGCTGGAGAGATGATAGATCAGGGGTTAAGAGCACTGGCTGCTCTTCCAAAGATTCTGAGTTCAATTCCTAGTAACCGCATGTAATGAGGACTGGTCAATATCTGTTGTCTAGCTAGTACTATCTGGGTAACTTTAATTTTTATCCCCATACTTTATCGCATGCTTGAATTTTCCTTTAATGTCCATATATTTCCTGCATTGGTGGGAGGCATTCAGAAATCAGAATGAGGTCAGAGAAACAAAGAGCTCCAGATTTATTTAAATTCTTTTGCCAGTGTGTTCAGTGTACATGCGTGTATTTGTGGATCTGTATATTGCTATGAACAATGGGTCTTCTAGAGTCTGGGCTCCTTTTCTGAGCAGTCTGACTCCTCTACAAATGGCCCACGTGACCTGTTTTTGCAAGCTTTCTCCTCTCCCCTCTGTTTCCCTTCCCCATCAGACATGGTAATAGCTCATATCATCTTCCTTTTCATCAGCCAAAAAGAAGAAAAAAAAAACCCTCTTTTGGCTTCTCCTTTGATTTCAGCCTGTCACTTGATGAGGTCCCTGCTATTTATATTTTTGTTTGTTAGGAGGGAGGGAGGAAGCATATAAACAAAGCCCAGGCAAACCAGGGGCCCTGCTGGATCTGAAGGGACTTCCTCACTCAGTGGCAGCAGGACTGCCTAACTGGTATTTAAGAGGGGACCAAGAGGTCCACACTGTGAATGCCAATGAAAGGGTTACTGGGAAATGCAAACAAAAACAACATGCAAATGAGGCTGCCAGCAACAGGTAGACTTAATCAGATGCTGTCAGATGAATTCAGCATCTCCCCGATTGTCGCCTCTCTTTGCCTCCCATTCGGAAGCCCTCATCTGCTCCAGATGTGGTTTAATTTACTGCGACTTGGCTAATTACTGTAATTAAGGATTAATTACTGTTAATTACTTTCACATAAACTCAACGCCAGTCAAAGAGCGGAGCCTTATGAAGTCTGCCACAGAAGTGAGCTCGGTTCCATGGCCTGTGTGAGCTAGGCAGGTCTCCATGTGTTGCCTGAGCCCCTGCTGCCTTGAAGCCTCCTGCCCCTCCTATATCACCAGTGGGATTGGAGGCCAAAGGCACACACAGGGTCAGTGCTCAAGCCCTCACAGTGTGCTGGGTAGCAGGCCCTTTTGTGCACAGTGGGCAGCCCGAAGGATAGGGCCATGTTGGGGAGAAGGCCTGGATGATCTGCATAGACACTGGCCTTCCCCAGCAAGCCTGAGATCCAGCCTTGTCCTCTCCCTCTATGATTGCATTGTTGGCTTTCGAGCTGGTAAGATGCCAAAAGTCCATGTAGGTGTGGAGGCACAGGAGACATCCACCATAGGCTACGGGAACAAAAAAGGGGGTGAAACAGTGTCTACTCATCCATTCCTCTCAGAATACTGACTTCTCTTCTATGCTCTTGGTTTTGAAGTTAGAAACATTAAAAAAAAAAAAAAAAAAAAAAAAAAAACCCACAGGGTCCTGAATGCCGCATATCCCTAAACATACAAATAGGAGGTCCGATGACAACACCCTAGGTACTTCCTCTCCAACTTTACTGTACACCAGCTCTGCTGGTGCTTGCTTCCACTTGTCCCTACAAATCTTCCTTTGTTGGAGGCAGAATTCAACCTCTTCCCAGCAGAACTCATTGCGCTGAAGTTCAGAAATGAAATCTAATCTCCTGTGTCAAACTCCTCCCCTCCCCCTTCTTTGTCTCTTACTTTATTGGCAGCCTTTCTTTTCCTTCTCACGGAGAGACACTCTATTATGGTTGAGACTCTTCTAACTGTGCCCCGCACTAGTTTCTTCCACCCTCTCGTCTTAGCTTTGTCTGTCCTTCCACCCTTGCAACCCATGGGTGTTCTCTTCTAACCACAGAACCTTCGAAATCCTTGCACAGCTGTATACAATCTTAACCTTCTGATCATTCAGCATCTTAAAGGCAGGCCTTGCCTTCTCAACCCACAGGGGTCTTTGTTTGATGCCACCTTTGATATTTTTCTGTCTCGTGTCCCGTGGCCTCGCAATGGCTTAATACTGCGTGTTTTTTCTCTCTCTCCATCTTATCAAACCTCATCCTTAGCTGTCTTTCACTATTCTCCAAGTCACTTTCTCAAGCTCCGCATTCTTAGCCTCTGTGACTCTGGGGACTTTTGTGCCCTGAATGGGCACCTCTCCCCTCAGGTTCTGAGATACTGGTGTTTTTTTGTACAGTTCCCATCTCAGGTCAGCTATCCATGGGTATTTCTTTCATCTATCTTTCACTCACATGGTGTCTGTCTTATCTCTAGAATGAGAACTTCTAGAGGTCAGATCATATGCCCATTCACTGTTGCATCTGACCTGGGTGGAATGCTACCAACAGCACAATGGGTGTCATTTGGACCCTGGGTTACATTACCCAGGGTCGTGTGTGTCTTTGGCTGTCCACCAAGGAAGGTTTCAGAGACCATGCTTGCTTTGTGCACCACTTTTGCCTTTATCCAGTGCACTTGTCTCTTGCGGTGAAAAAGATCTTGGTCATTTAAGATACAACAGTATTAGACTGTTGTTAAAAAAAAAAAAAAGGGAGCCCAATGAGGGTGCTTTCTGACAGTAAAATTCTAAACACTCCAGATACATAATAGAGTAGTAGACACTGTGCAGTATGTCTTGCATGACATGGTACCACTTATTTACCTTTTACCCATTTGCATATCAGTGAAGCTGTCTTCATATTGACTGGATGAAACCACTTATGTGGAAATTTAGATCTAAAGCAGTGGTTCTCAACCTTCCTAATCCTGTGACCCATTAGTACAGTTTCTCATGTTGGGGTGACTACCAACCATGAAATTATTTCATTCCTACTGTTACGAATCATAATGTAAATATCTGATATTCAGGATATCTGATATGTGACCCCCCCAAAGGGATCACAACTGATGACTTGTGAACCTCTGGATCTAAAGGAGCATTGTAATATCTCATTAAAAAATTCAACAAATCAACAAAATTAACCTTTAATAAATGAGGTTATAGTAAAGAGACTTTTACTCAATCTTGACACTAAATTTACTGATTTACTAAAGGAAAGTGTATTTCATAGTCCTGTTTTGTGCATAGGCCTTTCTGTGTTTCTTTATGAGTCCACAAATATGTTCTATTATTTTTTCCCTGCATGGCCATTTGCAAATGGTTTGTTGGGCTTGTATACACATGCTCATGCATACACGTTGGCGCACTGCATCTGGATCCATTTTTTTTTCGTGTGTGTGGTGATTTTTCACTGTGTTTGCTAATTGTAAATTTAATGGATGTTAAGATATTATATGTGATCTCGGTGGGTGTGCACTGTGTGTCTAGTACATATCCACCAGATTCTATTACCACGCACTCCAAAGTTACCTGCTTTTCCATTGTCTCCTAGAATTTTGTTGTGGGGAATACATTATTGAAAGTTCAGCTTGCTAGCTGCTGGAGGAAGTGGCTCTCTATGCAGTGAGCGAAGTCAACTTCAGAGGCTAACTTATTTGTGTGTTTCAAATGTAGAAAGTGTAAAAACTGCAGCCCTGGGTTATGCAACAATGCCTTATTTCCTGCCTCAATAATTCATTCACAATTTGGACTTCTCCTTTAAAATTTTGGTTTCCCAAGGATTTATGTCCCCTGATGCAGTTGTCATTGCTGACCAAGTACTAACTATTACAAGTTAGGGACTTTTTTTTCTGTCTTGTTATATGGGATGACCATAAGTAGCTGACAAAACAAGCATTCAGTGAATGCCTGTTGTATACCCCACACAGCAAAGGGGCAGAAGGATAACCTGGTAATAAATTATTTGTAGCAATAGTTACAGAACAATAAAATTAGTCACCATTACCATGCATAATAAATGCAGTTATTAGACATTCTCCCCTCTCTGGGGTCCTGTTTTCTCAAGTTCCCAAATAACGTGTAAAAGGAAAGAAACTGAAAGATGAACTTTCATGAGATAGAATGTTCATAGACTCTCTTTTGGCCAATAAAGTCAACTTCCATAGGACTGTCTGTGAAGAAAAGAGATGCAGAATGAAGACTAGTATCATACTAGTTCTTCGACAAGCTGGATGGCAAGTGAAAAGTGCAACAGAGAACATTTCTCGTGTTTCTGTAATTTGTTACCTAAATAGGTATCTCTGTTACATGTTAATAGAAATGCTCGGTTGATGTTATTGCAGTATTTATATTATATATTGCATAAGTTATACACTTATATACATATGTACACTGTAGTTCAACTTGCCTATATTTCATTTGTGATCCCATTGTATTCTATATTACATCACCACAATTATTGGAAACAAGTAACACCTTCATAAAATTTTGGCATTTAGACATAATTTTTCTTCCAGCTTTTGGTTGAAATAATTTAAACATGATATTCCTTTCAACTTTTGCTATTCAAATGTATTGACTCCTTAAAGATCCTGAGAATGCATGTGCATAGATAAATGTAGTCTGTGCATATGCAATTATGTCCTACATGTAAATCGTCTATAGACCACACACTTCTGAAGCTTGCATCTACCCAGAGGGGCTTTGTGTCCACACACACTCAGGAAATCGTGGAGTAGTTTGCACTCCGGGCATCACTGGTGTGAGTGGGAACAAGGCCGAGAAGAGAGCCACGAGAGAGAAAGCAAGAAGGGAAGTGAATGGCAGTGATGAAGCCACGTTGTTCAGTACTGATCACCGGCTGCCTGCTATTGTTTTTCAGCATTTGAAGATGAAACATATTCATTTAGCTTTCAGAAAGAATGGCTTTAATAAGGGCAGAGCAGAGAGGTGGGGTAACACTGATGACTAGAGAGGCCCATCAAGGCTCCCCCTAAGGCCATTCCTTCAGTGCTGAAGACCACATGACCATTAACTCTGCAATCAGGACAAGTTTTCAACATTCCTGGATATCCTTCAATGGCAGAAAGAGTCATTTGGAGTCAAGGGAAGATGTATATCAGCAGTAATTGGATTCTGGCCAAGGCTTTTAGGACAGTATTATCTATGGTGAGGGAATAGGGAGGGGCTGGACAGAGCCAAAGCGAATGTCATTCAAGCCTCAGCCAAGAGAGCAGCAGCCACTACAGGCCACAGGCTGCATGCTTGAGGCTCTGTACAGTACATAGCCTGCCCAGAAGTCCACCTTGCCTGTCTCTGGCTGGAAATGAGCTCTCCACCTCTCCCTCTCCAGCTGAACAGGGCTTTTGAATCTCCTGCAGTACCAAAGTTTGGATTTAAAGATGATGCTGCCTCAGCTGCACTAGACTCAACAAAGAGATTTAAGGCCTGAAAATGCTTGAGCCAGCCTCTTCCCACCAAGGCTCCGATCGTCTCCGTCCTGACTACTTCATTACAGTCTGCCTCCAGGCCGGAATTGCCCTGCTTAAGCCTCAAATCATTATAATTACCATTATTAGAAATAGCTGTGGGGGAGGCATTGGGACACCAAGAGAAAATATATGAGTGTGCCCACTGTCCCTGGCATTACTCCTGTGGAGCTCAGGGGACCACAAGGCATGCGGGGTCTACCAAAGCCAGCAAATGCGATGGCTGTCAGGTTCACTCATTCTACCTGTCAAGAAGGGGATGCAGTGGGGCTCATTTTTTTAATTGACACCTTCCCCTCTCATTCCACGCTCTCCCATCTCAACCTAATTCTTCCTTTCGTCTTTCTTTTTTTCTCCGAAGAAAGAAAAAATCTAACCCTCTGCTGCTTGAATACAGCAAAGAGGAAAAGCCACATGGGAAACAATGACATATACATTATCCTCCAGAAAATACACAGACCTTAACCAAGGCACCCATCAGGAAATGCATCAAAAGTCAGAACAATAATTGTCAGCCAAGTGCGAGGCAGACAAAACGGACAGACGGAGGAGCCATACGTGGAGAGAAAGGGCAGCGAAGCAGGATACTGAGAGGCGGCAAGAGGGGAACCCTTGTCTAAAAATCATCAGGAGTATGAGACATTTAAGAAATTGGCAAAGATTCAACAATTTCCAAGCTTTGGTTTAATGCCTATAGGAAGCCGAGAGTTCTGTCCTCATGAAAGAAAGAAAACTGGAATCTGGCAGAGCCAGGAAGTAGATGGTGTACGAATGCCTTTGGCTTTTGGTATGAGAAGCATTTCCTGCAGGTGTTTTAGGAAGGAGCTTCCAGGTTAAGGGTGTGTGTGTGTGTGTGTGTGTGTGTGTGTGTGTGTGTGTGTGTGATGCCATTGACAGAGATCCTAGGAGGCAGGGAAGAGAAGCGTGTGTCTAATAGATGTACTTAGTAGGTGCCTCAGCACCAGATTCTTGTCCTCAACAGTCTTGAGAAATCTGCCCACAGAGTTTAGAGCACATGGGTGAGCCCCGTGGGGAAAACTGTTTTCCCCAGGATTGGTTTGATAACTTCAGAATGGTCATTTGTTTGATGTAATATTGAATAGAACCACATGGGACCTTTGAATAATTTTATAATGAATGAAATCAATTCCTATATTAGGGGATTGGAGAGATGACTTGGCAGTTACTTGCAGCAGACCCAGGTTCAGTTCCCAGCACCCACGTGGTGGTTCACAACCACCCATAACATCAGTTCCAGGGTATCCAATGCCTTCCCCTGTCTTCCTTGGGCACCAAGTGCGTACATGGTGCACAGACACATATACAGGCAAAATACTCATATATATGCATAAAAATAAATATTAACTTTTCCTCCTCTCTTTTTTATTTAAATTAGAAACAATCTTGTTTAACATGTCAATTCCAGTTCCCTCTCCCTCCCCTCATCCCCTAATCTCCACCAACCCCCATCCTATCCCATTTCTGCTCTCCAGGGAGGGTGAGGTCTTCCATGGGAGATCTTAAAAATCTGTTGCATCATTTGTAGCAGCAGGGCTTAGGCCCTCTCATGTGTGTCTAGGCTAAGAGAGTATCCCTCTATGTGGAGAGGGCTCCCAAAGTCCAATCGTACACTAGGGATAAGTACAGATCTACTACCAGAGATCCCATAAATTGCCCAGGCCTCCTAGCTGACTCCCACATTCAGGGGGCCTGGTTTGGTCCTATGCTGTTTTCCCAGCTATCAGTCTGGGGTCCATGAGTTTCCCCCTTGTTCAGGTCAGCTGTTTCTGTGGGTTTCTCCAACCTGATCTTGACCCCTTTAAATATAATCTTTTAAGAATGAAATAGTAAATCAGAATGAAATTATGTAAGTATATTAGTTTTTGGTATTAATACTTGGCCTTTTAAAAGCTTCATTTTTGATCAGCTTAAAGTGTCCCAAATTTAGCCACACAATCTTGACAAATATTTATTTTCCTGTTCTCTACCACCAACCTAGTCTCTTAAATGTCCTAGAATTTAAATGCCCCCAAAGGCTTTGTTCATAGCTTGTGTTTTTAGAGATGGTAAGATGGATTCAGTGAGAACCTCTGGGGGTGTGCACTCCAATGGGATTATGGGAAGCTGGCGTCTTATGTCTCTTTGGTCTTCCTGACTGACACAAGGTGAGCACCTCTGTTCACAGAACATTCCCTATCATATTACGCTGTCTCAAGAGCCAACAGACCTTGGTTTGAACCAGTCAGTCACCTGATCCCAAGCGACCCTGTTTTTTTTTTTTTTTTTTTTTGGAGTTGGTTATCCAGGGCACTCATTATAGTAACATAACGCTGACTAACTCAAAGTTTTTTGTTTAAAGTTTGGTGAGTTTGAACAAATATGTCTTCCACCCCTTACCAGCCACAATGATCAAAACATTTCCTTGAACATCATAAAGTTGTCTCATGATGTCACTTAGTTAGCACTACCCTTCTTTGTACCCAGTAGTCACTGAATGAGATTTTAGAAAAGCTAATTGCTTTTGTTGGTAGACACTTGCTTTTCTAGCATTTTGTTTTAGAAATGAAGTTATATGCAATGTATACTTCTTGTGCTAAGACTCTAATGTGTCTTATTTGTGTATATCTTAATTGTAATGAAATAATATTTTGAGATGGCTTTTCCTTGTTGGTTTGACTTAGCAGTTTGTTGTTTTTCCTTGGTGAGTAGTATTTCATTGTAGTGATATATCAGAAGTTATCTGTCCATTTATCTATCGATAGCCATTTGGATGTTTGTGGCTTAAAGTTCTTTCATGTACATTTGTATGCAAGTTTATAAGACAAATTTATTTTCAGTTCTCTTAGATAAACACTAGTGTCCCCAGATTATATGGTAACATATTCAATCACATACGAACCTCCTAAACTATTTTCTAAAATGTCTTACCTCCAGATCTTTGTTTGGCTTGTCCTCGAACAGTTGCATTTGTGTATACAATGAACTTTAGTCATTTTCACTTCCCACACTCCTCTCCCACCCCTCCCTCTTGCTGAAGCCCTCCTTCCCAGCAAGATCCCATCCTATGTTCATGTCTCCTTTCTGGGTGTGGCCCACTGAGTTCATGTAGAGTTGCCTACGGGAGCATGATGGGAGCATGCACAAAGTATCATCGACTGCCCCACCCTTTTCCAGTAACCATCAACTGCCAGCAGCCCCTCGGGGAGCAGAATGTCCTCAGAAGCTTCTCTTTCCATGAGGAGATTCTGACGGGCCAGTCTCATGCCCGTCTTCTGCTGGTAGGCAAAGCTGCAGTGAGCGAGCCCGTGAGCAACAACCATGCCATGTCCAGGAGGCATGCTTTGCTTGCTGCATGCTTCCCAGCCCTGGACTCTCAGGCTTTTTTCTACTCTCTCTCTTCTATAGTATTTGTTCCCTGTTCTGTGGAGAAAGTTATATAGATGCCGCAATTAGGGTGAAGCACTACTGTTGCGTCGCTTCCAGTCTGACTCACTCATGGTTTTCACACTAGGCATATTAAATGAGATGTTACGCGTGCTATAGAGCTGTCTTCATGTTCAGACAAACAGTTCAAATGATTCCATTTTAAAAGTTAAGCAGCATCAAGGGAATACCTTCTGCACAATGTACAAATCTTCATTAGCATTTTATCTAATTGCATTATTAGTTGTTTAAGGAATCCCAAATCAATGGTTCTGCTACCAAAGAGTTCAATGTTCTTATTTCTCTGCATTCCTACCCAGTTTTACTCTCTCCAAGAAACTGTCTCTCTGTCACTACGCCTCTCATTCCTTCCACTATCATTTGTGTCATTTTCCCCCAGTGCCATCTACGCTGGGTAATATTTCTGTAAATACTCATTTTTTTCTGGTGGGTGTGTTCAGTAACATCAATTTAGGTACGGGTCTCTTACAAATTAGAAGTCTGTTTTCCCCCTCTTTCCAGTGTGTGTGCTGCTTAATTATAGTATTTGTTCTATAATAAACTGAGGAATAGATGAATCTAGTTCCCAGAGGCTATAGTTCAAAATTTCAAATAAGCACACCTCTCAGGTTAAAATACCTTTAAAAATGATTTATTGTCATTATTTTAAAACATTGCTTGTAAATATGTGTGTCTGTGTGTGGGTATGTGTACATGGGTGCAAGTTCATAGGAAGTTCACAAGAAGGTATATTAGATCTTCTAGGGTGGGCTTTACAGGTGGTTTTGAGATGCTTAGCATGGGTGCTGGGATCTGAACTCAGGTCCTCTGCGTGAACGGTACCGGCTTTTAACCCCTGGGCCATCAGTCTAGCCCTAGGTAAAATATATTAAATATCACCAAGATTCTGGCTCAGGCTAGTTCTCCCCACACTTACACATAGTTAGGCTATTTATCCTCTATGGAGAACCTCTTCCTGGCCTGCTCCTGTGGCTGCATGAGCTCCACATTCAGCTCTCTTGAGTCAATAGCAACATGATAAGCTAGAGAAGCTTGTGGCTGTAGGATTTAGTTTTTCATGTCGGCTGGTGATGTGTTTCCTAGCAGGCTGTACTTCATGATGCTGCACTCCTTCTCATAGCTTATTCTGAGCTTCAGAGAACACCTGCTGGTCAGTGGCTTTCCTAACTACAGAACTGGTCCCTTGTTAGCAGTTATTAAGAGCATTGAGCCAGGAACGGACCTCAGTTTTACTTCAAAAGACATAAGTATATTTCTACACTATTTTTAAAAGCAGATACAGTGATTTGCTTACTTTTCTGTCTTCAAAAGTTCAGATGGTTATACTTTCCCCTTACTCCTTGCCTGTTTTCTTTCTCATGAGAGCAGTGCCTTCCCTTATTTGGATTAAGCAGATTTCTTCTGGGTATAGAATTTGTTACTGTACAGTTATTGTACAGTAACTGTGGATAGTGTGTGTGTGTGTATGTGTGTGTGTGTGTGTGTGTGTATTTACATATTAGTAAGGATCTTAGAGACAAAATAAGATATATTAAACACTTCACATGTTATATTTTAATTCCATGGCCCATTTATTCTTTAGACCCAAGTAACAGTTATTTGTGGCAAATAAATGTATAAATAATAAATAAAATTCAAATGCAGCAAATGTAAAGTATCTTTTTTTTGGTGAAAGAAGACAGACATGGTGACAGCTAGCCTCAAAGACTCAGGAGGAAGCAAAACAGTTGACATTTAAAGAAAGAATAGAATTTTATATAAATCTGGGGAGAGGAAGAGGAGAGGACATTGGGATTTAGGGAACAGGGAGACAGTGATAAAAATGTGGCTAGTTGGCCTGGACAATTAGAGCATACTGTTCATGAACCCATCACCATAGGTCCAGTGCCCCCAGGCCACAGTTATCTTTATTTGTGATCTGTGACCATGGCAACAGAGCATACTAAGCCATTACTTGATGCCATGTGCTTTAAATGTGATGACCATACGATGAAAAAAACATTTGATATTAAATTTCATCTCTAAAAATTATCAAAGACCCAGTTCTTCATTTAAGGTGGCTACAATTTAATTGTGGAAGAGTTAATCCCACCCCCTTCTTTCTCCTTCCTTGCCCTGGCAAAATAGGCTTGGCTAGTTGGCCAGTGAGCCTCAGGGACCCACAGGTCTCTGCCTTCCCAGCACTGGGATTGTGAGCACATGCCACCATATCCAACTACTTGTTATTGCAAGGCTGTTCTAGAGATCAAACTCCCAGTCACCCGAGCATGCAGGGCCAGCTCTTGCCTGACTAGGCCATCTCATCAGCCCAAGCTTTGTTTCCTAAGACAGAGATACCGGTTCAGTGGTTCATGTCATTCTCTGTGACCGAGGAAATGATGAAAGTATCCATGGAGTGTGAAAAAGATACCTCCAAACTCAGTTGGCCAGAAAGACTCTTTTGATAAAATTATTTTGAGTGATTCAGAACTCATATGATTTAGATGTATTATTCAGTATTCTTTATTACTCAAAACAGGCTGGGACAGATTTTTCAAGATTATAAATTACAATTTCTATTACCAAACCGCCGTCTCGAAGCAGCCATAAAGAGGCTTATACAGGAGATGCCCTCTAGCTCTGACAATGCTGGAGCGCTGATGTACTGGAGCACCTGGCCCTTTGCCCCATCATTTACATACATGGAAATGTATGTACGGAAGGAACTGTAGAAAGGCCCATGGTCCCTGTTGGTTGTGCTGGTGGGATGGAAGCCAACCTTTTGTTTCTTTTCATTTTCACTTATGCTACTCTAATAAATGTTGAGAGTATTTTAATAAGTCCCCTGGCCTCCATCGTAGTTACAGCATCTAGATGAAGACAATTTCATGATTTTGGTGTCTTAGGACGCTGGAGGGTATAGGGTGTGTATGTGTATGTGTTTGATTTATGAACTGCTGAACTCACAATTAAGTACTAGAGTGAAATTCACCTACGTTAACAGAAACAAAAGTCACTATCAATTCCAACAGGAATTGTAACCCTGGAGCCAACAGCCTAAGGTTTAATTCTTTTACTCTAGAAATTTCTTTAGCATTTTAGGTCAAATTGTGTCCTGTCTGGGAATACACAAATTTATAGGCAAAAGAAAAAGCTGGGAGTTGTAATTTTCATCTAAGCACCCATCCCTAAATCTGGCTTTGAAAGGCTGTCTTCTAGGGGTTCTTGAGAAGGGTTCCTTTAGCATGTATACTGCAGTGAGAGTTCTAGAGAAACCAAGGAGCGAACCCACAGATTCTCTATTCTGTGTCAAGTGAGGGCAGAAAAGACTTCAAGGCTTTCAACTTCAGATCATCAGCTTTACTGATGGATTGGAGGACTCCACGTGTATCAAAGGTCAGAGGCACAGAGCCAGATTGCCAGTGCCATAGTAGACCCATTCTAGATCGATAATAGACATAGACAGAAGAAAGGCAAGGCCGACAGACGACAGGATGAACACATTGAGGACAGTAGTATTTAGGTTAGAATTTTGGAATCTGTCTGAGGAAACTGTTTGTTATGTAATAGTCTATTTTTTTTTTTAACCAACTTTGTCCTTACCTCAGACTTAAACAATGAAAAGAAAAGAACATCAGGTGGTTACAACTTCACCCAAAAAGGACCCCATGGAGATCAATTTAACTAACGTTGAGCTTTTGTTTAGCTATCTACAGAACAGCAGTTAATGGTTCCAGGCCAGCTTGCTGCTTGAAAGTACCAGAGGCATGGCTTCTGAAAGTGATTTGGAGCGAATGACAGTGACGAATGTGCGATGGTAATGAGTAACTTTATAATGGAGCAGAGATGGCTTGGCCTGCATACTAGTCAGCGAGCTTAAGCACTGGGACAAAGCTTTGACTCCTGTAGCATCTCTGGTAAACAGCAATGTAAGGCAGCGAGGAAGAGTCCTAATTCAGGGGATCACTGCTAGTCCACAGCTGGTGCCTGGGGGGTGGGGAGGGGTTCATGAGTTGTTGCAGGCCTTCCCTTGCAAGCTGCCATCATTGACAGCATGATTAGATAGATGGTCATGGTAACAGTGGTGTTTACCATTCTGTTGACCTGTTTTGTTCAATGGTTTCTTTGCATCAAATCCTTAAAGTTATTTGATTCTGACACATGGAGTTGCTTCTTCCTTTTTTCTTTTCTTCTCCCCATCCCCATTCAAGGAATCGTTAGGACTCCAGGATCCATCTCTCCTAGAAATCTACTCCTTTGATATTTTTCGTTCAATCCTTGCTTCTCTCTGCAGCTGTGGGAGGTGATGTATGTTCAGCCTGTGCTTATGCGTAGACCTCTACGCTCTATCCCTTAGAATTTATGAGCTACTGGCTAAGAGATTGCATGTCATCTTTCACTTATCTGTCATGTATGTTTCCAAAATTGATTTCAAGGAAATCTAGGATTTTTTTTTTTTTTGTCAGACAGTGGGCCAGGGCTAACTGAAGCTTGGACCTGTCTGCTAATACTGTAAAATGTTTGAAAAGTTGAACTAAACTGTGTTTTATGGGATAGAATTAAATGAACCACCAGCAAAACTGGGGCCATACTAAGGAATCAGGATGCACTTAAGATCCATCCTGAAGCCCACCCCCTACTTAGCATTATTCTTAGATATACAGACTTGGTAACCATGTTCCAGGCAAGCAGAAGGAGGAGGGGTCTAAAGCAAGCATGCTTGTCTGAATTACTCCCTTTAAGAGTACCTTCTTAAAACTCCTATACAACAAGTTTACATGCATATAATTAATTCTACTTACAGAACCATCGCCACTCCTGGCTGCAAAGGAGTCTGAGAAATGTCACTATGTATCTGACATATTCTTTGAGCAAATTGGATTTCTGTTGCTAGGAAGGGAAGGTAGAATGGCTATTGGCTAAGAAACTGTAAGTCTGATGGGATCTTCTAACTGCATTTAATTCATCTTAATCAGCCCATTTCTATATTTTCCCCATTCCAAAGAAAGCATCTGAAAATAAAGGCAGATTTCAGGAATGCCAGGTGACACAAACCATCCATCGCCATGTCCCATGTGTTTGATGCTAAGAAGGTACAGTTAGAAATTCAGAAGCTGGTGTCTGACTCAGCAGCAGATGGTACCTGGTACCTACATTTATTTCTAGTCTAATCTTGTACTTTTGGAAGAACCTCTTTCCTCTTCCCTAAGTTCCTTCCTGTGTCATATTCTGATTGAGATATTGAAAATTCCCCATAATTATTAAAGGATAAAATAACTCCCAATGATACCTTGAATATATCTTTTAAGTAAGCAAGTGCTTTGTGGGCAGAGTTCTTCTTACACGAAACAACTCTACTCAGGGTAATACTGGCATTTCACAGAGCCTGTTATCATGTACCCAGTGTCCACAGATCCATCACATTCCTACGAGCAGGCAGTGTGTTGCAATGGAGCCTGTACCCAGCTACGAACTTTCACCCTCCATGACCAGAAAGTTTCTGCCTTATAGTTGTTACTCTCTGACCTTGTGTGTTCAGAGGCTTATGAGTTATCTCTACATAAGTCAGAGCCATGGCCCCTGCTCTCAGGGAACTTTTGGTCAGTAAGTAGGGGATGGGTAGCTAATCTGAGGGCATTTGATTCAGTAGTACAGGCAAAAACTGGATGTAGGCCCAAAACATTCGTTGAACTATGTCTGTTCATGTCTTACTCAACAACAAAAGGGGGCAGGAACAAGAGGAAGGGTTGTGTTTTGACTGAGTACCTGTCATTTGACAGACTGTGCCATTCGGCATAGCAAATGTACAAAGTAGTATTTTTAGTAACGGCACTAAACCTGCAAGGCAATTTCTTCCATTCTTATTTAAAAGATGGGGAAACTGAGTCTGTGAGATGCCGGACAAGTTGCAAAGCTGATATCAAAATCCATGTTTTCCCATGATACCACTTTTCCTCTCCAAGAGGGGAAAAAAGAAAAGCAGGAAATTTGAAGTTTATAGTGAAAAATAGAAGGGAGCCATGGGCCACAGATTGAGCAATGGGCTGGAAATAAGAACTACTGAATTCCATCTCTTCCCAATGCTGCCCTGCAACTTTGCTTTATCATTGCAGGCAGGGTGTTTAAAACGTTATATAAAGGATGGAGCCTGGTAGAAATGACATTTCATCTTCACGGTGAGAGCCTCAGCCCCACTTCTACCCTTAGAAAATTGGTTTGATCATATTGTTTCTTCATCAAAGTGCTCTAATAGTTGCTAGGTTGGATGGAGTTGAGAGAACCAGAAATAAGTGGTACAGTGTGATAAGTCAGGCACTTTGAGAAGTGACTTTGTGTCTTCTGATTGAGCATCATCACCTAAATGCAAAGTGCCCAGAGAAGGTAGTGGAAATGGTAACAATAGCGGTCCAATGGTAATTAGTAATATACGTGACCAGCCAGTGGGAGCTGAGGTCAGAGCTTCTGAGCATTTTCTACCAAAGAGAATTTACCCCTGCTTTGAAGTGTCTGATAGTGAGATTAACAGAGGGAGACCCTATGTGCAGGAGGACAGGCCTCTCCAGGTACCATCGGAGAAATCACTAATGGAATCTACTGCTTGCATCATATTTATACACGTGAGAATAAGGAATGTTCCATTCCAGAGACAGCCTCCTTCAGCTGTATTGACTTCTGCAGGTAGACAACTCACATCTATGAATTATGTGCTTACAAAGGTCTCTACTAGCATCCCTCCTGCATTGAGAAATAAATCAGAATCAATCAGCCTCCCATCTGTGATTCACACTGATCAATTGTTCATGACTCTTGGCATCACCCAGAAACATATGATTATCTTATAATAACAGAGCAATCACAACATAGGTGTTTTTAAGTCATTACTTTGAAATAGTGTTAATTACCTTGAAATAGTGTTAATTTCTCTATTCCTTTTTTAAATCCCAACTTGTATGTATGCATACACGTATGCATGCATGCATGCATGGTGTGTGTGTGTGTGTGTGTGTGTGTGTGTGTGTGTGTGTGTGTGTGTGTGTGTGAGTTGAGAACCACAGAGCACAGGGAGAGGTCAAAGGACCATATACAGGACTTCATTCTTTCTTTCTGTGTGGGTTCTGTGAATTGAACTCAGGTCATCAACCTTGGCAGCAATCTTCTTTAATCTCTAAGCAACCATGAAGGCCCTCTTTCCTATTTCTTTTTAGCTAAAGAAAAGCAAAGTCAGTATGTAGGTGTTGAAATTATGAGACGTAGTTGTCCTGTCTGGCATTTTAGATATATAAAAGACTCAAAGCTGAAGTACAGTGCTGGTCCAACTGGCTTCCATACCTTAGCTGTTGAGTATGGCATCCCGTAGATAAAACAGATGACAGACAGTGTGAAGTGAGGATGTTGAGGTGTGGTGATGTTTTCTTAAACCATTCTTACCTAGAGTTCTAGCAGCCTTGTTTGGCAAAACTTTTTTTGTTGCATTTGCTTGAATTAACTCAGGGGTGTTTTCAAAAATTCTTTGGGATCCCCAAGGTTCCACAGGATTGTGTGGGAAATGGGCAAGGGCCAGTGGGACTGTGTGGGCTAACAATGGGCAAAGGTCTGCAGGATTGTGTGGAATGGGAGTGGGTAAGGGCCATCAGGATTGTGTGGAGTGGGTAAGGGCCATCAGGATTGTGTAGAGTGGGAGTGGGCAGGGGTCCGCAGGATTGTGTAGGAATGGTCAAGGGCCAGTAGAAAGGCTCATAGGATCCTGCTTTTCCCCCAGAGTGGTGCCATTTCCTTCTACTCCAGCTATTGACTTTTTCAGTCATAGGAAAGACCCTAGCTTTCAAAAATATCTTTAAAAAATCACTTCCTCTCTCTCTCTCTCTCTCTCTCTCTCTCTCTCTCTCTCTCTCTCTCTCTCTTTTCTGCCTAAGTATTTGATCCAATACTATTACTCCAGAAATTCAGATGAGAAATTGAGGCGTAATCAAATGGAGGGCATTCCTAGACAGTGACAAACTCCAAAGTTACTGGCTTTAACTCTCATCCTCTGATTTGAAAATTTCTTCCCATTCCACCAAATGCTGCAGGCTCCCTATACCATATGGAAAGGCTTCCTCCCTTGTCTGTGCCACTTCTCCTTATGTACATGCAGCATCAATTATACATGTATGAGCCTTGTATGTTTGTATGTCATTCCTATTTCAGAGCACAGCAAAGGAGGACCATTGGCTACAGGTAAGTTTGGTTATGTTTATACTCTTGGTCTGTCATAGAGTAATATGGCAGGGCATTGTTTGTATATTTCTTGGTCTCCTAGATACACTCAGCTTAGAACAGGCATGATATAGTGTGACTTTAAACAAGTCCCCACACCTCTCCAAATCTTTCCTGGCCATTTTCATGCCAGGAGTGAGGGCATTTGACAATTTCCACATGAAGAATGGGCAAAGCAAGAATTTGTTTGTGACTTTTTTGAGTCTGTGGTTAAAGCAGTTTATACTTAATTATTAAAGCTGTTGAATAAAAAATTTCCCTAGGATTGCCAATGCTCAACTGTCTGAGATTTGATTTGAGGTACAATGATGGGAGCAAAGTTGTGCCCACTGTGTAATTGCTGTGCCCGAGACTAGACAGCTTTTGAATTTTGTTTATATTGGAGACAGAGATATTGGAGATATGACTTTTTCAAATCAGAATAGCAGTGTTTTTATAGATATGGTGTTATTAAAATGATGCACATCAAACTGCCTGTGAGGCAGTGCCTAACTCCAAAACGAAGACATTTAGGCACTGTGACCAATGGCACAGGCACAATTTCATCTCTTTAAAAAAATCCTTTGTCAAGAAAAATAAAGTGAAGGTATTTTGCTGATTATACAAACTGACTAGCAGGATTTCAGGTATATGTTGTAAATAAATAACTTATTTAAGAATGCAAGCTATTTAAAGATCATATTGCTTCATGAGAAGTAATTTAGAACACATAAGTGTGTGGTGTGTGAATTGGTATGTGTGTGTTTATTTGTGAGTGTGTGTGTATGTATATGTGTGTGTGACTGCGTGTGTGGTGTGTAAGCATATGTGTGTGAATGCATGCATGCGTGCCTGTCTGCCTTTGCTTCTATGTTTCTGTGAGTCTCCTGACTGAGCCAGCTTCTTGAGGCTCCACCGACTCATGTAGCTTCCCATTTTCTGCTGGCTACTGAAAACAAGGATGTGGGTCAGAGGACAGGTCAAGAGATAACAAAGTAGAAGTCAGAACTTTATATCTAGCCTATTTGGAAAGAGGGAGAGCATCCTCCCCATCAATTCTGATTCTGCTGCCTTTGTTGCCTAAGGTCAGCTTCAGTTGTTAGAAGAGGCTGCCCCAAGCTCCAAGATCTCTATCAGCTAAGGTTAAATAATAAACCCATGAAAGGGTCAGAGAAAGGCAGATTCCCTGCAGAAGCCTCTCCCTTCTTAGAATTCCCATCTCAAATTTTGAATCACATGGCAGAGATATGATAGGTTGACTACATTCTGAGGATGCTTTCCTTGTCCTCTGGTAAGAATGAGAATTGCCACGGGGGGCAAACACCCGTGGTATGATTCCGTCCCTCCTCGTAAGATAAGAAGGGCTAACATACTGCACCAGATTGCCAATCATCTGCCCAGCCATCCAGGCAGGGTGGGACCTCAACAGCATGGCGTGAGGTTGGGACCATGGTGGGTAGTAGAGACGAGTGGAAGAACTCTTTCTTTGTTTCAAGATGTGATCCAAAATGTGAGGAGGAAGCAATAAACAATCCTAATAGTCATAATCAAAGAAACAAATAAACAAAAATCCTTCACAAAACTACAAGAGGTTTGGTGTTAGCGCACTTTTCACCCCACATTACTGAATAAGCTTTATACTCAATGGGATACTTTGCAAGTCCCCCCAGGTAGAAAAAGCGAAGTGCATCCAAAGCCTTTTAAAGTGCCATGCTAGTCACTTCCCATCACTGAGATAAAGAAACCCTCATGGAAAGACAATACAGGAGGAGAAATTCATATTGACTCCCAGTTACAGAGCAATACAGTCATGACGGGGAAGACATAACAGGGCATCTTATATGGTGGCAGGATCATGAGGTGGTATGTAACCATAACTCTTTCTGCCAGCCGCCTGAGTTCTGCCGCCACACTAGGGCCCCCAAATAACACACAGAGTCTTATATTAATTACAGTGCTGCTGGCCAATGACTAGAATTTCTTATTTGCTAGCTTAGTGTTAATTATCAACCGTAACCATCTCTATATTTTATAAAGACTTATCTTATCGAGGATGCCAGCCACATGCATTCTTTCAGGGATCACATGGAGACCCCCTCTCTACTACATTTCCCAGAATCCTCCTCCTTTCCTAGTCCGCCTAACTTGCTTCCCTATTGGCCAACACTGCTTTATTTATCAACCAATAAGACAAACATATACCCAGAAGGACCTCCCCATCGTCTCCTCTTTTCTGTCTAAATAAAAAGAAGGGTTTTAACATTAACATAGTAAAATACATAACAAAACAGTTACTAAGTAAGAACTACAGTTACCATATTCAGCTCATTAACATTTAGCAAGATCACCTATCCTTTGTGAGTCTAAAGTCTTATATGTACCTTGTCTTTTATAATAAGTAAAGAAAACTATAACCATAACTAGCTGCCTTCGATTCCATCAAAGACCACAGATGGATAATACATAAACTTTAGAACCGACAGAGACATTTGCTACCTGGACAGTCACCCAAAGTTCCTCTGTAACATTGGGGCATCCATCTTCAGCCTATAGGTCATAGTGTTTCTGGCAGACTTCTCCATGAAGCAGGAACCCTTCAGGACTGTTTTGTTTTGCAAGTTCAGCAGTCACTTTCCGGTGGGTCCTGCATGTCCAGTTTATCAAACAGTCCAGGCAAGAGCAGTTTAATTTTGCCATATTGAAAGCAAACTCCATATTAGTGGTATCTCATCCATTGTGGTGGAGCAGGAAGCCAAGAAAGGCACAGAGTTAGAGCGAGGTTGTATCAATCAAGGCCCCCCTTCAGTGGCGTGGTGTCTGGCAGCTAGGCCCTGTTTCAGAGGTGCAGCTACCTCCTTAAACAATGCCACTATCTGGGGACCAAATCCAAACTCAAGCCACACTGGCCTCCTTGCTTCTTAACTGGATCAAGGCAGTACTAAAACATTACAAAAAGCTTGGCAAATAAGAGAAAAATAGTGTTAGTGCTGCCCCCAAAATGAAGCTTATTAGTATCTGCTTCTATATTCATCTCTCTGTGCATACATAGATAGTTAAATATTAGATAGCGATTAGGTTTGAGGTATTAGATAGTTTTAATGGAAATGGACATGGCAAACTCATTGAAAGAGGGCAGGAATGTTGCATGTTGCTCTGCTCCTTTCAATAATTATCTTTTTAACAGCTACTCGATATCCCTCAGTTACAAATGCCATTACCGAAGAAATAGGCAAGTGTTAACGAGTAGCATTTATTATTATCGGTGTGGGAAGATGCAGAAAGGAAATGTTATATTTTTGTTTTTCTCTTCCTTCAAAACCTTAACAAAAACAACAGTGGAATAAAATGTTCAAGTATTTGACTGTTAATTGCTGGAGATTTTCAGCAGATTTGCGAGACGTCCTGTTATTAGCCAAGCTTTTCCAAATCAGGACTTCAGGGAAGGATGGTGGCTGGGGACAGCTGTGTGGATGTGCACTCGGGAAAGGGAAAGCTAGCACTGATAAAGTGTGAAGACATGCTTTAGGAGAACCATGGGCCACACAGGCCTGAGTTTAGGGTTGTCTGTGATGGTGAGCCCTGCCATTCAGTAGACAAACAGTCTATGTGAGAATGACCTTGCTACAGATACAGCAGATACAAGTCACTCTTTAATACAATGTTAGAATTTAAACAGAATTGAATAAGGAAATATGTATATTGCCTTTCAGGGTGTTCCAGCCTTCCTTAAAAAATACTTCCATTGTAGGGCTGGAGAGATGGCTCAGAGGTTAAGAGCACTGACTGCTCTTCCAGAGGTCCTGAGTTCAATTCCCAGCAACCACATGGTGGCTCACAACCATCCGTTTTGAGATCTGGTGCCCTCTTCTGGTGTGCAGATATACATGGAAGCAGAATGTTGTATACATAATAAATAAATAAATAAAATCTTTTAAAAAAATACTTCCATTGTAGTAAACATTTCTGATAGAGCCAGTGTTTGTGCTCCTAAATGTCCTTTAAAGAGAGCTTTCATTGGTGCCTAGGAGGGGTGGAATTGTGTGTGTGTGTGTGTGTGTGTGTGTGTGTGTGTGTGTGTGTGTGTGTGCCCGAGTGCGTGTGTGCATGCATGCACACGTATATGTGATTTCCTGAATTCTCACATCTAGCCATGTGGTGGCTTTTCTTACTAAAAAGCATGTGTATGTGTCTTTTGTATATGTATGAAATATCTGAGAATACAGTATTTAGACCCCATTAGTGAGGGTAAAAATGTACAGATAAACTATATCATTTATGGTTATGATATGGCTACTGTCAAAATAACATGCTATTTTGACAGTTGCTTTATCTTTGCTCTCACGGAGTCTACAATAAGAAACTAGTTTCTTAGCAACTGAAATATAGTCTCAAACAGAAACATTAAAAAAAAATTCCCACAGAAGAGAAAAAGAGATCTCCATAGCTGGTGTCTGGGCAAGCTTATTCCTGTTGTGTGGGAATGAGATGAAATTGATCTGAAGCGGTAGGGTATCTCCGTGCTGGTCTACCACCCTTGGATAGCATCCTTGGTGGAGGCAGCTGCTTCTTGGAGGGGCTGGATGCTAAAGCAAGATGTTGCTTGCAGGAGACTTGGGGGAAGGCTGTTTTCCTTTTTTTTTTTTCATTTATTTGTTTTCTTCAATGTCTTTTTCCTAAAGAATTGTTTCTCCTCTTTTGGGTTAGAAAGTTGCTATCGTACAAGAAATGGAAAGCCTGCATGCCCGTTGGTTTCCACTGTGATTGTTAGCTAGTAGCGTGTATGTCTCGTGTTTTAGAATGATAGGGATAAAGCATGGGGAAGCAAGGGGTGGGCAGATTTAGCTGCACCAGGCCTGTTGTGTTGTGTCTTTCACACACTCAAAAGCTCTAATACAACAGTTCTCTCATATAGATTCCTAGAGCCCTTCTGGCAGTCCCCTTTTCTGGGGACTAAGGACTGGTTAAAGAGACAGCAATGAGAATCCAGCTGCCTTCTATTAAGTCAGACAACAAAGAGATTTGCCAAACTGTAAAACAATTCCACCATTTTTGCTCTTTTTCTCCAAATAACATGTTTTCATAAAAATATATTATGTACGCTAACATTAATAGGCAGAGCCTATCTAAACAGATTCTCTCAATATTGAAGCCTCATTTTCTTAATATTTAAGCATCAATTTCCAAATGTTTTTAATGTTTGTGAGTGCTCTGCCTGCATGTATTTTGTGTAGTACATGAATGCCTGGTGCTTGAGGAGCAGGTGTTGGAGCCCCTAAATTTGGAATTACAGATAGTTGTGAGCCATCATAGGTGTGCGGCCATTGAACACAAGTCTTCTGCAAAAGCCACCAGTACTTACATGCTGACTTATCTCTCCAGCACTTAAGTGCTAATTTTTAATATATGAACGGATCCCCAGGCCAAAACATTCGAGAATGCCCATGTCTAAAACCTGAACGCCCATACCTGTGCATGCCTCAGGACTGTAATATCTTTCAAATCTGTGGCAACTTTCAAAGTGACTCTCTGAGGAGCTCCAGAAAGCAGGCAGATAGTTTTTCTGTTTGAATTCTTCCAGAACTTTCTGCGGCCTCCATGCTAGATTATTCCAAGAGACACTCAAGTCCCCAGAACATGACCCACCTCTCCCCATCATTTTCATGGTGTCTCCAAGAGCAGTGTGAATGGCCTCTGCCATCTACTGCCCCTCTCTCTGTAAAGCCCGAGAGCCAGATTGCCATTCTAGACCAAGATAGGAGAAATAAGACATTAGGGGAGAAGGCAGAATATGGGTGGAGGAGAGGGGGAATTGCTAATTAAGCTCTATTAAATATTAATTGAAATATAAATTCAAAACCTCACCCATTCATGACAGTTATACAATCTAATTAAGTGGTAGGGCCTGTTGCCCCACAGTGTCACTCTGTGGATTAGGGAATGCCGTGATTTTCTGCTCAGCACCATGAGGACTTTATTAACCAAGGTATTTGCCAATAAAGTAGATGGGGAAGTCGGCAATAATCAGGGTTTTATGGAACATTGAAGAGCTAGAGGGTCAGTGTTCATAAAGTGGAGATCTGGTGTATGGCCGTGGTGACATGCGTGCCATCTGCAATGAATGCCTGGCCTCTACTGGGGGCTGGAGAGATGAGATCCTTTCCCACCTATTCTCATTTCTGTGGGTATTTTCTGCCAAGAGAACATATGGGTCTGGAAGAATTGGCTCACAAGGGTAATGTTCTTTCTGGACAAGCATGAGGACCCAAAGTTCAAATCCACATGAACCATGAATAAAGCAGGCATGGTTGTATGTTTGCATGTGTAACCTCAGTGCTCGGAGGAGGCAGATGCCTGATAACCCTGCTCCTGGTTCAGTGAGAGACCCTGCTTTTACACAACATGGCTGGGAGTGATAGTCACGCTGTTCTGCTCTGACCTGCCCACAGACGTACACATGGCTGCACATGTGCACATGCAGCTACACATTCACACACACACACTCAGACACACACACACACACACACACACACACACACACACACACACACACACACACACACACACACACACACACACACTGGAGGGAGAAAATGTGTTTTGAATCCCCCAGAAACAATTTCAATTTTATAAATTACCCTTCAAGAGGGAGAGAGGAAGCCTTGTGTGTATGTATAGTTTGCCCTCAAAGTTTCAAAGGAATCTAATTTGAAATGGCCTAGGAAGATGGGTGTGGTAACTTTGTGGCAAATGTGTGGAAGTTTGTGTTTGGAAATTTGTTGCAGAGGCACCTGATGAAGGAATAGTACTGCAGTCTCCCCGTCGGTTTCGGGTCTGCTCTCAATCTGTTCTTCTCAGACAATAAAACAAAACTGCCACTTGGTGCATTGTCTCCACTTACTTTTCATAAATGGCCTGGTAATTTTTAAAAAGTATCAAAGCTGCCTCTGAGATTTTTTTTTCAATTTTGTGTGTCTGTGTGTACATTTGTGTACTTTCATGTTTCAATGTGTGTTGGGGGGGGCAGGGTGACCCTGAGTGTCTTCCTCTATCACTCCCACCTTTTTGTAAAAATAATTCATTTAAATTTATTTCGTGTGCATTGGAGCTACAGACAATTGTGGGCTCTGAAAATTGAACCCAGGACCTCTAGAAGAGCAACCAGTGCTCTTAATGGTTGAGCCATCTCTCTAGCGACTCTCCCCTCCCACCCCCCACAAACCTTGTTTTATGTGAAAGAATCTGTCACTGAATCTGGAACTCTCTGATGGACTAAACCAGCTAGCCAGTGAACATGGGTGAGGCACCTGTAACTCCACTCCACCTCCCTCCCCCTACCCTCTGTGCAAGGATCTTGGGAACACACTGCCACACCAGGCTTTTGCTATGTGGATGCTGGGGACCTAAATTTGAGATTTTTGTCTCAGGTGGTACAACTCAATGTCACACTTCCACTGTAGTGCTTCATAAAAACAGGTCACCCTGGTTCTGCTTATTCTATCTGTTGTTGCAGTTGCTTTTATAGGGCGTGTGTTGGTGACTGGATGTTGTTTCCTCGAAAGCTTTCTTCATAACCTCTTTTCGTTGTTTTGAGTGCATTATTTCCCAAGTTTAAGAGATGTTATTTCAGTAAAAACGCATTTTGCAGGAGCACATTTGCCCCCTTGGCATTCACCCAGACCCATTCCTGAGTGCCACAACCCTTGCCTGATTGATGCAGGCTTCTCTGGACATTAGAAATGATCATGGCTCCTTGTCCATAGACTTCAGTGACTATCCAGTTGTCCTTGAAGGGAATGGGAAATGTGGAACAGAATTGTGTCACAGATCACCCTGTTATTCTGTATGTTAGCAATTTTACTGTGGTCTCTTATTTCCTATTCAATTTGAGCCTGGGCAGTTTCCTGAAGGAGTGTACATAAAGGCTCTCAGGCTCAGGAGCTGGCAGAATGTAGTGAGAGCAGTTTCCTTGCTCTCAGAAGGTGGCCTAGGAACCCTGGAAAGGCACAGGATAAGAGGACTTCCCAATGAGCACTCTGGGGACCAAGTCATCTCTCTGTCTTCTTTGGTGTGCAAATGTAAAAACTAAGTCGCCCGGCCATTGGGTGGCCAGGCCTTGGTACACATTAATCTCTGCCAGAGGAGACTGAGCAAGGGTTGCTGCGGGTGGATGACACTGGTCCCTGTGGTTGTCTGGAGGTGACTGCAAGTCCTGCTGCCCATGTACCCCACTGGCCTCTGGACAGGAACATGGGTCCCAGCTCGAGCAAACAGGCAAAGTAAACACCTCCTGGGAACTTGGCAAAGGCCTCCCTGTTCACTTCGGAGTGTTTCTTTCCTTGAAGCCCGTACTGGATCCTGGGTCTGTCTGCTGACGTTTTAGAACATGAGAAAGAGCCACGGCAGGAGCCAAGTATCTGCCAGACTGTGTCGGGAGAGCCTTTATCATTTCTGTCAGATACATCACAACTCGCTTGTCTTACCATACATCTTCCTAAATGTGACAGAATATTCAGCTGTTATTAATTGAATACTCTCTAATTTAACTGCTTAGCGGGAGAAAGAGTGACTGGTTTGTTTCAACACGTAAAACTGGCATCAACCTGTATGTGGGTTTTCAGTACAGTTGCATTTCAAGGCCTGCAAGAGTTATTGTCTGTCATGTGGCATGGCTACCCACTTTTTGTTGGAGTGGCTTAAATTCAGTCTTTATAGTTCTTAAAACAAATAGAGGGTACTGTGGGAGAGAAGGGTGGAAAAAGAGAGATCACAAATGAATATATGAGTTTGTGGGCTGTCGTTATTATTGTTATTACTATTATTATTTCAGTATGTTGTAGCTCATATGTCACAACCTCTGAAATAGCTCAACTCACTTGGAAAGTGACATTCTAGGGGCACCCTCCCCACCCCCGCACTCTGTCTCAATTTAAAACTCAAAGGATGAACTGGGATATTTGCCTTTACCTTTCTAACCAATGAAATACATAGAGCCTTATGCATTTCTGTCCAACAGGGAGTGTGATACTAAAATGTCAAAGCCATCTTGCTGAGGCTAAGAATTTTAGAGATTACAATTGAAGAGACTAAGGATGGATTTGGGGACACAGAACACAGCTTGCCCCTCTTAGGACCTCGGGTAAGGGAACAAAAAGCTGGTCCACTTTATAGCTACCCTAAAACATAACCAACTGAAGATCTCCAGTCACCCATGTAGAGAGACTCGGATGTGTGAACTAAAGATCCTACTGAACTTGGGTGAATTTGAAGGACACATTTATGGTTACACAATTCTGTTTCTTTAAAGAAGATAAATGGTGCACTGGGTTCCAAAATACATTAACATGTATTGTCAACAAAATGAATTCAAAGTATGGTAATAAGTAGAAGCTGGCCTGGGCTTGACTAGAACTCAGTAAGTAAAACAAAGCAAAGGGCAGCATCCCTAACTCTGCCACAAAGGTCGCAGGGTGTGCTTCAGTACTTTGCAGAGATGGATGAGAGCTCCAAGGCCGAGGACAGGAAAGAGCATACCTACAGTCCTTTCAATCGCCCATCATGGGACTATTAGCTTGAGCGTTCTGGAAAATATTATTACCCCCAGGGCGCCATGTAACTCCCTGGCTCCTGACAAGCTGCCAACATGGCTTTCTCTGGGTTGCAAAGTTGGAGCTCCTCTGGCAGGCTGCCAGGGTTTTAAGAAGGCTCTGGGGGCCCAAGGTAGCCTCCTGGTGCCAGTCAACATTCATTGAAAAACCCAATTCAGAGGGGAAAGGCTCCCTTGCTTCCTCCTCTGCACAGAGCTAGCTGGCATCTGAGGAGCATGGATGCTGGCACACTGCCCCTGGTTTTAGGGGCTGGCTTTTGCTATGGATGGCATGGAGAAGGGGATTATTTGCACTGTGGCTTTTGATGTAAGCCATCATTGTCATTTTGTATGAATAGCATTGCACAGGGATGGCCAAGCACAAAGCTTGGACTGCCATCCCTCCTCACATTGTCCTATGAGCCCCAAATCTTTGCTACTAAGGCCTTTCTAGATGTTTTTCCTCCTTTGTTGTCTTATGGAAAATAGTGGCCTCCAATAGAATCTTAACTTTTCTGTTAAAGCTTATTTTAATTTGAACACTGCCAAACATCTTAAAAAATTGTAAGTTCTCTTTTTTTTTTTCTGAAGGATAATTTACACATTTGTGTTCAGAAATGCTGTGCACATATGCTCACAATCATACTAGTAGTTACTGGAGTTAAGAAGTTGTTGCTTTTTTCTCCTTTTCCCCTATTCTCTTGTGTAATTTAAAAAGATATATTTGGCTACAGGATCTTAAGATACTCTAACCTCACCTGCAGGGTCCTGTGCGTGGGGGTGGTGCATGATGTAAATCTTATAATTGAGCATAGAGGCTTGTATGGTGGGAAAACCACATCTGTGGATTGGAAGAAGAAAACAGAATGGAGAATTCCTGGTGTGTTTCTTGGCCCCCTAAGTTCAGAGTTAAAAGAAAAATGGAGGAAGGAAATATATGTAGCATAAATTCTGGTTTCTGTATGCATAGATACATAAATGTCTGCATTTAGGCTTTTGATACTCGAACATAATAAAGGAAGCATGGAGATTGGGCTTGAGAGAATGCCTAATACAATCCATAGCATCATGAAAATCATATGATCCAAAATGTCATAATTTAAATACTTGGTAAAGAAAGTCTAGGTGAGAATTAAAGTTGGATATTCATATGCAGCAACCTATTGACAGAGTCAGCCATCTTAGCTCTGTGACACCTGGGGCGGTGAGGAAGTAGAGAGAAATATAACCTAGCATCTTCTGTAATTAATCTGGTTTTGTGTTTCAGAGAAGAAAGGCAAGAGTTCTTTATAGGGTCCTTTCTCACATCAGGGATGGAGGAGGTTGCAATGCAAAGACGTGGATGCTGGCGTCCCCCGGAACTCAAATTTTTGTAGAGGAACACACATAAAATATATTGGTTCAGGAACATAGAACATGATAGAGGACAGCAATATTTTTGATGGGATGACCATGACTTTTAAAGGTCCGGTTCAAAAAGGATAGATAAGAAAAGCCAAGAAAACTGTATTTTTTAAACAACTCACATGACATGAAGGTTCTGAAGTTAAAGGCTTTGTAAGATAATGATTGCTCCCAACATCGAAGTCTTCATTTCATTTGTTCATTGAAGATTCATATTTTCAATTACTGCCTGAAGCTTGACCAAATAAGAAGTATTAAAGGGTTGATTAAAAGAAGATAAATAGCAGCTCCAGAGTTGTTTGAACTTTGGAAATACCCGAAGAGGCTGAAGGACTTGAACACTGTTATCCCACCCACCCTTTTAATCATATAAATTATATTGCCATTTAACGTGTTTAGCCAATGAGGTCAGCGTGTCGCACCTGTTGTCAATTGAGTATTGACAAGGACTGAAAGGTTTCTAAAAGGCCTTTGCCAAGCTCAGTTAAGCCTGTTTCTTTAACCTCTAAATCATGCTGTTACTGTTTTGTAGCCCAGCATGTTTCCATTAAGGCGACCACACTAGGTTGCATTGACCCAGGACGACTTGCTGGGGTTTGTCAAGCACCAGGCTGACTCAGGCTGCAGCCCAAGGTCATGGTTAGCTTCTTTGGTGGGCTGCTCATAGCAAACTTTTGGATCTGCTGAGACCCAGTAAATATTCCTGAGTCTTTTAGTGTTTTCCACTAAAATATTTTTACTGTTAGACTTTAAAGCTGGGTGCCATGGTTTTGGAGATAATTAGACTTTGGGGGAGGCTGAGCAATGCAATGGAGCTGAATTTGTACTTGGAGACAAGTGTTGTCAGATTTGTCTAGTGGCCCAGGAGCACCCTTGACCATCTCCAGCTCATGTTCACACCGTCCTGTATGTCTTACAGCAGTTTATCTTGGATCCTCTGGTGCTGCCTTCCCAAATCACCATTTTCATTCCTTACCAAGTCTCTGATCCCATGAGTGGAGTTTGTGCTCACAAAACCCTGTTGGTTGTTTTACCACTTCAGTGGCTGCTTCAGACCACCACTGTTTTCTTGTTCATTATTGCTTAAATATATCAATGCATGGTGTCATAGCTTATGGCTAATAAAACTCCCACTCTGGGTGACTGCGGTGTGGCTTGGTGGGAAGTGACATCCCGAGCTGCAGGCAGACTCTGAAGAGGCAGATTTCACATGTGACCCAATGCCAGGGATTGATCCTGGCTCCACAAAGGAGGACATAAAAGAGATGATACTAGGATTCCTGCCTAATGGTCCCTGCCAGAGGCAGGGAGGAAGGTGACTTCTGGTGCTTGTGGCTGCATGAGAGTCTGCCTGCTTACACTGCTTGCCTTTTCTATATCAATACCATAGCCTTGCTTGAACTTCTCAATACAGGGCTGGATGGATGCACAACAGTAGAGGAAATTCTAATATATTAGCAGACAATGCCTCCTGAAGCATAGTAGTAGATTATAGCTCCCTCCCCCTTAATACCAGTAACCAAGAAACTTGAAACTAAAATCTTTTTCAAGTAGTTAATCCTATAGGAATATCTTGAGTACCTATTGTGTTTACAGTACAGTACAGTGGGTACTCAGTATACCTAGCATACAGTAGGTGCTCAGTCAGGGCAGGCCTAATGCAAGTGAAGGGAAAATAAAGTTCCAAAGCTGGACAGAGAAACCTCTACTTGGGAGCAGCTAGGATAATGGACACTTGCTGAGAAAGGGCCTGCCACCTGCCACAGTCTCTCCATTCTGGGTAATGAACTGTATGCATTTTGTAAAAATCTGTGTGGTTTACGGGCTTTTTTGTAACGCTTTTCATACCACAATACATTAATTTTCATAGATAGCGTCAGTTCTCAAATACCTTACAGTGTAACCTCTCAGTGGGTTGGATGGTGGCAAAGGAAACCATTATGCAGGCCACAGATTATAGCATGATTTGGTTGAACCCAAATACCTGAACCATACAGCAAAAACTACAGTGATCAGTGGTACATACCAAGCCCTGCCTTGATATGTGGTGCTGAGATAGAGTGAGTGAGTGAGTGAGTGAGTGAGTGAGTGAGTGAGTGAGTGAGTTAGTTTAGTTAGTTAGTTAGTTTTGCTTTGTTTCTAAGGTGGAGGGAAGGCAACTGCTTTCTCAACTGATGTCCCCAAGTCTAATGCACAAGGAACTCAACACCAGGTGCCTGGCTAGATGATGTGGAGTCCTGGGTGGCTGGTTCAGGAGCATTGTCTGCTGGCTCCCATTTAGGACTTTTCCCTTCTCTTTTTTAAAGAAAGAAACATAAGGAAAGCATTTGCTTTGACATTGAGTCCACCCCCACAAGTAACAGTAATTGCAGGACCCAGAGGACGGAAAAACATATCATTCCCATTTGGGGCCGAACAGCCTTGACAACCTTATGCTAAACCTTTGGATTAGATGAAGCCAGGCTGCAGCATGGCAGCCCTGGCTCAGGTGGACAGGCATTGGGCACAGAGCATGCAGCCACCAGGGGCTTCTATAGCTAGGAGATAGGGGGTGACGAACTGCGTTTTCAGGAGCTCTCTGGGATGATGACACCCAGGGTTGATCCTTCATGTAGCCTCTGAGGCTTTAGGCATTTTGGCCATGAGCTTGTCCAATGCCGGTTCACAAAATAGATAGGGCCTCTTTGACTGCACAGGGACTGACCAGGCCCCCTCCCCCACTTGTAAGCAACAACCTGACAATTCCTGCAGAAACAGTACCCCTGGAAAGTCCCGCCACACACACCACACATGCTTCCTCCTCCAGGCTCCGTGTGTCTGTGAAAGTTCAAATACTGAGTCAAGTTTATTGTTTCTATCTCGTTTATTTTAAGTATAGTTTTACACTTTATTATGTGCAGTGACATCTTAAATGGAGCCTGTCACTCCATCTTGACTGCTGCTAGGGGCTAGAGCCACTTACCATGTCACCATTTCAGCAGCCCTGATTAACGGTATCAGAGGGAGCAGCTCCAGCTTCACCCTCCCCAAAAAATAGCACCCCTTATTTACATGAGGCAAAACACCAGAGCAACAGCATCCCAGGTCTGAAGTTGGAGGGCTTCCAAATTAGTGAAGTTTGGGGTGACATCGTCTTTTCTTTTTCTGCTTTCCTGTCTTCCTTTCTCTCTTCACCTCTTCTCCCTTTTTTTTCTCTTTTACTTCCTCCCTTTTCATCTCTCCTTTCCTTTCATCCACTCCTCTTCCCTCCCTCCCCTGCCTTGTGCTTTTCAGATGTTAAATATGTTACATGATCTCTTTTCTCTAATGTGTTTTGATGCATTTTCTGTGTCCTTGACAAAAAATGAAAAAAAAAAACTATTTCTTCTGTTTTCGATCTTGCCTCTACAGCAAAAAATAAATAAATAAATAAATAAAAATAAAAAAAATGAAAAAAATGAAGCAAAGCAAACTCAAGGCGCTTTCTTTTCCTGCTCTCTCCTTCCTGGTTGCAAGTCGGTGTCTGAGCCCTGTCACCATGTGAGGTAGCCTAGAGTAATTTGAATATTTCATTCTCCAGGCTGCTAATGCAGCCTGTGTTGCAGATGGCACTGGCTTCATCCTTCTGGACTCGGTTCAATTATAAATGAAAGTAGGGAGCTGAAATTTGTGTTTTTGTCTCTGCGTAGTTAGAATAATACAATAAAGCTTGGTGGGTAGGAATTTCTCAAACTGCCAGGGATGCTTCCCAGTTCCATCTTTCCTCCGTTCCTGGGGGGCACCAGCACAGAGCCAACATTGTTTCTTGGATATTCTCGTTCCTCTCATTTGAACTAAGGCAGTCTTTAAAGAAGAACAAAGCTTCCCAGTCCAGGCACCCACCTCTTTCTTCCACCAGTCTCTTTTTAGATTCTGTTCCTTTCTTGTAGGGATGACTGCATGAATTATTTGGGAATCTGGAGCAAAACCTTCAGAGTCCTGAGTGCCTCATCCAGGGACACACTGGTGGCCAGAGGAAAGTATCTCTTCCCACAGTGTGGCACATAAACCCAGCCTGCCACATTAGTCAATTAAAAACAGAACACACCTATATGGTGAATTATGCAAAGTTGTGGTTTTAATCTTGTATGCACATATTCATTAGAAATTCATGGTATTTCAAGTGTGTGTGTATGTGGTGTGTGCACATGTGTCCAAAGGCTTGGGGATTTGGTATGTTTGAGGGATATTCTTAAAAAAAAAAAAAAAACTTATATTGGGGCATAATTTTATGAACATTTTGGTGAGTTGTAAGGCATGAAGCTTATCCCAGGCTTCATTTTGAGGAATTCAAGGTGAGAGTATTTTTTTCTCTGAACCCTCAAGTCATAACCATGGATGGGTGTTACAGATGTTCTCCTATCTGCCAGTAACTTCAAGGAATTGAGAAAGTGCTGACTGTGCTTCTCTTAGATTGACAGCTGGCATGGTAGTAGATTGTGTAGATAAACCATGACAATCATTAAGTTTACTTTGTTTCTCACCTAAATTGATTTGCAGTGTCACACATGTGGGTTTTCTTTTGATTTTGTTGTTTGTTAAAATCTTTGTAACGTTGAACAGGGCTATGGATTTTTAACCTTTCCTAGTCACCTACATTTTTATGCTTATATGACTAAGGTGAAGGCTCAAGGGACCTAAGAGAGAAGAGAGAGGCTGGGAATGTGACCCCGGGTAGGGCGCTTGACTAGTATATACTTCATGAGACCCTGACTTCAACCCCCAGAACCAACAAAAGATTGTTTCCGGCTAGGGAGGTGGCCCAGTGGATGGAGGGCTTGATACTTCACAAGCACCTAAGATTCCCATCACCCACATACAAGCTGGACACCTTGGTTTGCATCTGTAATCCTAGCCCCTGAGGTGGGCTTGCAGAGAGATTAGAATCCCGGGGGTTTGCTGGCCAGCCAGTGTAGAGAATCAGCAAGTTTCAGCTTCAGTGATTGGCAGTCTCAAAAAATAAGGTGGAGAATGATGGAGGAAGACACCCAATGTTTACCTTTGTCCCGTGTGTGTGTGTGCGCGCATGCGTGCACTCGAGCTCCAACTTACACACACACACACACACACACACACACACACACACACACACACACACACACAGAGAGAGAGAGAGAGAGAGAGAGAGAGAGAGAGAGAGAGAGAGAGAGCATGCTCAGTTTCCACAGTAGTTTGTGATAACCTACCTTTTCCAAGGCACTATGACCACTCAATATTTGGTTCTACAGTGTACTGTGTAGCCAGATCCCTCCAGTCTCCCCCCGCCCCAACACACACACATGCCATTCACACAAACACCTGCTTCATCTTCCCTCATTCAAGAGATAGTACCTGAACAATGGGTAAAAGTATGGAACCTGAGGAAAATTAGAAGTGTTTCTCCACACAAACCTCCCAGGTAGATAAAATGCATCCTTGGAGCATTTCTTTTTTCTAAGAACACCACAATTAGAAATGTCTAATAACCTCCTGGTCACTTTCCACAACGAATTACCTTGTATTCATTCTCTGCTGATAGAAAATCTTGCCCAAGTAATGAAACTGGAGTTCCTAGTCTCAGCTACTTCCAATTTGTCAATCACTGACCTACTTTTCTCTGGAAATTTGGACTAAAAATGGAAAAATAATAGCAACAGTATTAATATTGTGATAATAATTTCTGATGTGTAAAGTACTCTTGAAGTATTTTATCTCAGTGTTGACTTTCACAATAAATTTGAAGGAATGGGTTTTTTTTTTTCCCCTTAGAATCCACATCTAAGAAACAAACAAACTAGGAAGAAAACATATTAGGAGAAGTGGAACAATTTAAAACCACCACTCAAATCTAACTGAGATGTATTAGGATTAAGGTCAATGGTGAGTAACAGAGGCCGCACCTACCCTCTTTTCAACAACTGTAAGACAAGAGACAGGCTTTTCAAAGTGGCTCCACTGCTGACAAACATAGACTTACTTCCTCTCTTTACTCCATCTTCTGGAAGTGTATTCCATTGTTGTCTCCTTGCTCTGAAGTAGCCACTAGAGCTCTGGATGTTGCATGTGCTACCCAGAATAGAGCACAGATAGGTTGACTTATCCCCTTTAAAGAAGGCTCTACTATATACTGGTCATACCTAGGCTTGTACCACACTGGCCATATTGACATGCTCCACTTTATTATAAAGGGGCCTGAGATGTGCCCTTGGGTAGAAATGTCTTTTAGAAATGAAGCAAGTCTCTTAAATGAGATTATACTCAGTGTTAGCCTTAACTTCCCCTCCCCCCAGTTTTCCCAAGTAGATGAGACAGGCTAGGTAGTCATATCTGTTGTCCAGATTTGACGTGAAACATAGCTGTGATATCACACGAGAGGGCACAGCAATGGCAAGCACAGGTCTTGTTGCAGTAAATGTGGGCGAATAGGTTGTAATTAGACATACGTATGGCAGGTACCATCGGCACAGGGGAGGCAGGCCTGGGCCCCACAGCACAACAGCACTGGCAGGGTCATACAAGCAGATGACCTACAGACCCCGCTGTAATCCCTGGGTTTCCCTACCCCCGCATGGCTTTTTACTTAGTGACCTGGGAACTCCATATTTCTCATTCATGTCATTTCCCACCTAAATCAGAATGGTGTGTACAATTTTGAAGACTCTTGGGATCAACTTCTTAGTTATTCTGTAGCTAGAGGTCAGGGGATCCTAATGCTGCCTATGATCACAGTAGAGAGGTTGTCTTTTTATTCATTCTATTTATGGAGGAAGAAAACTCAAGCTTCTAAGTACTTGGGCATGTATTTATGCACTGTAGCCCGGAGATGCTATAAGTCATTGTCATTGAACCCTCAGTACCCCCGTTCCTGCATCCTCTGCTCCAGCAGCTTGGGGAGACACTCTCCACACCCACATCACCTCACAGGAGCCGTGTGTGTGTGTGTGTGTGTGTGTGTGTGTGTGTGTGTGTGTGTATTAAATGAGGTGAAAAAAGGAGTGCCTGTCTGTTCATGACAGGAAGCATTTTGTGTGTATCTGTGTATAGTGCTTCACATTATATATTAGTTTAGCCTCGTAATGTGGTTTTCCTAGGTCACAAATCCATACAGAATGTCTGACAGTATGGTGTGGCCCGTTACTTGTGTTGCAGGATTGTGGGGACGACCACATTACTCATAGGTGAGCCGGGCTAGTGTCTCCAGATTGTCAGGAGTGGCTTTATGGTACTGCCCACACTGCCACATATTTTATTTAGATCACAGATGTTTGCCCTTATAATTTAGTTGTCTTCGTTTGTTACAGCCTGATTCTTTCTTCCTTTGCTTTCCTTGCCTTTATAGTTTGATTGGAATATGTCTAAATAGCTGTAGTCCTCCTACATGAAGAAGACTAATAGTTGTGGCAACATTAGTGTCCAAGTCAGTCTACGGTGTTTAGATGTGCACTGAAAGCTTACCAAATAGGAATCCTTTTCCAGATCATATTTATATGAAATATTTAGGTGAATGGATTTCTATATGAGTTCTGAAACGCCTGTCCTCATTTATTATAGCAACATTTTCAATGAGTTCTGAAGAAGTCATCATTCTTCTCATTCAAGAATTTTGTTTCAATCTTGTAAATTGTCATCACTCCAATTCTCCCCTGAGTTAGTCTTTTTCCTTTGAGAATAAATTTTCCAATACTAGAGGGTAGATTCCCATACAGTTCCAGATTAAAAACCCTTTCAGCTCTGTATGTAGCTTTACCAGCCCAGTGGCTTCAACTAACATTGCACATGTGGCCATCAGCCATATAGGAATGTTGACTTCACTCTCGGTGTCAGCAGGATGTTACTGGGGGTGACTTCTACACAAGAGATGGAAGCAGAGTAAAAGATGGACGTATAGTTCCCCCATTAATTCTAGCCTGGCAGCATTAAATGTTATAATTAGTTTTTAAATTTGCTTCCGGTGTGTGCAGAGTTTGTATGTGTGCGTGCGTGCACGGGCACATGCGCGCTTACGTGCACACACGTGCATGCATGCATGTAAGTGTATCATCATCCATGAAAACATTATAGTATCCTTCACCCTCCATTAAGGTAAATGGATAGTGTTTCAGTTTGTTTTGGAAGCTTGGACCAGGAAGTGAGGACTCCGCTTAATCAGTGAAGCTGATTGGCTCAGCTGTAGGACTTTCCTCTGGTGCCAGATACAAGGGATGAAATGGCAAGTAGATGTTTAGTATGAGTCAACTAGCAGAGCCAAGGGAGGCAATGGGCACTTGGGATGCCCTGTGTGTCCAGCTGTCTTCTCATGACTTGGCACATGTCAGCTCAAGATGGCAATCCTGGAAGACAGATGACGAAACAGACGGGGCTCTGAAGGGTGAGCTGATTCACCTACAGTCAGGGCAGAGGCACCAAGATGTAACTCGGGTCTGTCTAATGATAAAACCATCAAGCGTCTCCAGGGTATCATTGGAAGTCTCACTCTGTCAAACTGGGAAATGCTTCTGGAAATGTCACCATGAGATAACAGAGCTGGTCTCTGCCTTCTGTCCTCATGGATGCTTCTACCTTGTTTGAATAAATCAAAAGGCATTTCTAGATATACCCCATACCTCTAGCAAAGTTTGAGTGCTTTTGAGGGGCAAAAGACAGTTAAAATATGGTTCTGGCCTTTGGAATGAGTGGCTCTCCATGAGCAGTGACAAAGCAACGGATGAAAGAACTGCTGTCCTTAGCAGTTTCAAATTGTCATTGTCAGGTGTCAACAAAACGTAGGGGCCAATATTGTATCATCCTAACAAGCTATCTAGAAACAGAATGGGGAGAGGAATCTGTGGGTGTCTGGGGGGGGGCCTCCAGGGTAGCTCTACTGTGACTGAGTGGAGGGTTGAAAGCAGAAGCTTGGGGCCAGCTGGCTTGAGAGATGGCTGTACAAATCGAGGTGTCCTAGCCTGTAGATTCCATCCCTGTCCCCAGACATGGCGTTTCCTCACTTCCTCTCATATTGAGGAGCAGCCATTATCATTTGTCCACCTCCTTTTGCAGATAAGGAATACCACATTGGTACCATTCCCGCCATATGCCATGTCCCATGAGGAGCTCTGGAGAAAATGAAACACTGGGGCCAAAGGCAAAGGAGTAGAACATCCTCCAAGATCCTACAGCTAGCGAGAAACCCCCACCTTCCAACTTACAGCTTTGGACACAAATTTTGGAGTCTCCAGAATTTGGTCTCCCCCATCAGTGGGTTCCAGTTTATAAATAGGTTGAGTTCCAGAAATTTCTTTTAATTTTTTTTTTACCCCCACCCAACCAAACTTTAATCAACTTTCTGTAAGTGTAATAAAGTTTGGTTCCACATCCCAAACACAGATAGATGCCTGTTGTAAAACAGAAATTAGTTGCATTGTGATGTGCTTACTCTAAATCACTAGTCCCCAAATAGTTCTTAATAGCTGCAATGTATCCTGAAGCAGGGCTGGCCAGAGAGGTTATGGATTCCAGTTAAAAGGGAAAGTGTAGAAACCCTTGTTCAAAACATAACTGGGCCAGTGAGATGGCTCACCAAGTAAAGAAACTCACTGCCAAGTCTGACCCAGGGATTGATCCCCACACCACATGGTGGAAGGAATGAACTTACTTCTACAAGTTGTCCTTGGACCACACAAGGGCTGTGTGCACACGTACACACAAGAGCCCTCACACCCACACATGCGTATTCCACAGTGATAACATTAGACAGTTAATGTTGGGTGCGCAGGATGTCTGTGAGCAGGTCTTTGGGAGACTGCATGGGTCTCACACACACAAAGCCAGCCCTGGCTTGAGTCTTGGGTCCAGAATACAGGAAATAGCTTTCCCGAGTCAGGTGCTGTCTGTGCCTCCATAAACGGGGAAGTGGGGAGGAGATGGAACGGGTTAGGCCTGGAAAGACACAGTGTGCCAGCTTGGGTGAGGTTCCTGGCATGTGGCCCTCTGTGTTGGATGCTCCCAACTACAAAGAACATGGTGATTCTCTGTGGCTATGGAAAGCTATCTCTTTCTTAGTCATTCCCAAAGAATTCTGATTTGGAGTACAGGGGAGCATGGAGAAGTGGGTGGCAACACAGACAGCAGGAAACTGGCCTTCTGAGCTCTCTGTGAACTTAGCTCGACTTCCTTTGTATCTGTCTGTTTCTGATGGTAAGTGTACATAAGGCCACCCCTCGGAGAAGTCCCGCCACTTCTGCATGTCTTTCTGCTACAGAAAAACAGATGGATAGAAACTTACATGAAAATCACAGCTGCCACTCTGGACAATTAAGCAAAACATGAAATTGCAGCAAAAAAAAACACAGGGTATCGAAATAGAACAAGATTTCACGTGAAGGAATCATGCTCTTGAACCAAAGTGAGGTATCTCTCCCCATCTTCTGAAGGGGGTGCTAGTGTTTGATATTCTTCTATTCTATTACTGCTGACACAGCTCAGTGAATGTGCCTGACTATCAGAGGTGACTTTCATTAGGCAAGGGGCAGCTATGCTAAACTGTGATAACATTCGAGTCATATTTTCAAGATTGATTTGGTATTTTTATATTTACTGTATTATCCAGGTTTTTTTAAATTATTTTTTAAAGTGCGTTAGAATATTGTTTAGTTGCCCTTTGAGGGCAGAAGAAAGCATCAGCTATCCTCACTGAAGTCATGAGTTGCCCAACCTGGGTGCTGGAAACCTATTTGATTGTCTTCAAGAACAGCAAATGTATGTAACCACTGAACCACCCATATCTAGGCCCTCAAGTTATCCTTTCAAAGGGGACCTGAAAAGGAGGCAAGTGCTAACATTTGGTGCGTGCCGTTCAGGACCTTTGAGCCAAGCAAAGCTCTAGTTAGTGAGCGCACTCAGCTTTGCCATCCACTGAAGGTCACAAGCTTTGAGACATTGTCCATAGCTTCCTGGTCCAAGAGTGCTGGAGATGGAACTAGAAATCTGAGTTCAAGGCCCAGGCTTCCCCTTACACAGAGACTACCCACTCTGTCTCATTTCCAACCTTGGGAGCCAAGGGCATAGAATACTACACTACTTTCAAAGTCACCCATCCTCCCAGATTGCAAGGACAATCCGAGGCCCTGCTGGGAGCATTCTCTGAAGGGAAAGCCAGTTAAGGCTTTAGAAGTTTGCATTTTCTCCCTTCTATTTTCTGAAACCCAATGATTGCCTGGTAGGTGGCCCATGCCTGTAAGAACTGCTGCTTGTGCCCAGTGGAATGACAAGAGTGAACAAAAAAGCAGGTCAGGTCACTACTGTCACAAAAGAAGCTGCTCTCTTGCCTCTCTCTCCCCCAGCTTGCTGTGCCCCCACCCTCCACCTAGGACTTTCACTAACAAAGCCCTTCACATCCAAGGGGATGTCAACTTATTAGCCTAGACTTGTGCATATT
Organism: Cricetulus griseus; assembly: GCF_003668045.3. Lineage (NCBI taxonomy): Eukaryota > Metazoa > Chordata > Mammalia > Rodentia > Cricetidae > Cricetulus > Cricetulus griseus. The sequence continues at coordinate 24,487,824 of NC_048598.1, forward strand.
TGACTTCCTTACCCAGTGGGTACTTCGCCTGAAGGGCCTAAGGGGATCCCTGAGACTCTCTCTGATGACGTATGGTACCTAAACTACAGATCTGTCCTCTGGTTTCATGTCATTTTCCGGTTTCTACACGGCTGAGCACATCTGTCCCGTTTGATATCCAAGGTAACTTCATATTTGACTCTGACCCTGCAGGAGATGGGGAAGAATTAGGAACCAGATATACGACATATAGCAAGTGAAGAAGAGGCTTCTCCCTGTCTGAGAAACCTTGGTGGTACTCTCTCTTCCCTGTCTCTCCCTTGATGAGTTATTTATTTAATGGACCCAGTAGAACCAGTCCATTTATAGCAAGCCACTGTAAGATAGGATTATTGTGTGCACCTTAACAACGGAAGTGACATCATAAGCAGGAAGCTTGACCGTGAGAACCTAGTGACTACATATCAAATGTGAATGTTGGATCTGTGTCTGTGATTATAACACAAAATGCTTGGGAATGACTGGCCTGTGAGTGTTTAAGAAGGTTGTGTCGTATTACTGCAGGGATTTGGGGGCTCAGTTCCTGCTGTCTTGCCTCTCTCCATCTGCTCTGTGAAACAGTCAGAGCCATACACAGCCCTGAACTTTCTCTGTGTATGCCTTCATTTTCCTGCTTTCCTGCCATTTGACTCTTCCTTCTCAGCTCACGGAAGGGTAGCTGACTCACGAGTGGAACATACGTGTACATACCCAGACTGTCCACAGCTGAGTTGGAGCAGATACACCCTGGCAATGCTGAGCACATGGGCTATGAAGAATTCCACTTGGAGCGCTCTATTATTTGGGGCTGGTTTCAACTTTTCTGAGCCACTTTCCTGAAAAGTGAGAATTGAAAATGGACATGAAGCTTGGCATGGGTGTGGATCAGGTTGCACGGTGTGAGTGAGATCATGTGAGATCTCTTGGTTACAGCCACTATAGAAAGAAAAAGAAAAGAGAAAGAGCCCAAATTACTTTTAAAAGGCTGCCTAGGTCCTGTTGCCTTTTCAGGGAATGCTGGCTCTTCTGGTGTATGTTTTAATAAGCAAGTAGGAATTATAAATTGACCCATGGGGGGCTATGTGAGCCCCACCTTTGCTTTTTTGTTTGTTTGTTTGTTTGTTTTGTTTTTCGAGACAGGGTTTCTCTGTGTAGCTTTGGAGCCTGTCCTGGCATTCGCTCTGGAGACCAGGCTGTCCTCAAACTCACAGAGATCCACCTGCCTCTGCCTCCCAAGTGCTGGGATTAAAGGCGTGCGCCACCAACACCCGGCTCCCCCTTTGCTTTTTTTGCTTCTTTCTTTCTTTCTTTCTTTCTTTCTTTCTTTCTTTCTTTCTTTCTTTCTTTCTTTCTTTCTTTTTTCTGAGACAGGGTTTCTGCATATTGCTTTGGAGGCTGCCCTGGAACTTGCTCTGTAGACCAGGCTGGCCTCAAACTCACAGAGATCCACCTGCCTTTGCCTCCCGAGTGCTGGGATTAAAGGTGTGTACCACCAATGCCGGGGCTCCCCTTTGCGTTTTAATAGATACATTGGGATGACTTGCCGAGGACCAAAGGTGAAGAGTAGCAAAGCAAGGGTATGAGCTCCTACTAGAGCCACTTGACCAAGGCCAACATGGAGTCCGACCATAAGTGATCCCTTTTTGTATTTAGTCTGCCTTGGACTCCTTTCTCCTTTTAATCAGACCTGTCAGGGTAGAGTCATTGTTCCTGCCATGTTTTGTTGCCAAGTTGTCCACTAGGGTGTTGTGCTGCACCTGTCTGGGCCACCCAGTTCTCCTCATGGATCTTCTCCCACAGACTATGATTTTGCAGTTGTCCTGCCTGCACAGCACCCGCCTCTGCTGTGACTCCCATTCTAATAGACAGACACAGCTATATGGGTCCATCATATACCATAATGTTTTGATGTAGATGTATTGTCTGCTATCACAATGGAAACTTGTCACCCTCTCTATTGCACTGATGGATCAGAGGATCTCCTTGAACAGTGTGATTCTAAAGCCAAATCCCAGAGCCACTGCATCTTTCCATCCCTTGGTCTCTTATGTTGAACACACAGCAAATGTTCTGGGATATGTGCTGCGAGCTTGAGAGATGTAGAAAGAAGAGGGCTGTGAGCTCTGAAGGAGAGCCACAGGCTGGCCCAGACAGCATCTGCACCTTCTTTTGTTCTGAATACTGCTCTTGGACCGTTGGCCCAATCTTTGTGAGCAAAGTGATTGGGAAAATTGCTACCTTCCAGTTTCTGTTACTCTAAGAGCCTCCCTTTCACAGGATGGCCACACTTCATTCCCAGGCCTCCTGGGAGACCTCTTCCTTCCTCCCTCTGTCATCTTCCTCCCTCCCCCCACCCCCAACACCTTAAGGATTTGAAATGCTTCCTGCCCACAGCTTCAACAGAGGGACTGCCAAGGGATTTCAGTGTTTATTGCTTTCTTCTCTGGGAATGAAGCAGCTCCAACCAGCTACTATTTAAGAAACACAACAGCATGGTTTTTGCTTATTATCAAACCGAGAACAGAGTTTGGTTGCAATAAAAACTTGACTCTCGCTACATGTCGTGTGTGTGTGTGTGTGTGTGTGTGTGTGTGTGTGTGTGTGTGTGTGTGTGTGTGGTGTCAGGGGGATTCTTCAGTCTTTGGATCTCTGTGGATCTCTGTCCCCTTGTGCCAGAGCTGATGTTCTGAACATAGCAGGGAGGGCAGGCTGCCTTGTTTGTAATAATAAACGAGCTTTCCCTCATAACCACCTCTCTCTTCTTAGTCCAGAGTTTTCCTTGCTCAGTCTGTCTGTTGTCTCGAACACAGAGATCCCTGCACTTGACATTCACTACAGTCTTTCTGGATTTTCTCTTGAAACAGCTTTCTTAAAGTCTCCAGAGATCTTAAAAAAATGCAAATGGAAATTGCTTTGGAAGCTGAAATGAGTGTCATTGGGAGTCATGAGCTCCTGGCCACACTGGGACAAACTATTTTTTATTTTGGGTAATATTTCTTCTTTGGCATTTATTACACCTCTGTTAAACACAGCTCATGTGACACAGTGTTACTCACAGGCAATCAGAGGGAAAGCTGAAAGTTGAGCCATTAGTAGGGCAGGGCAACTTATTGTTAATAGCAGCCATTAAAGCTGAAAGGAAAAAATTACCCATCTGCCCCCTCCAGACCTGTCTGCCTGAAATGGGGATTGGGCCTCCAGACCGGAAGGGGGGCTGGGAGACCATGAGGGAAGGAGAATGGAATGCAGAAATGAAAGCTCTTGGTTGGAGAAGATAGAGCTGAATTCCAGTTTGGATCCTATCCCAAGAGAGTGAGACACAGGATCACCTCATCAGAATTCAAGAGGTCTTTGGTCTGATTATGCGTTCCCAGGAAATCACCTGGTCCCTCATCCAAAGTTCCGTGAAATCCATTTTAGCCACAGGTAGGAAACTTAGAAGCAACACCCTTTCTCAGGAAGGCTCCCACCACAGTGTATAACTGAGATAGGATTCACCCTACTGGGTTCTTTGTCATGAGCCTTGGGGTTGAGTAACACATTTCTTTTTAGTCTCTATTGGGGGAAAAAAAGGCTTAAAGCCCCTTCCAACAGCTTAAATTCTAGTCAAACAGGCGACATCAGCTAGGAAGATAAATTTAAGAAGACTTCTTTAGGGCGTGGTTATAAAATTCACAAGATGCCCTGAAGGTAAAGGCTGTGACCAATTTTATAGATTTCTGCTTAGTCACTTCAGTGCAGAGTGACCTCTGCTACCAGAGTCACAGATAATGTGGAAAACTAAGATTGAGGCTTAGAACAGAACTATGAGTACTAGGGTCCTCTCCCCAGCCCGCTTATCTGAAACCTCTGAGAAGATAGTGTGGTGGGGTTTTGCAGCCTTGCCCACATGCTTTTGTGTAGAAACATGGATTGAAGCCTGAAATGCAAGGCTCTGTGGTGTCATGGCTGGATAAGAGGTCTGAGCAAGTACATACACATGCACACACTTGAGCACAGACACGAATGCACACACACACACACACACACACACACACACACACACACACGTACATGCAAGCACACACACGGGGCCTGATTGATGATAAGTGATCATACTGTCCGAAAAAGGAGCTGCCTGCTCCTTTTTGCCTCAGGACCAGGGAAGGCTCTCCCACTCGGGGTCTGGTTTTCTCAGATGTGATCACATCTAGCTCTGAGTAGCAGCCTCAGCCTGCCCTCCATATCAAAACTATTGCATGTCCAGATCAGCTTAATGTATTACAAAGGCAGTTCTTGGCTCCTTCTTGCATTCTGTGGCTTTGGAAGAGCTGTTGTACTCACTTAGCCTGTGCTGATGACATAATTTTGAATACTGGAGTCATTTAGTTGCAGTTTTAAATGAGTTGAAGTTCCCTCCAGTACTGTGGCACTCGGGGAATAAAAGCTTCTTCCTGAACTGAGTATTCAGCTTCACATGCCGCTAACACTGCAACACACACACAAACACACACACACACACACACACACACACACACACACACACACACACACACACACACACACACTCATTCACACATACACACACTCACACACACTCATTCACTCTCTCTCTCTCTCTCTCTCTCTCTCTCTCACACACACACACACACACACACACACACACACACACACACACACCCTATTTTCTTATCATGGTCCTTCTCCAGGGGAGTGCCACACTGTCACTCCAGTTGCCTGCTCTTTTAACTGTATGGGAAAGAACTACATGTTGGGGACTGATGTGTAGCTCCTGGTAGAGTGAGTACCTCACATGTTGAAGCTCTGGATTCTGCCCTTAGCATCACATAAACTGGGCATGCTGGAACTCACCTGTAGTGGCAGCCCTCGGGTGGAAGCAGGAAGATCAGAAGTTCAAAGTCATCTTGGACTGCATAGCAAGTTCAAGAGCCCGGGATGCTGAAGAGTCTCAAATAAGTGTCAGATGTTGGAAGGGTATTACAGAGCAACTGTTAGAGAGAATTGGTTAAAGAAAGATTTGACTTATGGTGTGCAGGTGTGGTAGAGACCACCTTGCAGCCTCGAAGAATGAGTAACAAGTTTGTACCCAAACAATTAGACTTAGGGAAAGACTGAGACACACAATGCCCTGTCAGTGGAGGCAGCTTCCTTAGGAGGACTCTTTGATCTTTAAAGAAATATGAATAGGAGGACAAAATAGATGACAATACAGATGTGGAGTTGCAAAGGGGAAATGGTTGCTTTTTTGTTAAGAGATGCAGAAGAGAATGGTTTCTTAGCTTGAGAGGATGACCAGTTTCTATGAAGAGGATGGCTTAAAATTTACAAGCAAATGACATGGAAGTGAAAATGTTTCCCTTCTCAAGCATCATAGGAGGCCATTTAGGACTTCAGAAATCATGCTGCCTCCTGTCAAAGGAACGTGCTAAGTAAATAATGCCTCCCCCGCCCCCAAACATAGTTTGAGATCCTAGAATCTCAAGTGAGGTGGGGGTGCTTCCATCTGGGAGCTAGAAAAGGCAGGCACCATCTGCTTTGGCTTGGTTTTGGCATCTTCAAGGTGAGGATGGGATTTACAATTTTTATGTGTTTTTTTTTCTTTATTTCTCAGTTCTGGTACCCATTTCTTTGTAACTCCTTGTCAGCTGGGCCGCACTCAGTCAAACCATATCAAGTATGGTTGGAGGCTGCAAGTTCCACTCTGCAGATAAAACTCTGCAGATGTTTCTGTGGTCAAGTTAGCTAGGGTATCTGTCTCCCCTTGCTATGGCTTAGGGGAACAGTCTGTTTATAATGGGCAAGAAAAATCTGCTCAGATGCAGTAACTGTGAGACCTTCCAAAGACTGGAAAGAGTCTAGGGAGTGGGCATCAGCTGCCATCTCGTTTTCCTCCCACAACACTAGCTTTTCCCCACTTCTCAATTGCTACCTCCCGGCATAATTACCATGGCAAGCATTTCCTGTTCATCCCCTGTAGGTACACCATGTTGCGCCAACAACGCTCGGCCCAGCAGGAATATACAGTATCCTTTGCCAGTGTCGATCCAGGCTTGATTACACTTCACGGCTGTAATTCAAGCCCGCTAATCCTCCTCTGTGGTAGGAAAAGAGGCCTGTTCTATTAGATAAGCTGATTACTGTCTGGTGTGTGCTTCATGCCTAGCAAGAGTTGTTTATATGTAGAATTATTGCCGGTTGGGGTCTGGGCCTTACCATGCTGAGGAAGCTCACTTTGGGGTCAGGGTATGTGGCTTCTACTTGGCCTGGGATGAGTAAGGAATGGCGTGTTCATGGCAGCTATTTTTTTTCTCTCAGTTTCTCTGCTAGCAGCTCAGATATTTCCTTTGCTTCCCTATGAATGGACGAAACAAGTTATTCAGAGGCTTGGACTTCAGCTTGCAGGAGCCCCTGCAAAGCAAAGACCACCGCCCCAGACTTGGGACCCCTGATGGGGTTTGCAGTGCACTGTCTTGAGAGCTGAGTTAGTAAGGTCTCTGGCACATCAAGTTGAGTGTGTGGTGAACTTGTCAGCCAAAGACTCCAGACAGCCCAACCACAGGGGGAAAATGTCTGCTTAAACTGAGTAAATGCTTTCTCACAGCCAAAGAAGTCAGCTTTGATGCCTCAGAAGGTTAGAATCCACTCTGCCAGCCCACACTGGTCTGGTGGGCGGCTTGTGGCCTGGGTGCAACACTCTACAGCTCTTGCTTGTCCACCACGAGGAAGTGTGTTGGGGACACCTGTCTGGGAAGTGAGTTTACTCTGATTCCTATCTGTTGCACCGTCGGGATTCTCATTTCTCATAGGGTGAGGGTACCTCATCCCCAGATGCAGCCCCTAGATTCTGTTTATCTGTGGCTCTTCAGTGTTGAAATCCTATGCACTGTTGCTAGGTTGAATGGTACAAGGTTCTGTGGATGGTGAGGAGTTGCAGGGAACCTCCAGCATCTGCCTCTGTCAAGCTCTGCATGAACATGTTTTTGGGTTCTGTTGGTGTATCTAAACACATGGGCAGCCTAGGCTCCAGTAAAGTATTATGATGAGGTGCAATTTCCTTAACTGTGAGGTGGTTGGGTGAGGAAACTTCATCCACTGTGCTATGTTCTACGAGCTGAATTCTAGCAATAGTCTCGTTTGTCTGTCTTTCCCATGCAACCATTTGTCCATGTCAGGAATGCCTTTAGTCATTGTATTTGTGTGTCATCAGTATCCGTCTAGGACATAGTACCCACTCAGGGAATGGTTTGTGAAAGTGTGTATATAGCGCGCGCGTGTGTGTGTGTGTGTGTGTGTGTGTGTGTGTGTGTGACAAAGCACAACCTTGGCTATCATTCCTCGGGAATCCTGTCTCTACCTTTTCATCTTGCTTTTTGAGACAGAGTCTATAACTCATCAATTAGTCTAGACCTGTTGGCCAGTAGGCCTCTGGGGATTTACCTGTCTCTGCCTCCCTTCCCAGTGCTGAGATTACAAGAGTATACCCCTCCCCCTACCAATGGGTTCTTAGGGATTGAACTCAGGTTTCCATGCTTATAAGGCAAGTACTTTTTGTAAACTTAATCAACCAGCCTACTTTCAATAATGCTTTTTTTTAAGTGTAATGGATAAACAAATTAAGTATATTTCATAAAAAAAGGAACTGGTCCATGAATGAATTGCTATAAATCTCTAGGCATTGATCACAGTTCACCAGAGCTGGGCTCCTTTTCCTCTTCCATCCCTGCCTTTCTTTGTGGGAGCAGAGAATGTCAATCCCCAAGAATCTGGGTGTGGCTCAGGTGTAAAGGGCATGGTCACCCCTGCAGAACCATATGGTTGATGAGACAAGGTGCTGTGATGTGATCCAGAAGGGACATGGTGTAGTACTCTGTCCTCAACGCTAGGACATCTGTCCCTGTCATGCCTCTTGATCCAGAGACATTCTGTGAGTTATTTTATCTCCCTCTCCTAAAAAGACTCCCCCCACCCGAGTCCTCTTTCCCTCCTTAAACTCTGCTCTTTGGTTTCTAGGGAAATCATAGTTTCTTAAAAATCAGCATATTCTTCAAATGGATGAATTCTACCCCTAGGGATTTCTTTTCCTTGTAAACTTAAATTAATTTGTCACTGAAAGAAAAATCCAAAAGCAACTACAGTGAATTTTACACACCAAAGCAAAGCAATAGAAGTGACTGCAAAATTTTAAACCAATCTGAGCACTAGGGAGTCTTTGCTGTATAAGGATTAAGTCTCTCCTCTTTCATTGTGAAGAATTTAGGAATCTGAGACCAGTGTGTCCACCCTTATGTATGCGAGCTGGAGCTTCAACAGCTGGGCCAACATTTCAGACTGAATGCCTGTATTGGATTCGTGGTCTTACGTTTTTGTGCACTCCAAGTGCCCTATACACATCAGGGAAACAAGGGAAAGCTGCCATTCTCAGATGGTGGCTATGTTTCATTCACCACATAAATTGCGTAAATGCTTAGCAATCAGATGAGTAACTGGAGAAACCATTCCTTGACGTTTGCTTTAGCATCTTTGAAACAGTCTCAGGGGTGTTTGGGTCATGAGACTAATGGCAATGCTACTTTTCATGAGGAAAACCTGAGTAGTTAGTCACAGGACACCAGCGCCCACTACAGTGTTTCTGGAGTGTAGGCACAGGACCAAGCACAGGACCACAGGAGTGACCTGCAGGAGGGAAGAATTACAGAAATGCCTGCTTCTTGTTTTGTACACACACACACACACACACACACACACACACACACGCACGCACGCACACTGTATTCCTATCACTTAACTTCTGGACAGATGATCCACCACATGTCATGGCCATCCAGAGTTTTAAAACCATTAGTATTGTCATTGGCCTAAAGTAGAAGTCTCTAGATCTGGACCAATCACTGTATCTCGGGATCCTGGCTAGAAGAAGGGCCGATTAAGGGCGATTCACACTGCTTATGTTCCATTCACACTGCGTTGTGTAATCTTAAGCTAGTTGCTTTATTTTCTAATGTCATCATGGCTCCAGTGCCCATTTAGAGGTAACTTTCAAAGATGAGGTGTTTTATAGCATTTTAACTTTGCTGTAGGGAGAAGGAATATATGTTCTACAAATATTATAGAACCTTGACAGAAGAGCTAGGCACATCGTTCATTGGAGCCATCAAGCTGCCTTTCTCTACACTGTTTCTGAGAGCTCAGAGGTCATCTTGGTGGCAGAGGGATGGTGATGGAGTTCTGTTTTGCAAAGCAGAAAGAGAGCCAGGAACTAAAAGGTCATCCTAGCCGGGATGCTGAACTTGAAAACCAAGGTGTGGTACCAGCTGATCATCACTGTGCTATCAGGAAGAGCAGCATCCAGCTCCATCTTCCAGCATTGGAAGCAAAGGGAGATTCACCTTTCAAGAGGACTGTGGCCCTTACTGTAACTTTTGGAGGTGTGGTAGTCGAAGAATTCTGTGAATTTTTTGTCTATGTTAGGACAGAAGGGGGTATTTTTGAAGCTGTGGAAATGACACCATGCTATCAGTTTTACTGGTGTAACTTGTTTAGGAAAAACAGAAAGGAATTTTGTAAAAGGCAGCAGAGAAGCTGACATTGACCTCTACCCTGTGAGACTACAGGCTGCCCCTTAATGTCTGTTTGTCCACCCCGCTACCTGGGCACCAGTGGAAACAGCTGTGAGACCAGAAGAGGGGAGAAGGAACCCCAACTTAATTTACCTGCAGAGCTAGTTCTGTGTCCTGTGTACTTCAGTTCAAGCACCAGCAAAAAAAGGCTTAGCCCCCCATTACCATCTATGGAGCATTCACAGCAACCACACTAAATTTTGTAAGTTGATATGTAAAGTTTAATTCCCACAAAAAAAGAGTCATTAAGGATACTTGGGTTCTTTCATCATCAGCCCATTATGTATGCTGCCAAGTTCACTGAGTGAAATAGCTCCTTCCACCATGATCTTGAATAGTCATCTTCGTTCTGTTTGACTCTCTGTATCTGAGGTGTGGGCCATGTGGAGAACCGGTACCCAGCAAGCTTGCTGCTGTCGTGATCACCCAGGTCTTTGGAGGGACAGCACTATGGGTGAAATTTGTGGAGACCATTTTGGGCAAGCTGATAAAACTTTACTTTAAGGTGGCTCTGGTGTGCACCTGTAATTCCATCCAGCGCTTGGGAGCCGGGAGGTGGAGGCAGGAGAATCAGGAGCTTACCACCCTTAGCTGTGGAGTGAGTTTGATGCCAGTCTGTGCTACATGAGAGCCTGTCTCAAAACAGAACTTTACTTTAGCTGATCTGCAAGGATGTTGCTAGACACAATAGGCCTGGCCTGTCTGCAGTCATGCCCAGTGCCGATGCCAAGCAACCATGTAGAAAAAGAAAAGCAAATTTGGTTTCTAAAAGGGAGGTTTTATAATGGAAAACAGCCTCTGGCCCAAATTTCATGGCTCCAGTGATGGCTTCTCCCCATTCTATAGGGGACTTCCTGCATAAGCATGAAGGCCTGAGTTAAAATTCCCAGTACCCACGTAAAAACTCAGGTGTGACTACACATCTCTGTACCCCCAAGGACTTCTGTAACTTGATAGCAGTGAGACTGGTTCCAGGTTCCATTAGAGACCTCAAAGGAATATGGCAGAGAGCGACAGAGCAGTGTCTGCTTTCTCCATGCAGGCACACAAATGCACATGCATCATACATGCACACACACACACACACACACACACACACACACACACACACACCTATCAAAAAGTGTGTGCAAGTGCCTGTGCGTGCGTGCGTGCGTGCGTGCGTGCGTGCGTGCGTGCGTGTGTGTGTGTGTGTGTGTGTGTGTGTGTGTGTTTATGTATGTAAACAGGGACAGCTTGCTATTAGCTCTTGGCTCTCCTGGAGGCTAGGAGGCTCATAAAGTATCATCCCAAGGTGCTTGCTAAGCCAGGCTGGGGGTCTGGATGATGGAAAAGCTCTGGAACTTTCCAAGCAGATATTACATGTTTGGAGAAGATGTTGGCTTGCTAGGTGAATGAGAAAACAAGACACTTCTTCAGGGAAATATGGTAGTAACTGGAGTAAATAAGGCCGAGCCTCAGGGAGGAGAATCCTTAAAGGAAAATGAGGCTAGTGCCTCATCCATCTCGCTGCCAGCTATTGATGTATTTAGCCAGAGCCTTGTGGTATAAATACATTTTGATGATGCTAAGCCTGATGCCCACTGTACCTTTCCCCAGAGTGGGTGCTTCCAGTGTGAGTGTTGAGGAGGGAACTCTATCTCAGGGCACAGAGAGGAGTGGGAGCTCTCCCCGAGTTCCTGATGTTACAAGTGTGCCGAAACGAGCGGAGGCAGCAACAACAACAAAAAGCCCATCTGAAAATCTGAGCCTAATCTCGCCCATCTGCTCCGGCGCTGCTTCCCCTCACTGCCTGCCAGGATGTCTGCCGCAGACGCTAAGTAGCACATTATTTTCGATAAGTTGCAATCATTTGCTTGAAATCTACTTCTCCTTTAAAATGTCCCCTGGAAACCAGAATCGGCATTTGAGAAGCCTGTTTAGGATGGAATGTGAGTGCCCGCATGACTTCAGGATAAGTGTGACCCACTTGGCCAGCAGATGTCCATGGCTTCATGATTCAGCCACTTAGCTGTGTCGGAGGAGAATGAGAGACACCATGGAGGACAGCCCAGGAAGACAATGCTACTCCAGAGGGCTGTGTCTGCAGGGAAAGATGGAAGTTCTGAGATAAGAAAGAATGGGTAGTACTGAGATAGATTAATCCCTATCCCCTAAAGGCAGTAAACTGGCTTTCTTGGTCTCTGAGATGTTTGTCTCTTTTGAATGACTAAGCTAAGGAATGTGACTAGGCTAGAGCGCAGGATCTCTAATGCCCTGTCCTCATCACAGCCAGCATTCCTCAGCTCATGCCTGTGTCATGAGACTCCAGACAGTCAGCTTTCAGTCCTCCTGGCTGGTCTTTGTTCACCAGTGCCTGGGGGCTTCTGGAGAATGCTGGAAAGTTCTGAGAAGCAAGAAAGGCCCCATTTGCCTCTTTGGTGATGTGTTCTGTCTCCCTTGTGTGGAGAAAGGCATGGCATGCTGACTTGTTAGCAGTAAATGTTGAGAGGGTGGCTTCTGAGGTGGGTTAAGGACTGTACTCAACATTTCCTTGAGGGGCCATGCCAGACCCTTCATGTATTTGTAAGATCTTGGGATCACAGGTGTTGGTTGTTTCCGAAAAGGGAAAGTTAATGGACATGTGCACATACTCATTGTGCTTATCTGGGGGAGATCTGTGGATGCTGCAAGGAATGGCAGCCATTCCTTCTGCAAGTAGAGTGGCCTAGGACCCCACCCTCACCCCCAGTTCCCTGTACCCCACCAGCTCCACAGGCTCCTTTGGCTCCACATCCTTTTACTGTTGTGTTTGGAGGCGTCAGCTGTATATTGATAGGCAGGTTTCTGGCTCTTCGTCTAAAATAATATGTTAGAACTTCCCCCATCCATTGCTATACCTTTTATATATATTTGCTTCCTGCTTTATAGTTGGATGAGTTTAGTTTTCCTTTGGGCAGGGTGGACTCATGTCTTCATCTTGGAAGGAGCAAGATGCTCTTAGCAGGTTTGTATGCAGAGCCTCTTCTCCCTACCCTTGCATTCCTGGTCAAAGCCAAAGGATACTTCTAGGCCACTCAGTAAGTACCCTGGCCATATGACACCTCCCCTTTGTGTCCACTTGCCCAGATGTCTGGCTTCTCTGGCTTCCACTCATGGCTCTAGGGGTATCCAGGAAAGGCCCCCTAGTGGCCCGGCCCTCTCTGTCTGTTAAGGAGAAAGCTCTGTCAAGGCTTGCCTTGGCTTTTACTTCTTTGAGTTACCTCTAGATCTGTTTCTTTCTAATTTCATGGAACTCTCTAACCAACATGAAATCACCCTGCCTTCTAGATTCCTCCCCTTTTCTTAACAGTTTGTATCAATGGCTGCCAAAAGTTTAAAAAAAAATCCTGAAAAATTCCAAAATATGCCTTAAACAAAATGCAGCTTGGTTATTCTCTTGTTCTCCAGAGGTGAGAGCATTGAAGCTGATCTCCAAGTCCAAGTGTTCTATCTCACTTGTGGCTTCCTGGGTGAGACTTCCATGTTCAGTCCCCCTCATGATATAACAAGGTTGCCAGAGTGCCAGCTGTTACTTCACATTCCAGTCACCAGAAGAAAAGGAGAAAGCCACTAGAAGGGAGTTTTCCCTTTTCAAGAGGTTCCTGAAGTATTATTCCCCCTACTCCCTCTTACTGATTGCTGAGGGGACTTTGCCACTTGGCATGTGAGCTGCAAGAAGAGCTTAAGAATTACTTTCTTTCATGCAGCTGTGAACTCTGGGGAAAACTAAAGTTGAAAGGAACAAGCAGATCACCCCTTACTGTCAGCCCTGTGGCAGCCTTCTGTCTGGTCCTTCTCAGGGTGGTTCCATCCCCAGCCACGTCCTATCATGTGGCACATGTCTACATACATATTAATGGGGTTGACACGCATGTTTGCATAGGATTCTCCTTTGCCCTGAGTGGAGGCTGAAGGGATAATGTTGCCTTTGGCTTTAGGAAGTCCTTCCCTTTTGCTTTCTTCAAGAAAAATGTGCTCTCCTTTTCTCTCCTGCACTTTGAACTTCCACCGTCTTATCAGTGAGGTCGTAAGTCTGATGCAGATAGAGAGAGACATGGAAGAACAAGGCAAAGGGCAGAAGGGATGGAGACACCTAGTGTATAGCCCAAGTTTCCAGATCCCGGCATCAACCTCCTGTCTTCTCTTGATCTTCTCACCTCCTCATGGCTGTCACCTGCAAAGGTTTGCATCTCCAGCTCGCTGGCATGGTGAAGAAGTACCTTAACACTTGGATTGCCTCCCTCAATGTGAGCCCTTGCAAGGCAAATAGGACAGGGTTGTCAAAGAACTTTGCAAATGCTCCTCAGGGTCTGTCCATCCTTCCAGGTCATCCACACTATTGTCAAGGAAGCTGGTCCCAAAATTATTTAATGTTGAAAAAAAAAAAACTTGGGAAGATTCTTTTGAGGATATGATCTTTATTTCCAAGTGACTTCTGGACTGGTCATAAGTTACTTGGGTGGGAGGCGGCACAGGGCTCTAGGTTCAACTTCTAGTTGCAAGCAAGCAATTTAGTTCTGATGACACTGTTTGGAAAGTTAGAGAGAAAAAATCTCTCTGCCACTATTTAGTTTGTGAATGTGGTCGGGAAAGCTCATTTGCTAAGAGCAGAAAAGACATTTGTTATCCTAAGCATCAACGTCAGCAAGGTGAGACCACACATGCCACAGGCCCGGCAATAGCAACTTGTTTTAATATTTTTAATGTGGTGTTTTTCCTTGCCTTAGCAGAGTAGGGTGACTGTGAGCACTGAATCCGACCCAAATTTAAAATAGAACCATGCTTCCCCAAACCCCAGGCTATAAATAGAGCCTTTACTCACTTTTTACTCACTTTCTAACTGTAATTTATGTATTTTTAATGGAACTTTGAAAGCAGCCTCTAAAGGAGACTTCAAGGCTAGCTTGTCTGACATAAGTTGAGGCTACTTCTGAGCTGTAGTTCTCGGGGGATCTTCCAGCCTTCTAGAGTGGTGGTGGCATGCAGTAGGGAGGACACAGATGGTTTATGGCTCAGGGAGAATACAGTTTGGAGACTCCATGTAAAAAGCAGACACACAAAAACCTGGGCACAGTGGGATACCTGTGGCATTTCCTCCACTCAGTGTAGACTAATTGGTAAGACAAAACACGAGAAACTTCATTTCAAATAATAAAATAATAATATAATAATAATAATGGTGGCACCCAAGGAACAATATTCCAGGATGTCCTCTGCTCCTGCTTCCCCACATAAATAAAACACAAGATTCTCTAAGCAGCCGGAACCTTACAGTGCTTAGGACAGTGATATAGGAACCTAAGCAGTAGGCAAGGGGGAAAAAGTGGAGGATGTATTGAAATGTATTCCACTCGCTCACGGATGGAAGACTGACTTGCAGGGTGTGATGACATCACTGACCAGGAATTGTTCAGAAGCTCGCATAGGGGGTATGTGTATACATTTGCATGTACCCATGTGTGTGGATGCACTCACTGGCTTATGCTGGTTCTTTCTTTGCTATCGATTTGTAACACTCAGGAACCAGACACCAAACTGGCATTTCTGATTCTTTACCTTCACCTCCCAGTCCCAAAAGCAGCATCTTACACAGTGCAGGACAGCTGCAGACTTGCTTTGTAGCTGAGGGTGATCTTGAACTCCTGATCCTTCAGCCTTCACCCCAGAAGTGATATATTAACAGGTGTGAGAGTCAATGGGATCCTACTTGTACCAAACACTGGATATGCTTCAGTAAATAATGATCATGGGCCTTTCATCCCAGCACTGGGAAAGCAGAGATGAATTTGAAGTCACCCCCATCTACATAGTGAGTTCCAGGACAGCCAGGACTATGTAGAGACTCTGTCTTAAAAACCGATAATAATAATAATAAAATAATAATAATAATAATAATAATAATAATAATAATAACCTTATTTTATCCATAGTAAGAATTGTGGCAAATGAGCATTTTCAGCACCTATTTGATGAGGAGGAACCTGAAACTAAGAAAGTCACACCCCTGGAATCTGGTTTATCATGGAGATATCCCATTCCTATCTCAGTGCAAATTCCCTATGCTATATTATAGAGCTGAGTGAAGAGTACCATAATTGCACACTTTTTTGTCTAATAGAACTGTGTGTGGGGGGTACGGATGAAGGGTTAATCATGCTCTGGCAAGAACTAGGCAGTGTGCTGGGCACCTTATCACGACTTCAAACCACAAAGCGTTTTCAGCTTAAGGCAAGAAAGAATTAAGAACCCCCCCCCCCTCCTGCTTTCCACTTTGTGTAGCAGATGCCATTTGTAGAGAGATGCCTTCCTCTCCAAGGGCTGCACAGCATCCTCCAGCCAGTGCTCCGCATTTCTCATGCTTCTTATGTATAACTAAGTAGGAAATGGTTCCTTGCATCATGAGTTCTCTTCCATGTGCAGTCCAGGCCTTGCATTCTCTACCCTGGCCCTCTCCCATGCCCCGTTTCCTTTGCTCAGATCTCCGAGGACACAGATCTGAGGGCAGAGGCAATATAACATCATGTCCCAACCCCCAACTTCTGTAGCTTTTCTTTAAGCAGAGGGGTTTCCTGAGCAGCAATACAAGCGTTAGCTATTAAGATCTATAAGTCCCTCGCTCAGGCAGCCGGCACCCATCCAGAAATGCAAGCGCCTGTTGCCCAGTGCATTAGCTTTCTCACTGCCAGCTGGCCCGGGGAGACTCAGTGTGCCAAGCAGGGAATGTGTGAATGGGATCCATGCCCGTACATCCCCCGAGAAATAGAAAGTCCTGTGACCAGAATGGCAGAAAGCTAGCCCAGAGTAAAGACAAGAAGAACTTGGTATGTCTCTAAAGAAAACCCTTAAACACCCAAAATAGTAAAACCATCCCAAGAGCGTCCTGTGTATTTGTTTCCATCTCCTACCTTAAAATAGTAAAACCATCCCAAGAGCGTCCTGTGTGTTTGTTTCCATCTCCTACCTTAAAACTTCACCCAAAGTTCCACCTGCAGTGGCTCTGGACCAGGTGTGAAGATCTGAGTGCATCTTCCAGTTCCTGGCAAGACCACCCTTACTTTGAAAATCAGCACAGCCATGACACTGTAATAAACACTCCATAAATATACTTGCACTGAAACACTTGAAGCTCGAGGTGTCTTGTTGGTGGAGGGCAGTCTACAAGCCCTCTTCTGGTCATAAATGTCCTTACGTACCTGCTTAACAAACGAAGAACAATGTCAGGAGAATTGAAAGATATGGTCACACCAAATGCCCCGGGGAAAGTGACACTGTAGGAGACTTTTTGACTCAGACAAAGCCCTGTGTGATTTTAAGGGTGCAATGCCTACCAGGGTGATTCCCAGGCTTAAAGATTCTGTTCACCAGGACCTCTCAGAAGAGGCCACTGCAGGCCAACTGTCAGGAAGATGCCCCCCCTTGGTGCTCTAAGGTCTCAGTGGGCTTTCTGGAGCCCATCCATCAGCTGTTGTCTAGCAGCTGCCTGTGATGCTGGATTTTGAAACTGGGGAAATCAAATGGTTAATCGTTTCCATTTACTTGATAGACGACTCTTTAAAATAATTCACCAGGACAGCTTTTCCATCAAACACAGGAGAGGCTTGTGGACTGGGAGGGAAGAGGACCCATAAATACAACCCCGAGCTTCAGGGTACTAAGTAATGGAGGATGTGGCTTATAAGAATGAGCTATATAGCACAGCTATTTCCCAGCTGGAGAAGCATCCACCAGTTTGTGGATGGTGACTGTGCCGGTAGGAAGAGACAGAAGCTGGAAGGACAGGGGGTCCACAGATCTAAAAGCAGTTGATGGAAAGTAGGTCCACAGATACGTAAATCACAGCCTTCTAGAAACCAGAGCCCATGTCTGTTGCATCTTGGGAGTCACAGTGCCCCGCCCATTTTTGGTACCTGGTTGGTAATTTGGCTCACTGAACTCAGCCTTCTCTCTACAGGGTCCCTTTGTTGTGACTTTGCACTTGGGGACTACTTTGGATCTCCTGGAGACCCTTCATGGTACTGGTCCTGTGCCTGGTTCTCCCTTGCACAAAGAACCTTTGCTGTGGACAACATGCGCTTAGGGCAAACATACCAAGTTAAGTGTGTGGAGCTCAGTCTTAACTTCAGCCTGGTGTTGCTTGTGTAGAGCTTTCAGATTTGAAGGGCAGATCTGACTTTCTTGAAATGGGAAGAGATGGCAGAGAGAAATTGTTATAATGTCTCCAGTATAACAACTGGAGGGTGGGGCATATACACAGAAATGGCTGCCTGGCCTAGAAGGGTGACAAGATACATATGCATGGATGCCATCGACCTCCATCCTACTTGGCTCTTGTGGACAAGAGCTCTGAAGATACCTGAATAGATGCACACTGTGAGATCCATGAGATCATGCTGGGTCATCAGATCACCTCTGCCTTCCAAGAACTCAGTCTCGCTGGCAAGGTGGCAGGAGTCCTGCCCCGTGCCCCACTTGTTTGAGTTTTAGCAAAGTGACTTTACCTTTATAATCAGTAGGTGTGCAAGCTGAGTCTGTGTTTTATATCATCAGATGATGCAATCCAGTGCGTGGAAGTTGTAATCTGGCTTCCAAGGGCTGGACATTTTCGGTTTCTGAAAGTACAAAGGCAGCCTACCCCCTGGCTCCTCCACAGGCCTCCAAGTCCTGACTGGCTTCGGGATGGCAGCGTGGCTTAGAAAAGGCAGTGCCACTTACCTTCCCTGGGGGCTGTAAAACTCAGCTTCTGCCTCAGTGGCTTGAAACCCCAAGGAAGGCTCCCCTGAGCCTTTCCTAAGCCACGTGTCCATCCAGCGTCTCTCTTCTCCAGTTGTCTCTTTTGTCGCTCAGTTGGGCGACTCTCAAGTTCACCCCATGGCCTGAAACAATGTCCTCTATAAATATGTTCTCCTCCCTTCCTGCCCACCTTTGGGAGCTTGAATCCAAGCAGATCCATTTCCCCAGCTCTACTGGAGACATTGGTGCCTGGCGGACCCTCCTCTGAACAAGTCCTTGGTGGGGAGAGAGTGCCCTCTAGTGGGTAGCAGCTGGGAGCGGCTCTGGACCAGCATTGCTCAGCCAAGGACAAAACAGTCCTTTTCACACAGCCCTCCCACCAGGTCTCCTGAATGTGCCTTTGGGTTTGGTTTGTTTTTCTCCTTGTGTGAAGAAAATAAATAAAGATTGAACAGCAACAGCGGGAGGCCAGTTGTGAGAGCAGCTCCTCACCAGGCTGTGACAATCTCCTTATCTCTGGAGTTTTAGCACTGGATTAACCCCTAGGGCAGGTGATGGCAGCAATGCCAATGTGACTTCGGGTGTTTTCTAAGGGCCGTGACAACTTCTGCATAAATCACTTACCTGTAGTGACTGGTCCCTGTCTTGACTGGAATGGGAGGGGGTGATTTGTGGGTAGGAAACTCCTCCTTTAAGAATTATTACCTAACAGGGTTAAATAACTTGATGCTATGTACAGAGAGTGGGGATGTTAGAACGCTGTATCAGCAGCATGCACAGGCATCGGGGCCTTTAAAGCCCGGTCCAGGGAGGAAGAGGGAGTGGGTGCAGGGCACCCATCAGGGAGGCGGGAACCTGATCATATGTGATGGCTGCTGGATTAGGTAACAACTTGGCTGGTTGAAATTGGATCTTGGAGAACGAGTGTTAACATCTCTGGTGTCCCAGTGAAAGGTTCATTTGAGTCTTGCCTGGTGCTAGAGAAATAAAAAGGAGCTTTTAAATAATCATTTTGTCTCCAACTCACCAGAGTATTGACTTCAAGTCGTAAATAGGAAGCATCACTTCTGTTAGCCATATCAACTGTTTCATTTATTTATTTAATGCTGGTGGAATTTTTTTTTTAACTGACTAGCGGATCAGTTTCCGGGTCATTGAATCCCAATACTTGTTTTTATAGTGGTATCTTGAAATCTTGTTCTAGGAAGAAATATGGACCTGCAAGATTCCTTGCCTTCTCCAAATGTGCATATGCAGCCCAAGGCCTTCCAAACCGAACCTCCCATGTAGGATAGCACAGCAAAGTGTCTCCTATTTGCATCTAGTTCTTGCACATATTCCAACATTGCCTATTTGCATGATCAGAGTGTAATTTAGAAGACACAATGTGTGCGGGGGGGGGGGGGTGTCTTTCTGGGCTTTTGTTTTTTCCTGAATCCTTTCACTCTTTTATTTTCAAATTTCTGGTGGAACCCATTTATGTATTTCTAGCAAATCCAAATGTCTTTTGAAAGACTATTTGTTGAAATCATTTATGCTGTAAAATGTAAGCACTTTTATTGTTGCCTACCCCCCCCCCATTCCCAGGTAAATCTTCATTCCCCATACAGGAATCCGTGCCCCCAGTGCACTGTCTGCCTGAAACTTTCACTGTGCATAGTCGTTAGCATTACTGTCTTCTGCATCTCCCACAGCAGCCTTAGGAAGTTCTGTCCATATCTTTTTAAAATACTTAAAATTTCACAGGCAAGCAAGATACGCATTAGTTTGAGGAGAATTTATGAGGATGAGCTTGGCTGTTTAAAAGCACTGAGGCAGGGGCATGACTGAAACCCAGAGGTGTGGGAAGACAGAATAGTCTCGGGGATATCAAGCATACAGGAACCAACAGTGCATGTCTGCTCATGGTCACCTACCTGATATGTGGGCGCTAGACTCTCACAACTGGTTTTACTGGAGGACGAGTTGGGAGTTTAGGAGGCCATCTTTTGGGGGAGGGAGTACCTGACATTGCTTTGGGCAGGCAGAGCCTGGGACGGGAGGTGCTGACTCCTGGAAAGCTTTTTGATTGTGCTGCTGTTGATGAGAACAGATATCATCTCTAGTGTGGACCATGTGCAAGGGTCATAGGCCACAGAGTCCTGGGAGAATGCCGTTGGACATATTAGCACCTGGCCAAATGTTACCAGCTTTAGCATCGTGGGAAAGTTTTTGCCCCGAGAGTTTGCTTTAGCCTCTTGTGAAGGAATGTATTTGACATCAGACTCAGAAGACTGGATTTAGAGCTGGCTAGAGTGGGATATATTTGTAATCCCAGCATGTAGTGGAGGGCAAGCAAGGACTTTATGAGCTTGAGGCCAGCCATGGTCTATAGTAAGATCTATGTTGAATGAATGAAATAGTGAATGAATAAGGATGAGAATATTGCCTTAGAGGGCTGGAGAGGTGGCTAGGAGCTAAGAGCATGGACTACTCTTACAGAGAACCCAGGTTCAATTCCCAGGACCCACAGATTGGCTCACAGTTGTCTGTAACTCCAGTTCTAAGGGACCCAGCCCCCTTCCACAGACATACATGCAGGCGAAACACCAATGCACATAAAAATACAAATAATAAATAAATTATGTTTTAAACAAAGAATATTGCCTTAGGGAAAAAGAAACTTAAATTATCAATCCAAAACAACATATATGTGTTTTAATAGCTCAGAGGCAATTTCTTTTTTAAAATTTGTGAATGGCTCATAAGTATCTTTGTGGTAAAATTCGCCAGGCAAAGAAACACACCTAGATATCCTATAACTGGTGCCTTCATGCCTTCATCCAAAGGGGTGTGGACTGGACTTTGAGGCCGGATGTGGAAGGATAGATTCTGCTCAGGATCTTTGGAGCCTGCCACACAGGAAGACGTGTCCTCATCCCATCGCTATCTTAAAGAACCTTTGTTAGTGTTGAGTTCTTGGAGGACTTTGGAGATCTGAGTAAAAATGTTCAAAACACAGAAGAACCTGGCTCTGTTGTCAATAGTCAGCCAAAGGGATGGTTTCTACGGAAACGTTTGAGCCTACCAGAAGGTGATTTCATTGAGGGGGACCCACAAAGGATACCACTACAATCATTTCACCTTATATTATCCCACTGTAGCAACTTGAATTGTACAGGGAACAACACTTTTGGGGTAAAGGGGGAAAACTAAAGAATACCCAAGTGTTGCAGGGTGCATGTCAATAGGTTTCTTCTCTCCTCTACATTGTTCCTTTCTTTCTTCTTCCTTTTCGTGCTTCATCAAGAATTACCTTTTGTAATCTTCAACACCACCTGGTGACCTTCCTCCTACTGTCCTGTGTTTGAGGAAAGCCATGCTGTAGTTTTTCTTCTGGAACAGGAATTAGGATTTCCTTTAGAATGAAGGATGGTACCTCTTGGCTGCTCTGGATGCCAGGAGCACGTAGGCACAGCCAGCGGTGATGCGGGCATTAGCTACAAGGGAATGTCTTTATCTGTGTCTCCTTATGTTGAGCTCTTTCCTGCCTTCCCCATCATAGCACTCTGGAGTGAGGAGACAGGAAGTTGTTGGTACCCCTCAATCAGTCCTTGATTCTAGTAGTCCTTGTCCATTAACCGGGACTTAGGTCCCATCTCCTCCACCCCTAAACAAGGTCCACAGAGTGGCCCTCTTCACATCTTCTAAGTCCTCCCGTCCTTTTCTGCTTTCCCAGAATTCTCTTCTGCTTCTTTCAACACTGAAAATAGTCTTCATGTTGTCTTTCCACAAAGGCTTGGCTGCTGAAGCCACAACTGGATTTAGTTGAGTGGTTTGTTTATTTGAAGGCAGATGATGTGTAGGAGGTATGGAAGCATTTGCCGTGAGCCACACTGCTGAATCTCTTGATCTCCTTCAGACTAAGTCACCCCCACCCACAAAGTTATGGTGTTTCCATAAAAAGTAGCCAGATTTCGATCTGAAACTCCATTCTACCAGAACCTTGGGTTTGCTGAATCCATGAAAACAGCTTGTTACAAAGACCACACCCTTGCTTTGCACAGAACAAAGCACTTACCAACCAGAACAGATGGATCTCAGCTTTAAAACTAGCATGTCCCTATGCTGGGGTTAGTCTTCCCGTTTTTCTAGACTAGTCTTCACTCTTTCAGCTAGTCCATGGAAAAGGTCTCAGGAGTTAATTGCATGAGCTGGATTGGCCTTACGGAAGTTATTTTGGCAATGAAAATATAGGTTAATCCACTATTTCAAAGAAAGTCACAGAGTAAAAGCCACAAAGAGAACTCTAAAATAAGAAATGAAGAAACACTTTCTTTGCATAAAATCTTACAGATTGAAGATTAAAGTATTATTCTGTTATAATTAATGTTTGTAGTCTAACATTGATTGTGATACAACACATACAATGGGAATTTTGCCTATTTTATAGTGTTCAGTTTGATGGCATAAAGTAGATTTACATGGTTGTGTGAACATCACCATCTATCTATCTGGTGTGAGGGTAGAGACAAGGCCTTATATGGCCCAGGCTGACTTGTAACACACGCACATGCACACGCACACACACACACACGCACACACGCGCACACACACACACACGCACACGCACACACACGCACACGCACACACGCACACACGCACACACGCACACACACACACGCACACACGCACACACACACACACACGATGACCTTGAACTTCTAATCCTCCTGGCTCCACTACCTGAGTTCTGGGATTATAGATGTGACCAGAGTGCTGGGCTTCCAGGAACTCCTTTCAACTTCCCCACGTAAAACTGCAGGCATAACACACTGGCTCCCCATGCCCCTCCTCCTGGTTCCAACTCCACCATTCTTCTATTCTAAGTATTCATCGCAGTAGAGTTTCCTTGGAGCAAAGCAAGCTTCTCCTTCCACATTCTCACCCTCTCAGTTCTTGTCTTGCCCTTCCTCGGTTCTCCACTTGTCATAGGGCATGTAATCTGGAAGCTAGTTTAGCAGAGGAACATGGTTGGGTTCTTGTGTTTCATGCTTGTTAAATGTTTCCCCTGCATTGTTGTTAATACTTTTTCCCTTTTGTCTTTCTCTGTAGTTTTGAGTATTCGGGGAGCCCAAGAAGAGGAGCCCACAGACCCCCAGCTGATGCGACTGGACAACATGCTGCTAGCTGAGGGGGTGGCAGGGCCCGAGAAGGGAGGAGGCTCGGCAGCGGCGGCGGCAGCAGCGGCAGCTTCCGGGGGTGCAGGTTCAGACAACTCGGTGGAGCATTCTGATTACAGAGCCAAACTGTCACAGATCAGACAAATCTACCACACGGAGCTGGAGAAGTATGAGCAGGTAACCACACCCCTGCAGAATGGATCTCAGGGTGGCCCTTGGTCAAGGGCAGAACAAACTGTAGCCTACAGCTTGCTAACCTTCCTTGGTCCAGCCTTTCCCAGAGGTCAGGTATCGTCCTAGAGTCTTGAATCCCCTTAAGAACCTGGTCTTAACTATTGAAAGCCAAAGCCTTACATGGGCCAAGACACTAAACAACATGACATTATAAATGAAGACCTTAAGAAATATGCATGGCCAATGTGAGGAGTATCCTGTGCCAGGAAATCCAGAACATTTGTGGGATGTGGAATGTGTCCAGAGGGACTCCCCCGAGTGTGCGGGCCTTTCTCAGAGTTACAACCTGATGGCAGGGGCTTCTGGCTTCCTTTGGCCTCCACTTGTTTCTTTAAGGGATATTATTCTTCTGAATGCTCCAAGAATCCCATGGAAAGGGACACTTGAACCTGACCTTTAAACGCTGGCATCAGCTGACTCAAATGTGCTCTCTTCTTTATGTGTGATATGGTACACAGTTCTCTGCAGAGATAGTAGGTCATCTTAGGAGGCATCCTAGAGTCATACCAACCTCAACTCCAGCCCAAGCATTCTTTGACAGTGTCGTGGACCTGCATACTGTATCCTGAAGGAGCAGGCATTTGATAGAGAACTGTAGATTTATGATGGATATGATATCCTCTGATTCAGTGGCTTTGGGGCACAGATCGGTGTACAGAGATGAGGTACCTGGAAGATTACAAAGCTACCCCCTGTTAGGGAAATCCCCTTCTGTCCCCCTTACATTTGGAATTCTCTATCTGTGCTGTTTTTCCAACCATTGTGAACAATAGTTCTCTATCAGGAGTCCTTTATCATCTGACTTTAATTCATTTATTTAGCCAACAAATACATTTGTTGTCACCATTGGATTCTATACTGAACCCAGGTTCTATATGATTTTTTTCCCTTGAATTAGATTTTCTTTTACTATTTTTATGACCCAGAGAAGGAAAAAAAAAGCACTCAACTTATGACTGCCTAGGTAGGTGGCAAATGCAATCCTAATAGAAAATTTAAATTTTAAAATAAAAAAATGGACATTTTAAAATTTAAAGTGGAGAAAGTTTCATTATTGCTCTTCCATCCACCTGTGAAATGGAGGATACTCACAAAGTCCACTGTTTTATGCAGGGGATGCTGTGCCTCCTTACCTTAAGCGTCTTGAAATTCACCCATCAGACAGGTGTAGTCGAGAGCTGAAGGAAGGAAAATAAAAGTCAGCATGTTAAGAACTGTGAGTCATTGCCCTGTACCTTCTTGGAAAAGAACAAATGTTCTTGACACAATGTTAGCTCATGGAGACTTGCCTCGGGTCCCGGGGAAGATTGAGATAAATCCTGCCTAATCGAGGTGCTTTTCCCCACCTGGACCATCCTGGATCTGGACTCTGCCCTAATTTAGTTCGATAACGTCAGAAAGTGCATTTTCGGACTCTTCTTATGAAGAGCTCTGGATGGCCTCTCGGTTTCTCTCATTTGTGCTATTCTTACTTCACCTTCCTCAGGAAGCCTGGCCTCTGCCTAGAAACCTGCCTAGACCTGACGCCCAGACTAACTCATGTCAGATAAGCAAAGACTAAAAGGAACTCAGAATACAGCTTTCTTTAATCACACAACTGCAATGTGTGGTAGACTTGGAGGTGTTAAAAGATGGCTTTATTGTTACCTTGGAATGTAGATAGCAAGGAATTGATTTCTCCTTTGATAACCCTGTCCCTCATCCAAAAGGGGTGCCCGCTTGGGCAGCAGTAGTCCATTCCAATAGCATACTTACCGTTGCAAAGCATCAGGACCAATGCAATTGCCCTTGCTCTCCCATGCCATTTTGTTGTTGGATGCATCAGACCATTTGATGCAGGTGAGGAAGTGAGATGAAAGAGGTTAGACACATGTCTGCGGAATAGAGGTTGTCCTGGAGTCCTATTTTGACCCTGAGGCCAAGGGCTCTTATTAAAACTAGGCCTGACTTCATTTAGGAAAAAAGAAAGTATAGGCATTGGTCAATGATGAATAACAAATGTGTCTTTTGCCTCACTGGGCTGGACTTACTGGCACCAGGCTAGGGATATAAATGTTCTCTCTAGAAATTTCTCATAGATTCCTGCCTACTCTAAATCATAGAGATGTTGGAAGTGAAGAACTTAGGGGAAAGCCCCACGAGTATGCAGCAAATTATGCAAACGTAGCAGTGGTCGACTTGTCTTGTATATTTATTAGATTTAGGAAGGAAAGCATCATGTCTCCTTATTTATGTGGGCAGTTTCTGGGTAGAAGTGAATTCTGCTTAACACATTTTGGATGCTTAACAATTTATTAAAATTAGTTTGTTAATTATAATAAATAGCTACTTGTGAGGCTATGGCGCTGTTAACCTTTTAGCTGGTATGTTTGAGAGATCCATCTTCTTCATTTTTCTGCAACAGTTCCTCATGGGGGCTTTGTTAAAAGTAGGGAGCCTCAGTCAAGTAAAATGTCACCCTCCATGTTCGTAGTTGTTACTGTCAATTTTGCTGTCTTTGTTTTGTTCTTTGTATATTGATAACAGATAACCACACGATAATTAACTACCACCTCTTCCCTCTTCCCCAGCCCTCCAAATAAACCCAACTGAACAAGTTACTATTTTATCCCAAGTTTATTAAATAAGGAAGCTTCTAGAAGCTTTCATCTTTATTAAATGACAGTGATAAGAGATTTCTGTAGCAGATCATGTTGGTGGCTAAGATGGGTAAAAGCTGTCATATTCAAATTTAAAAACCATGGTATCAGAAAAACCGAATCTTATTCCAAGTGCTGTTTATAAAAATGGCCCTCTTGTTACTTGGAGGAGTTCATCTTTTATAAACAATGTCATTGGAGTATAAATCGCCAGTGCTGAACGGGGTGGAATAACTCAGTTCACAGCGAAGGGAGCTCTTGGATTCCTCTTACCTTTTGTGAAACTGGTACCACATTCAGTTGGAAGGAGACAGGAAGAAGATGGATTGTATAACATGCAGGATGTCAGCCAAAATCTGGACCTTTTGAGGTTCCCTATATGGGCTTCTCCTTAGTTTGCTGGGACTCCAGATACCCTTGGGCAGCCTACTTGGGAGATCTTTGTAGAGATCTCCCTGCCCCACAAAATGGCTCAAGCTCTTCATCATGGGTCCTTGTAATAGTCCATTATAGAATCCACAGAACCTCAAGGATTCTCTTCTGTTTTATCCTCAAATATATACCCCACTGCCACACAGTGAGCCCTTGACCTAATAGAAGCAACCCAGCTTCTGCCATTGTCATGGTGGGGAACTGAGGGGTCGTTGTAGACAGTTCAGGTCCTAGAAGAATCTGGACCATTATGTCCTGTCCATCCAAGACAAGCTCAGAAACCTGGAACCTCAGTTGTGTGTTCTCTCAGATGTTCAGCAGCTGCTTTGCTCCACCTCAGCAGAGGGTGGAAGGACTTCACTGTCCATTGCAAAACATAAAAGGCCCTGGAATAAAATGCCCCAGCTAAACACCAGATATTGTGAGTATTTTGATTCACTGTAATGAAACACATTATTATTAGCCAAGCACTGTAGCTTCCCAGCTGAGAACTGGTACATTTTTGACAAAACCTCCTAGCCTGCAGCTCCTGCTCCCTGCCAGTCCCCTAGAGGTGGGGATACTGCAGCCTAGCAGATTGCTTTGTTTCCTCAGAAAGATGGCTGTGGGCTTGCTAAGAACTGAGCCGTCTCTCTACCCTATGTCACAGGGACCTGGGAATCCCTGCTAGCTCACTGCCAGGTTTTAATTCCCCGTCGTTGTGGTACAGTTCAGAGCCTGGGTTTGGCTTGGGAATAGATTGTAACAAATTCATGCCTTGATAATACTTTTCTGAATGGAGAATGCTATGTAGACTCATTTGTGACTTTTTCTTCAGCATATTCCTACAGAACAGAAACGGGTGAGGGAGGGCATTTATTGTCACATTTATTTTGCCAAGACAGAAATGAAGCCTGCAGAAGTTTTCTCTATTAGGATATTATGGTGGATTCCTAAGTTACCTCTGTATTTATTTACATTTTATGTGTAAATGTTTTACCTGAATGTTTGTAAGTGCACCACACATACGCAGTGCCCAAGGAGGCCAGAAAAGTGTATCAGATCCTCTGGAACTGGAGCTACAGATGGTTGTGAGCTGCCATGTGGATGCTGAAACACTAAACCTAGGTCATCTGCGAACAGCAAATATTCTTAACTGCTGAATGATCTCTCCAGCCCCTAAGTTACCTATGTTTTGAAGCCATAATGAAGACACAGATTTGTTGGCTCATGTATGCATTGCACACATAGTAACTCTGCAGGTCTCTGCTGCATCTTCTTAGGTTTGGCGATTATCATCCCAGCTTACAAAGAGAAAGAAATACAGACATATTAAAGAACTTCCCCAGATACCACTACTGAGTAAGTCCTGTAGGCAGGGACCCAGGCAGTCTGTCTCTCAGCCATGTCCTGGTCCATACAAATGATCGCCTCTATATTTAGATCTTTATGCACAAAAACATGGATACCATTTAGTGTGTTAGAGGATTGAAGAATAATTAAATCTCCCAGGTGGATAAAATGTGCCTTTTGATAATGCAAGAATTTGCATAAATATGCATAGGGGCAGGGTTCAAAGCAGACCTCCCACTGTGGAGTTCAGATGCCACCCTGTGGATGGCTCTCCCCATGTTCCTTTGGTCATCCAACCTCAAAGAATGCTTCAATAAATAATAGCCTGTGAGTGTGGGCTCCTGTTATTGCTACTGCATTATTGACACATGAAGAGCTTTATGTTATAAAAGCACAGTAATGCAATGTTGTCAGTAACAAGCATGTTTCTGCTCTTCATATTACACTTGGAGTCCTTGGAGTCCTCAGTTTGAAGTTCTCAAAGAGTCATCTTGCTATTTTCATTACAAATCTAATACAGTTTTACAGCATTGCTGCGAGTTAATCGGTGAATAGATATTTTATTGAGTGTTCAGCTAATGAAACTAGACTATGGGTGTTAAGTATTAATAACTGAAAGAGAAGGTAGCAGTTTTCTCAAAGAGTGAGTTCAGGCTCCGAATTCCCAGGCCCATAAATGATAGGAGGCATTTGGGTCACCCTTTGGTCCTTTCATGCTCCCGCGTGTCTCTGGGAAAATCCCTTCATCCCTCTTGAGCACAGTTTTCCCTACTGGAAAATAAAGAAGTGGAACTTAGATTTCCACTTTGACTCCCATGGCTGTCTACTCCTACAAGGGTTGTTGCTAGACCCTCTAAATCACATTGGGCGCTCA